>NW_024426552.1:50090308-50193365 GCF_017311325.1 Ursus maritimus | reverse complement strand
GGGGGGGGTGGGGGGTGGGGGGGGTACTATAGATGTCTTTAAAAAGTCAAAGAACATTAATTTTACTTTTACTTGAAATCACCGGAGAAAAAGAGACTATAATAAAATTAAAGAACTATCAAATCTCAAATAAATTTGTCTTTAACAAAAGATTTTCCTAAAAAACTTCTTCTAAGAAAAAAATTATGAAAATAATTAAGACTTTGGAATCATCATTTTTTTTTAAACAACATGTTACCATTTTAAACAACGAGGTCCTGCTATGAAAAAGAATTTAGCACTTTTAATACATCTTCTCAGCTTTCCTATTCTTATACCCTGGTTTTTGTTTCTTATAAAGTTGGTTTTGAATTTTCTAGAATTATAAAATTCACATTTAGTTTTGTAACCATATTTCCCTTGGTTGTTTGGTCATTTTATGTCTAAATGGATCAGCTTCATGCACGGAAAGGTATTGTTTTTTTGTTTTTACTGCTCTACTTTACCTAGTGTAGTGCCAGGAACATAGTAGGCACTCAATATTTATTCAACTAAATTTTATCTATCTCAATAGTATTTACTGAGCTGTTAAGAATAGATGGCTACACTTTTAGAGAAAGAATTCAGTGTTTGTTCCCATGCCTTTCTTTTAATATTGTGTCTCTATTTCTCATGTGTGTATATTAATTCAAATCTAAATTCCCTGCATTTTGCTATTTTTTTCCTAACAAAAGTTATAGATAATATATTCCTGGATATTTTTTTACATTTAATAATAACTTCTTGGCTTTTGTAACCAAATGGCATTTTGCGTGAGTATATGGGTCACAGTTTCTGCCCTCAAGACTTTGTAGACTGTCAGTCTGTTTTGCTGTTTTTGAATATTGACCTGAGGTTGTGGCCAGCCTGATCTACTTTTTCTTTTATAGGTGATGTTGTTTTTTCCACCTTGATATGTATTTAAAAGAATTTTTTTTATCTTGCATATTGTCTATTTTTGTCTATTAGGTCCTTTAATAAATTAATCATAGTCATTTTAAATTCCCTGATAATTCCAACATAGATGTCATATCTGAATCTGGTTGTGTTGATTCTTTTGGCTCTTTGGAAATGTTGTTTTGTCTTACCTTTTCATATGTCTAGTCATTATCTGTTGATGGCAGCCATCTTTTATAGGACTGTGGAGATTGAGCTAAATAGTTTTTATTTCTGGAAATGGACACACCTTGCTTTCTAGGTGGTTGTTGGAATGGGTGTTTGACTTCATCTGGTGTGGAGCTGGGCTGGATTGGCGGTGTGCTGTTGCTTTAGCCATCCTCGATGTACCGTAGGCATCAAATACCTCTAGTGATAGATACCCTGTGGTTAAGAGGGTAGATACGCCAGGGAGTTTCTCTCAGTGCTTGCTCCACTCTCAGCTTTAGGTCATCTCCATGTTCCTGGTGCCCTTTTCTATTGGTGGTGATGGCGACAGGTAGTCACGTTGCTCGTTATTCTGATGAAGCGTCAATGTTACACAGGTACTGTGTCCCTGGGTATCAGTGCTGTGGCCTCCCTTGTGCTCATGTTCCTAACCCAGCTGTAGTTCTGGGCACAGGATATATTTCTGCTCCTCTTCCAGAGATAAAGATTTTTTTTCTCTCTTCTTCCCTTAACTCTAATGGGTTTTTACCAGTGACAGATTTTGCTACTCTTCCCTTACATATTAAATCTTTTGTCTCATAGGGATGATGTGTGTAAGGGTCCCAGTAGAGATTTGTCCCCCCCCCCCCCACACACACACATAGTGGCTACTGGTTCCTCTTCCCAGCCTCCTCTACCCCATACACTACAGGGGTCTCAATACTGGGGCCCATGGAGCAAAAGTCAGCAAGATAATACAAACTCTCCTTGTATCTTCAGCCAGATGGGCTCCCACACTCTCTTAGCAGCCCACATTCACTTCCCCAATTTGTTCACTATTCTAGCTGAATTCTTACCGGTTTTGAGTTGTGTCTACCTCAGATAAGCAAATGCTCACATGCTCTCTATTCCTGCAGGTTCCTGTCTCTTTTCAACTATGTATCGTATTTCCCTACCCCTCCCAGTAGAAACCAAAAGCTTATTTTAATATCTAAAAAAAAAATTAAGTTTTTGAAGTTCAACTCAATACAATAATATATCTTGGTGTGACCGTTCAATGTCGAATTTTCCTGTGTACTCTTTCAATCTACAGTCTTTCTTATTTTATTCCAAGGAAATTTTCTTGAACTACACCATTGAAAAAAGCCTTTTATTTATTTATTCATTTTATGGATGGGATCCTTACTACAGGGTTATCAATTATCATTATAATGGAACATTTTTTTTATATCATTTGCTTCTCTTGAATTTCTTGAAATTCATTTTCTGTTTGTTTGATGATAGCAGTATTTCCTCTTTGTCAGTTCTTCAAATTCTAAGGGTCCCTATTCTGTTGCTTTCTTTGTTCTAATCTAACATGTCAGTTATATATAGATAAACTTCATCTTTAGCTTTTTTCTTTGGGTCTTATATCACCCTTTGTATCTTTTGTTATTTTATTACCCATCTTCAAGTTTTTGTTTTAATTAATCAGTGGGTTTGTTAAGTTTTTATATAACAGAGCAATTATGAAGAATTCCCATCTTTTTCATAAGATTTACTTTTTTTCTAGTTTAGATTCTTTGTCTTTAGAATTCTACTAAACTAAACACTAAAATTTTCCCTGAACTGAATTCATCATCTTTTTTTACCCCACTACAACCAGTATATTTATTCTTTTTGGGGGGCATATCTTGGTGAAGAGCACTGTCATTTGTCTACTTTCCCAGTGTGGAAAATAAGGAGTCATTTTTTACCGTTCCCTTTGTCTTCGTTCCCAAAAGGCTTTTGTTGTTATTTAGGCAAGAGATGTCGGGCTCTGATCTTAGGCAGTGGTAGTCTGGATGTAGAAGAAAACACATGTTTGGGAAGGATTTGTGGTTTATTTGTTGCACGACCTTAGTCAGGTAATTTAAATGTACTAAGCTTTATCTTCCTTATTTCAAAATAGAGGTAATATTAACCCATATCTTATATTATGGTGAATTTTAAATTAGGTGATAACTCTGGGTTTTTCATAGTGTCCTTTTCATAGAGATCAAGACCTCATAAAATGCCTCATAAAGGGTAGTTATTATTATTATACATTTCAAGTGGATTAACACACCAAAAGTCACCTAGCAAATAAGTGGCAGATATGGAATGGGACAGCAGGCCACCAGAGTTCCAACCTTAACCTTTCTTTTTTCTTTATGGTGCCACACTCTTCCACAGGTAGACTGGAGGGAGCAGCAGCTTAGAGGGCAGGTGAGAGCTCATCCAGCAATTGGTCAGTGCACTTGCGGATTGTATGCACAGAGCTTTCTTCTTTATTACAAAGCAAAGAATGACTTCATCACCTGAATGTTTAAACTTTTTCTGGTCAAGATATATGAAGGTTTTTTTTTTTTTTTTTAAATATCTGAGTTTTTATTTACATTTTGCTTTCTCCTGCTTCTGCGCTATCCACTGTAAGAAAGTTTGCTCAAAACTCATCCCTTTCATCTTCACCGACATTGATAAATTAGGGAAGCTAAGGCTTGTGGTCCCAAGTTTTATCTGTCCCACCTGGAGTAGTGGTCAGGCCATCAAATGCACGGTGATTTCATGCCCAGGAAGCCTCCGGAATCATAGATCACTTGCAGACAAACTGTGAAACATGCAATGTTTATGATGATCTATGTTGTACAATCATAGGAGATAGATTGCATATATAATGCTCATCAGTGTGGAGTCATCTGGGGAAGCATCTGCTGAATTTTGTTTGCCAGCTTGAGGAAAAGATATTGCCAAAAGGTTGGCAAAGGCATTTACTTTCTTATTGTATAAAGCAAATTTATACTTTTACTGTGGATCCTGGAGTGAAAGTGAAATGGCACTTCCCCAAAGAAGTAACGGGGGGCCACACCCACCATTCGATACTCCACCGATGATGTTCCATATGCCGCAAAATCCTCAAGGGGTTCGGTAACAGAGAGCTTTATACTAATGGAACCATTTTCTTTAATGCAAAAACACAGCTGGAAAGGATTCTTCTTAAGCAATAAGAGCATCAAAGTGTGCCTATTACATATACACCTAAGGACAGGAGTCTACAGCTGTGGTACTTGCAGTGATTTTAGGGGGCCACACAAATCTATCGATAAAGGAGAAAGAGCTTATGAAATAAAGACTATGCTGTTTTTTTTAATCCCTGCTCATTTTCACATGAATTACATATATACAAAATAAATTATTCATTATAAAATTGCATCTCTGGAAATGTATTTTTAAAGAAACTTATCAAAGCATAAACTCTCAGGCTCAGATGGAACCCTAGCTCATTATAAGTAGCTAAATTACAGCTTCTATTTCATCCATATGATTTGAAGAAAATTTCACAACTCCTTATGGTTTTTAGGACAACATAGAAAATAAATATTCTCTTCCGTTTGGCTGTCTTTACCTTGAAATCTCTCACATAGTTTAATCAACTTGGAACAGGGCAGGATCTGAGATTAGGAAACTGGTTTTTTGTCCTTATATCAATATTTTTCCTACTTGGGAAGTACCACGAACATGTTGTAAGTCAGTATGAGTAGTGACCAAGCTATTTTCTATGGGGACAGTAACTTTTGTTTATTTACTTGCAGCAATTAATTCCAACAACAGTAAGCTATTGACCTATTTATAGCCTCACAATAGGTGTTCTGATTAGATCAATTCGGATTGATCCCATATACTCATCTGAGTACAAGTGCTTTTCTTTTTTTTTTTTAAACTTATAATTTCAGAGCTCACTGAGATGACCTCCTTTAATAACCATTCCTGGGTTCCTTCCCAGGCCAGTGAATATACTTCTGAGTTGCTCAAGGCTTTTAATATTACCTCATTCTTTATAACAAAATTTAGAGGAAACTTTTTTTCCCTTGGCCTTTATTGCTTTAACACACACAGTTTTCCTATTTTCTTTCCTGTACTCAGTGATGCCTTTAACCATATTTTCATCATGGAATCTACAATCAAGATTATTTCCCTTAATACTATGACTCAGTTTGGAAACTTCTTGATCATAGATGAATTAGCCGAATATTTTTTCCTGATTTATCCTTGTGTTAGAAATTTCTTGTCGTGAGCCAGTTGCTCATGGCATGATCTTAGTCTGAATTGCTCTACAGTGTTATGATTGTATTCATCTTTCTTATTACTGGTTTCTAAACATAATATAAGGTGATGTCTTGTCATAATTAGTTTCATCTCTCTTGTAATAAACTTAGGCTTTATAGAATCTGACTTTATTTCTGAGAGTTTGATAGAAAGATAGACTATTTGGCATAATACTACATTATAAAGTTCTCTTCTTTTTCCCAAATATTTGTTCCGTATATCTCATTTGAATCAATTACTATTTAATTAAGTATGCATGGAAGTTAGGAATTTTAAAATTGGTATATGTATATATATAAAAATTGTCATGTGGATTATACCGAGTGAAAGATTTAGAGGCACATTTTGACTAAGAGACAATTTAGATGACTGGAAAATACCAGATATTCCATTTTCAGTCTATCAAAACATAAATGCTTTTGGGCAACTTGGAGATCTAAAGACTTTTATTGTCAATGTGACAAGGTCAGCAGATGCCCAATAAATGATTTAATATTTTACAGAGTTGCAACCTTCTGGTCAATTTTTAGTGAAATGTTAAATTGTAGGCCATTTGGTAGCAATTAGTAAATTACATCTTAAAGCTTGTTCAATGCTAACTGAGTGGTTAGTCTAAAAGCAGAAAATTACCACCAATATAAAGGTTTAACCTCTTTCCTTCCTGCTCCTAGATCATTATTTGCATGATCTATTATGCACATGTTTTTATTTGCTAGTGTACTGGGAAGTGCTACAGATAAGATGCTTAAAAAAATATTGCTGGATTTCTATATATACATATGTGCCATAAGCTAGAAGAAATCCAAAATTAACACCCAATGGGAAACAAAGTTGTCTAATTTATAGTGTGTTCATTCAGATTGGTTTGACCTAGGAAGTCATTAAAAGATGGAGCTTTCTTTTCATTTCCACTACATTAAATTCTGGTTCAGATGGATTACAATTCATCTTACTTGTTGTTTTATGTAGCTCTGATTTCACCCAGAATGAAAGTGAATTTATAAGCAATTGTAGAAGTCGAGGCTTTGAAGAGTAGAGGATTTATATAGCCTTCAGTAGTTATAAAAAGTCATGATGACCCTCCATTATAAAAACAACAGCACTTAAAATATGTGCCATATGGTTATATTGCCAGCGAGTATGCCAATGAAATACCAAAACCTCAGACGACATCACCAGGCAGAAGCAATAGATTGTGAATGAACCTGAAACCTGTGGAGAAGCGGATGCTCCTGATGTTCCTCATGTCCTTTTTACCAATCAAGTTTTTCGTCACCAACCAGTCTTCACATCACTCCTCTGTTCAAGCAAAAATGAGCAGGTAAGAGATTATTGTTTTCACAACTCCCTAAGTAAAACTGAGCAGTCCAGGACAAAACTGAATTTTCTTTTCATAGTGCTGACTCTGTGTAACCCCCTGAACCATCTGAAGTAAAGGCCAGGAATGAATATGGTGACAGGTTACTCTGACAAATCTTTGTTAAGTATCCATCCACTCTGTGAGAGTCATCATATAATGAACTATTATATGCAAACAGAATAAATGACCCTTCCTTCTTTTAAAGAGTTGAGAATCTATAATTTTGCACAGTAAGCCTACTTGTATGGACAGCTTTGATGTGGATAGCAATATGATATCAAACCAAGAAATAGTAAGGTCTAAATGAATAAACCTGTCAGAATATTTTGTACAAATTCATAAGAGCAATGGGTTCAAGTGATGAGAGAAGACATCTTGGAGATTGGCAATTGTCTCAATGAGGTATCATTTGCTGATTTTCTTAGGGCAGAGGGTTGACAAACTCCAGTCCACGAACCAAATTTGACCCACTTCTTATTTTTATAAATACAATGTTATTGAAACAAAGCCACACTTACTCATTTATATTTGTCTGCGGCTGCTTTCATGCTACAACGGCAGAGTTGAGCTGTTGAGTGCTCGGAGCCATTGAGTGAGTGCTTGGATCAGAGACCCTCTGGTCTGCAAAACTTATGATATTTACTATCTGGCCCCTTTCGGGAAAATAAATTGACTGATCCTTTTCCTAGGGGATTGAAATATTAAAATAGAAAGTCTGGTAAGTCAGAGAGAGTAAGTTTAGGTTAAATATAGGTTCAGTTCTTGACATCATGACCTTGCAGTAATTGTGGGATTTCCAAGTGGAAACATGTAGTGGGTGGCTGATGGGGCTCTGGAAGTTACAAAAATGTTCCAGGCTAAGCCTACTGTCTTGATCACCTTCCAGTAGAAGTGATATAGTTAAAGTTTTGTGATATAAGATATATATTTTGACAGATATTTTGTAATGATAAGGAAGAAAAAAGAAAACCAAGTCTGAGGCCTTTTGAAATATTCCTTAAAGTAGATTTCAGAATACTGAGAACTGCTCAGATTATAAGAGGGTAAGGAATGAGAGTTGAGGAAATAAAAGCATGTTCAGGAAGTTTGGTTGTAAATGGAAAGAAAGAAATATGAGTGTAACTTGAGGGGCATGAGAGTCACATGAAGATTTATTTCAAGATAAGAGACCCAGACAAGTAAATATTTCAAGGCACACAGAAGAAGTCCCTGAAGTAAAAATGATGAAATCTTTTGGTGAGAAGAAAGGATAACTGAATGTGTGTATATGTGTGTGTGGGAGATTTCCTTTGGGAAAAGGAATTGGTAGTGGATAGCATATAGGAACACAGATGGAGGGGACTTTTAGACAGAACTCTTTTGGCTACAAGTGACTGAAACCCAATTTGAACTAACAATGACCAAAAGGAGGGAAACTATTGATTCATGTAACCAAACTGTTCTCTTTCTCTCATTAAAAAACAAACAAACAAACAAAAAAACAGTAACAGCCTATGAGGTGCCCACTGCTCTTTGGTCCAGACCCTTGCAAAATCTCATCTGAAGAGGAAAGGCTTTACTTGGGAAAATTATGAGAAAATTTTGTGTATGGCTTAACTTGATTCACATGTTTTACCCTGGAATAAACACCTACCCCTTGTGCCCTAACTAGCAGGATTGTGGTACCTTCTTTGTCCCAGCTTCAATCATGTGTTCTCCCCTTCAACTAACTACTGTTGCTAGGACACTGAGGTAAATGATTGGCTCAACTTGGGTCAAGAGCCCTCCTTTAGGTCTATCATTGTGTCCAAGACAATGGCAGAGCTTCAATTCCAAATCCTTAGAACCAGGGAGAAGCGGAGGTGGTGGATAATACAGAGTGGTGTGTTGAGGGGATTGTTATGAACTGGCAGCCCCTGTGATCTGTGACTCTTACAGTCAAGGCTCCTAGTCATTTGTATGTGCCTGTTAGGCTGGACTGATTGATTATGGCTGAAGTTCATATTAACTGAGTGTGGTATCTGTCATAATTGCTTGAAATTGTGTGTTATATACTTTAAATATTACCTCTTCTTACAAGAGGATAGTTCTAGAAATAACTTATGTCATCCTAAGATAGGAAGGAAGGAGAAAAGAATGACTACTGAGATAGAGCTTTAAAGTTCTAGAGAAGGGGTACCTGGGTGGCTCAGTTGGTTGGGTGGCTGATGCTGGATTTCGGCTCAGATCATGATCTCAGGGGTCGTGGGATTGAGCCCTAAGTGGGGAGTCTTCTTGAGATTCTCTCGGTCTTCCTCTCCCTCTGCCCCTGTCCCCCTATAATAAATAAATAAGTGCTTAAAAAATAAAGTTATAGAGAAAATAAAAGGAGAAACTTCACTAGATTGGACTAGAAGAATAAATGTACTGGTAAGTCAATTTTATTTTAAAGATAAATTGCAGTACTGTAAATGAATACAAGTCTTTTAGCACTTTCCATTCTGTTTTTCATTTCATTTAATAGTTACCATTGAGGTAAGTATTGTTATTACTTTATAATAATGGAGGAACTGAGGTTTGGAAACTCTTTTGTCAGGTCCCTCTCAAGTGGTGACTCCGGAATAAACCTGAGTTCTTACTACTGTGTTCGTCTGCCTTTCTAAAAATGGAAAGAACATGAGTCGATTATGTTTCATTTTCTTTCATCCTCTGCCTCTTCTTTCATTTTTTTAAAATAAGCTTTTTATTTTGTGATATTTTTAGACAAACAGAAAAGTTGCACAGATAGTGTAGAGACTTCCTTTGTTCTCTTCTCTCAGTTTCCCTAAAGTTAGTATCTTGTGAAACCATGGTACTTTTGTCAAAACCAAGAAATTAACATTGTGACATGATTATTAATTAAACTACCAACTTTATTTGGATTTCACCATTTTCCCACTAATATCCGTTTTCTCTTCGTGATCAACACCGACTGGCACACTGCACTCTGTTCCGCTTCATCTTGTGCGTACTCTCTCTCCTTTCTTTTGCTCCGACTTCCCCATGCTCTGATCCTATCTTCTTTTTCCTTTTCCAGTTTTCTTTCCTTTCCTCCTCCCCTCATTTTATTTTAGCTCATTGTTTCCTGCCAAACGGATAGCTTCATATGCAGGAAATATTTTGCGGGGTATTCAACTAGCTTGGGAAGTTTTGTAGAGGCCTGAACGAGAATCACTTATGGTAGAGGTTGTTGCTGTTGTTTTATTGTAATAAACTGGGAAAGAATAGGCATCCAATCTGTAGCCGTTCAACTCCCTTTAGAACCATGACCTGCAGGAGTATATTTGTTCTTGCAGTCACTGTCTGAAATCCAATTCCCCATAAAATAAAATGTTAAAAAAAAAAAAAAAAGAAAGCAAATTAAAAAACCCACTTTTAGAATATTACAGAGTTAAAGGTGGAGATTGCCATTGTACTCTATACCCTTGCAGATATTAATGCCTGTGGTGACGTAGATTGGTTGTGGGACCAGGCTACGTTTATTTTGGTGAGTTTGCTCTGAAGATGAATCAGAATACTGCGGTGCCAAGATACAGTTTTAAGGTCAAAGCAATAGGCATGAAATTCGGATTCTGCTAGTACAGTGAAGGCAGGAGACCCGGAGCATTGATGGACAGACACAAAAAGTAATGCATATGATGAGCCAAGACAAAAGACAATTTTTACTGGCAGTGTTTTGAATTTTTCAAGGTAGAAGAAAGGGTCTTAAAGTCAAAGCGATTGTGGGGAGTGAGTGAGGGGCAGACAAATCTGTGACAAGGGAGGTCACTTCCAGAACCAAATTTCAGTGAAAGATAAAAATGATGACTAGAGAAGAGAGGGCAAGAGGGTGGAGACTTTGATTTTTAATTTTGTTCTATTATGATATATGTGAAAACTGAAGGAAGAAAAGTGGTCCTATAAACATGCGAAGTTACTATCACCAACCCAGGGAAGGTCGTCAGGCAGTGTTATTTTCCCGTCTAGATGGTGGGACAGTCTGAGTTAACTTGTTTAAGGTGACATCCATCAGTGATGCAGCTCCCAATGGGCCTCGAGGGACGTGCTGTGCTGTAATTAGATCCGCTCCCTTCACGAGGGCGCTTTCTCACTTGCTCACACTCTGAGTGTTTTAATTCGGTTAGCTTATAAGTGGGTCCAAAAAAAACCCTATGCCCATTACAAACTTCCCCATCCCGTGAGCCCTGCAATTTAATATGCATGAAAATTACCCCTATCTTTTGCTTATTGTGTTCTATTTTTTTTTTTCCGAGACACTGATTTTTCTTTATTTGAACTGAAGGCGCTCCCAGACTGCTCGGCCACTGATTCCACATTTCTTAATTTTATTAATGGGCTCCTGTGACAGTGTGGGGAGCGCGAGTCCTAGAACTGGCACTCACCTGCCCACTTCACTTGGTGTGATGTAGCTTAAGCGTCGTTCGAGCACATCAGGCAGAGAAATTTTTAATTTAACAAGGTGGGAGGTGGGCAACGAATGTCTGTGAGAGTGCAGACAAAGAAGCTCTCAGGGAGACTGAATATTTACCACATCGAATTGAAGGGCAAACAAGATTATGAAGGGGAAAATAATAGAATTCATCTGGTTGTCCTTTACTTTGATTGTTCTCTTTATATTTGAGGAGAGGATACAGAATAGCACAAGACTTCTACGAAGTGAGAAAAGGTTTTCCATCTGATCTAGATGTTGTTTAACAGACCTTGTCAGTGCTACCACTTGGGAATGAGAATGTCTGGTATCTGTTGGCAGCATCAGAAGGAAAGCAGCTTTCATTATGCGAAAAACTGCTACGTGTGACCATTCAGCCTTGCAGCTTTTATTTTAGTTAACCCTGTTCACTGTGTTGGCAATCTTTAACATTTGTTGGGCCAATCTCTAGGGGACAATGACATGCTGAAGTCTAGGGATCAAGACGTAGGTAGTAGGAATTGATCCTAGGAGCTCATTTGAACTGTCTCAGAGAAAACTTTATATTAGTAGTTAGAAAAACATCAATAGCCACATTTCAGTAACCAGTTGTAGTATAGTAAGAAATATATTTGTTCTTTGTCCTTAGTTCCTGGAAGAACAAGGTTTATAAAACCCCTGGAAATCCCCCGAGCGATAGTAGTGTCTTTTGCGATGCACGTGGAGTCCCTTTTGATCCACCTGAGTTTATGTTAATGAGGTGGTGGAGGAGGGGAGGATGGGGCGATGGTGCCCTAGATCGACTCAGAATGGGGCCAGTCAACAAAAGTAGGTGAATATAGGGTGGGAACTTTCGGCCCCACCCACTGACCTCTGAGAACTGGAAGGAGTGGCTGGAGATTGAACTTTATAAAAACTCTTAAACAACAAAATTTTAAAAAATATTTTATTTATTTATTTATTTGACAGAGAGAGCACAAGCAGAGGGAACTACAAAGGGAGAGGAAGAAACTAGCTCCCCACTGTGGAGCTCCATCCCAGGACCCCAGAATCATGACAGTAGCTGAAGGCAGACATTCAACTGACTGAGGCACCCAAGAGCCCCTAAATAACAAAATCTGATGAACTTCTAGTTTGGTGAACACTGAGGTGCTGGAGAGTGGTAAGTCTGGAGAAGATAGGGAAGCTCCACACTTCACTACATTTCCCTCTCACTCATTTGGCTGTTCCTGAGTTGTATGCTTTATAAAAGACTGATAGACCTAAGTAGAGTCTCTGAGTTCCGAGAGCCATTCTAACAAATTATCAAAATACAGGAAGGGGTCATTGGAACCCCCAGTTTATAGCTGGTTGATCAGCAGTACCGATTACAACCTGGGACTTGCAATTGGCATCTCAATTGGGGGCAGTTTTGTGGGACTAAGTCCTTATCCTTTTTTTTTTCCACTTTATTTTTTTAATTTAAATTCACTTAATTAACATATAGTGTATTATTAGTTTCAGAGGTAGAGTTCAGTGATTCATCAGTCTTATATAACACCCAGTGCTCATTACATCACATGCCCTCCTTAATGCCCATCACCCAGTTACCCTGACACCCCCTCCCCTTCAGGCAACCCTCAGTTTGTTTCCTATGGGTAAGAGTCTCTTATGGTTTGTCTGTCTCCCTCTCTGATTTTGTCTTGTTTTATTTTTCCCTCCCTTCTCCTATTGATGTGGGAGCTAGGTTCTTGTCTCACGGAGTCGAAGAATGAATCTCGCCGATGACGGAGAGTGAGTAGAATGATGTAAGTTTATTAAGAGAAGATACAGAAAAAGCTCTCAAGAGTGAGAGGGGTCCTGACGGGGTTGCAAAAGAGGGCCTTTAAGGTTGGTCTTTTATAGAAAGCTAACCAGGGCACTTAAATCCTTTTAACATCTCTATTGATAACACCTCAATGGCTTACTTCCTTTTTAGGGGCTGGTTATTCTTTGTAGGTCACAGATGATTATCATAAAGACACCCACCCCACACGCCTAGGGTAGGGTGGTCCTCCACCCCCGATTTCACCCCTCATCTCTGGTTTTCCCACACCTCCACATTTTGGGGATTTCTGTGAGCCTGATCATATAGCCCCCTATCTCTCCCTACCTAGCCCCGCCTGTTCCTTACTTGCTGTGACCCTTTGTTTTGTTTCTTAAATTCCACATAGGAGTGAGGTCATATGATAATTGTCTTTCTCTGATTGCTGAGGCCTTATCCTATGGGATCTACACTAACTCCTTGTGATTAGTGTCAGAATTGAATTGTAGGACACCCAGTTGGACAAAGAATCAGAGAATTGGTTGTTGGTATTAGACGACACTCTAAATTTTTGGTTTTGGGTTTGGGTTTTTTTATTTGTTTTTTGTTTTTTGGAATATGTGCCACAGAGCAGAACACAGGACCTTGCTGCTCAGACCAGCAGCATCAGTCTCATCTCGGAGCTTGATAGAAATGCAAAATCTCAGCCCCACCCCAGATTTACTGCTTTAAATTCAGCCTTCTACCACGAACCTCAGGTGATGCATGTGCACATTAAAACTTGAGAATCACTGTGGGAGAAACTTTACAAAATTCATTTTAAGATTTATTACCCAATTTAAGAGTCCACATTTATCCCTAGAATGAAGGTGAAGCAGTTGTGTCTCTTGGAGATTCCAAAGTAAAATTGAATTCACTTGTGAGGCTTGCATTTGGGTCTGTATCCTCTTAACATAGAAAAGCATGAACTATTAAAATTTGAGGTGCTCCCTCAATATTCTAATCCAGTACTTTGTGTAATAGTCAGAGGTAGAGTGTAGGCTGGGCAGGGGAGGCTGCTCTATCCTCTTGCATTAGCATTTTTATACAGGCAAAGTTATGAGGAAACAATGAGCTACGGATGGAATCACAGAAGGAGAGATGGAAGGGGAGACAGCTAAAATGAGAGGGGAAAGGAGAAAGCACATTATTTTGTTTTGGAGACAGTATGGACTTAGGGGTAGAGTAGATATATTTTAATACTTGCTGATAGAGCCATTGCCCCGCTTAGTGACAGCCTTGAGTCGCCAGCATTTCCATTGCAGCTAGTGAGTGTGAAAGGGTGGTGGGAAGGAAGGGGTGCTCTTACAGAGTCAAGAACCCCAGTGGATTTTTTGTTTATAATCTCTGTCTTCTCTGTAGACCAGAATGGTGAGTGTATCTATTCTTCAAGTTGAACATCTTTGGTTTTGCAAGAAAAAGATTTCTTACAGTGGTTAGTAATTTTTTAAGTAAAAATTCCCTGTTACCTCCTCCAAGATCTTGTTTTTATAGATTCAAAGTTTCGGGTTTTTTTTTTTCATTTTTCATTTTTTCCCCCATTTTCATTGTGTATCCTCTTATTTTCTGATAGTAGGAGACAATTTCCATAGATACCCAGTAGTCAATGGCAAAACCTCACTCTGCTCTTCAGGGACAGGCTCTGGGGAAAGAGGTGGGAGAACATTACACAGAAGGAAGATAAGATGAAACTAGAAATGAAATAGGTGGAGAGACAAGTAATGAAAAGGGGCAGGGATGTTTAGCCATAAATAGCTACTAAGGGGGAAAAAAAGGTTACAAAAATTAGTACGTGTTCCCAATATTAACTATTTCATGTCTGAAATGTATAAACATTTGCATGCCTACTTTTGTTTCTATTTTTGACAATCAACAGCGCACAGGGTGACCCCAAATAGTGGCAGGGGCAAAAGAACATTCTAGCTTTGCTCTAGCTCTCTTTCCTCACCACCTTCTTCTAAAAGAATATATGGAGCATCACTGCAAAGGAGTTTCTTGGGAGGGGTTTACCACACGCTTTTGTTCTAACTGGATTCAGGCCTGTAATTTGGACCCGTACATTCTGCCATTAGAGAATGCATGAAAATAGGGCCAAAATGAGAGAGAATTTGACTAGTCAGCAAACTGCAGTAAGCTCAGTTCTTTACGTTTATGAAATGAAACCATTTTCTGCATCCCATCTGCCCTGATACGGTGTCATACGTTTGGATTATATGTCAATTACCCAAATTTACTTCTCTGTACTCTCACCTTCGAATATCAATGTGAATTTTTTTTTTTTTTTTTAAGATTTTATTTATTTATTTGACAGAGATAGAGACAGCCAGCGAGAGAGGAAACACAAGCAGGGGGAGTGGGAGAGGAAGAAGCAGGCTCCCAGCGGAGGAGCCTGATGTGGGGCTCGATCCCACAACACCAGGATCACGCCCTGAGCCGAAGGCAGACGCTTAACCGCTGTGCCACCCAGGCGCCCCCAATGTGAATTTTAATTTAAGACTTTCTTATGTACAAAACTTCACATGAGAGCTGTGTTTTAACCACCATTCTGGGCTATTTCATACTTGCCAAACATCTTGTCTTTTCAAGGTCATCTGTTTCAGTACATCTCTGGAAATGAAGTGGGACGTATGGTTCTGTTTAATCAGATTTCATGCTCTGCTGCCTCCATCTTATGGCCTCTCTGCTAATTGATCAAGTTTTCAATTAAAGCCCTCCATCTTTGTTTTAATTCTTTGTTAAGGTTTTTATTCCACGAGATGATTTCATGAGATCTGAGCTGCTCAAGCCCTCCTGTCGGCCCCTTTATCTGCCCAATGTGCGACTGCTCTGCGATGAGGAAACACTGTTCTCTTTTCCTCTCTGACTTCATACCGTTTCTCACAGCTACATTTCTTTTTGGGCTGGTTTTGCCTACCACATTCAGAATCTTTAAAATTTTGATTTATTCATTCAAGAGGGTATTAGTTTACTTCCTGTGTTATCAGATATTAAAAAAAAAAAACGCTCTTTGTGTTTTCAGCTGTCTTGTTCAGTAGCAATTAAGCAAATTGGAAGTATAGTTTCCTAAGCAGCAGCTAAAAAATGACTGTAGTTAATAAATGGCAGGCATGTGACATCCCCTTTTAAGTAGGGTGCTTCTTTGTGAGGTGTCTCTAATGAGCTGTAACAGTACTTGATTACCAAACCCATTCATTGTTTCTATAGATCAGTTAAGATGCTAACACAACAATGTCTGTAGCACTGCGTCTCTCAGATTACACTGATTCCTCTCTTTCTTACTTGATAAGCAAAGTTTCATCTCCAAAGCTGCGGGAAAGCAAATCTGCCTTGAAATTCACCAATAGATGCTGCATAGAAATATACTAGTTATTAAAATCAATATATTTTTAAAAGCCCAGGAAAATATGCTGCCATGATCAATGTAAATAAGCTTTGTCTAGGAGGGCTTTGCTCATTGCACAATAATTCCTAATTTCAAAATGTGGAATTTTACCTTTAAGCCTAATGCTTTCAATGCTGCAGGAGAAATCCAGACAACACTGTTTCATAGAAGCCTTTGTGATGCATGACAGGCTGTAGTAAAGGTTTACTGTTTAGAGGCTTTATAATATGAAATTCACAGTTTATGGTAATCTTCAAATAAAGTGTGAAAGCCCATTATATACATAAGATGCAAAGAGCAGGCATACTTTCTTACCTTGGTTACCTGCATCTTAAAGCAGAACTTGGGCTCAGATTGGGTCAGTGGCTTTTTGCACTTGCTCTAGGGCTTACCGGTATCCTACAAGCGGGGGTTTGTGGAGCACCATGGTACTTTGCTTCTGCAAATATGCTTTGAGGATTCAGAACCTACTGATATTTTTAACAAGATTTGTTTATACTTTTACAGCTTCTTTTATTTCCATTCGTTGCTTGGTAAAAATTTAGCTTGATATGTGGATCAAAATACCACAGAGCTTTTTTGTGGTTGTTGTTGAAGTATAGTTGACACACAATGTTACATTAATTTCCGGTGTACGACACAGTGATTGGACAACTGTATTCGTGATACTGTGCTCAGCACAAGTGTAGCTACCGTCTGTCACCATACAGCGCTGTTACAATACCATTGACTTTACCATTTTACAATACCATTGACAATACCACTGAACCTTTCATCCCCATGACTTATTCATCTCATACCCAAAGCCTGTTTCTCCCACTCCCTTCACCCATTTTGCCCTTCCCCCCCACCTCCCTTCTGGCAACCACTGGTTCATTCTCTGTATTTGAGTGTCTGTTTCTGTTTTGTTTGTTTTCAGTTTTTAGAGTCCGCATATGAATGAAATCATATGGTATTTATCTTTCTGTGTTAGACTTATTTCACTTGGCATGATACCCTCTAGATCCACCCATGTTGTCACAAATGGCAAGATCTCGTTCTTTTTTATGGCTTAGTTATATTCCATATTGCCAAATCTTTATCCATTCAACTATTGATGGACACTTAGGTTGCTTCCTAAGCACACAGCAATTTTTAAAGATGGGTGTGTCTAGGATGCATGGGATAGCATGTCCCTTGAAAACTGGAAAACTAAGAGCTTCAACTTGTTAAATAATTTTTAATCGCATTTGAATATGGCAAATCAACAAAACCCCAACTGAAGGCCAATGTGCATTTAAGGATATGTTTTGGAAAGGGGCGTAGAAATGTAATTAAGGAGGAAGATGTGTCACCTACTCTAAAACTTTCCTATATTTTAGGTAGATAAGTGTGTGTAAAATTAAAAAAACCTTAACTGAGCATTTTACGAAGAATACAACTTCCCATTTTACATGAATATCCTAGATTCTCCAGTTATAAAACTCTTCAGCTGTCCCGGTGGTTGCTTGTCTAAACAAAAATCGTTTTGTTTTAAAAATTTATGATGATGTGCTGTGGCTGAACTAAACCATATCATAAGCTCAAAACTGATGTTGTCTAAGAATGCACACTATCAGTTAAAAAGGCATTTCCCCCTACATTCCATCGTTTTTAAGCCAGAGGCTTCCCACCCTCAGGGTATAGAAATCACCTGGGGAGACCACACCCCTGCAGAACCAGATTCAGGAATTTGCATTAGATCATGCCCTCTTCCTCCCCAACAAGTTGTTCTGATGTGGCTGATTCCCATGAAGATCGTCAGAGCACACTGTGAGGAACATAGTTACAGCAGGTCAATGCTCCAGCTTTTTATAAAGACCTTGAACTTTACCTGTATGCTGGAAGACGTCAGAACCTCAAATGTTTTCATTGATTTTTATGGATTACATGGCCAAAACCCATTGAATATTGTCTGTCCTTTTCATCATAGTTCAATTTTGTGTTGGTTAATAACAATCTAAAAAGGCAGCCTAATCTGTGTATTTTGATTTGAAAAATTTCTGAAGGCAGTGGTCTTCTCTAAGTTTTAGTTACTTGAACCTGTTTTTGAGGGGCTTAATGATCTGTTTTCTGGGTTTAGGTGATTTCTTGCAATGATCCTTATCAGATCGAGTATGATGCCATGGAGTGACCATATGACTTTTTCATTATTTAATCTCATTAAAGGAAAAATAACTGCTATAAGCCTTATTTAGCCTTAGATAAAACTTTATGTTTCTACTCCATTAAGGCAAGCTATTTTCCTTATATGTTCCAATTTGAAATAAAGTGAGAAAGTTGGAGATCAGTTGTGTTAAACCTGCATTTGTGACATGGTCCCTTTACTTGGTATTTTCATGTTCAGTCAGTGAGGCCATGTTTATTTCCTTCAATGTTCATGGGTAACGTTGGATTTATTAACCGGAAGGTAGAAATAAAAGTAGTGGTTGACAGATGGTCCTGACTCATGTCCACAGATAATGTGGAATTGCATTTAGTAATAAAGAGTTGGGGAATTGTAGCTTGTTATCCCTGATAAAACTCCTGATTCGGAATGTGCAATACATTCATGTTATTATCCTCTGTTTCTCTACTGCTTTATCAGGTAGCCTCACTGAAGAGTATGTTAGAATAAGAATAAATTGCTCTGTTCATCCAAGTACATGGACATTTACATCCTTAATATGTTAGCTAAAGAGTGCCTCTTTCTGATAAAACTTTTTGGGTGGGACTACCCTTTGGAGAACTTTCCTTTCAAAATAGTCTCGCTGGCTAATCATATTCTTCTCACGAGATTCTGGATTTGGGACAGCAGGACACTTTAAGGGAGAGGTTGATGAGGAATCCATTATGTACCCTTTTTCTCCCAATCCTGGAACAGTCAACCTGGCTTCTTTAGTTCTCGCCCCAAGCATAGCAATGTGAATCTCCAAATTCCAAACTGGAGTTTATCTTCCCAGTGGAAACTGGGCAAGGCATGAATTTGAAAAGGAATATGATGCTTATTTTCTTAAGTGCTTCTCCAAAGAAGGTATGCCTAAACCTTCGTTTCCTTCGGAGCTGTTCCAACTCTTTGAACTGTGAAAAAGGAAACTGTATATATTGTCGGGGAGAGCAGGAATAGCGGGGAAGGGAATGGACGAATCCGCTCAGCAGATCTGCCTTTTTAAGGATGCTCGTTTATTTCCTCCTCTAGTTTCCTGCTTGAAGTGATTTGGGAGAAAGCTGTTGGTAAATAATAGCATCAACCAGAAGGAGTTTTTCATTCAGCAACTCAGGAAAATGCAAAGAGATTAAAAGCTAAGTTGGCCTACATTCACAGTAGCAAGATCCAATCCTTCCATACCGCACTAGCCACGGATCTAGAGTCTTAAGTGAGGCCACGACTGTTACCCTCGTGCGCTGGTGGGAACGGTGTCCCGAGGCAGGTCAATTTATTTTGGCAAGCCTCACTTTTCCTTGTCTGTAGCAATGTACTAGCATGATCTTTCAAGGTACTTAGCCTAAAAAGCCTAAGATTTTACATAGGGACTGATTGTGTTTTTTCTCCTTCTGGGGTTGGTATATGTTTCTCCAGAATAGATGCTCGCTTGCAGGTGTCCTCTGAGAACTGACGGCCAGCCCTGAAGCCGGGTACTTGTGTAAGGAAGCTTCAGCTGGTTCAGAAGGCGAGAAATCTCTTTCAAGTTTAATGGATGAGTGCTTACATGTATTTTCTGGTGATCATGGGGATTTTTCTGGTTTTTTTTGTTTCTGTTTTAATCAGATTCTCAAAGGAGTTTATGATCCCAAGCAATTGCCTTAAGGAAGGGAAGTGTAAGAGAAGCTGTACTTCTTTGGGTCTGGAGAAAAATTTGCAGACAAGGCTGGAGGGAGTCGTGGGAGGCTCACACTTTCCACTGCATTTCTGGGATACACCAGTGTTGAAAATAAGGACTTACAGGAGATATTACTATTTTAATAGAATTTTAAAATATATTATGCTAGAAAGTAAGAAAGTTTTCAAAACAAAACAAAAATAAAACATGTCACTACAAGCTATTGTGATATACTATAATCCCTGTTTTACAGATGGGGAAACCAGTTCAAAGAAGTTTTTGGAGATCATAGAGAAATATCAGAGGTGGGATACAACATAGAATGATTTCAAAGCCTGTGTTCTTTCAACAGTATATGGTTGGTGCTGAGGCAATTTCCACTTGCAAGCTCTCTAGAAATTTTACATTAAAAAAATTAAGTCCTGTAGATATTGCTCCAAAGTTTTGTTCTCAACATTTTATTACATTACTTCTCATAGGACCCTTAAGGAGATAAAAGAGTAAACATTGACTTCTATATTTTGCAGATGAAAAGGCAAAGCTCTAAGATTTTTTTTTCTTTTCACGTCAAGAATGTGTTAGAATCTGGGAGAAAAATTCACCTTAAACCAGACTAACTTTTACTATTTGCTCCACTATGCAATAGTCTGTGATAGATGTTATGGGCAATGCAATGAAGAATGCATTAAGAATATTGCTCTCAAGGGTTTGACTATGCATTTTCTATGCCTTCTTTTCTTCTAAACCTAAATTAGGCAATGTATCCCTCATGTAGGCATTTCATGCTTAAAGTTTAATATATCAGAGCATGATCACATTTTTACAACCAAATATTAGACAAAAGATAACTGTGAAGTTTTTAGTTTTACAAAAGATAAACAAATCCATAGTGAACAAATCAACTTTATTAAAGATAAAATTCAATTGCATAAATCTGGATTTTGGGGAATTATATATATGCATTTGCACACATGTATAAATTCAATTAAAATATACATGTGTATAAATTGTGCATGTATGGCATTGCCAGACCACGTATGAGGGCACTGTGCAGAATCATAATCCTGCAAGCATATGAATATGGGTGTTTTGCAAAGAGGAGGGGAAGATGGAAGCCCAAGCGGGTAGTAAGTCACAAGTTTATTAGTTATTGGTGTGTAACAAATTACCCTAAAACTTAATGACTTAAAACAATAAACATCCCACAGTTTCTGTAGGTTAGGAATTTGGGTGCCTCCAGCTCAAGGCTTCTCAGGCAGTTGCTATAAAGTTGTCAGCTGGGGCTGTAGTCTTATCTGAGTTAACTTAATTGACTTAACTAACTGCTTAACTCAGAGCATCTTCTTCCAAGCTCAGTCACGTGGTTGTTTGCCAAATTCAGTTCCTCACTTGTTGTGGGAAGAGGTTCTCAGCTCCTCACTGGCAGTTGCCCGAGGCCTCCCTTGTTCCTTGATACTTGGATCTCTCCATAGGGAAGGTTCCAGCAGGGTAGTTGACTTCCCTCAGAGCGTGAGAGCAAGTGAATGGCCAAGGAACTCAGTCTTTTTATAACTTATTCCTGGAAGTGACTTCCCTTCACTTCTGCCATGTTCTTTTGTAGAATGTAGTCTTTAGATCCAACAGACACTCAAGGAATGAACACAGGGCATGCATAACAGGAGGTGGGGATCTTGCGGAGTCATGTTAGGGTTGAACACAGCAGCATAATTTTTATGAGAAAATACTGAGAAAACCTGAAAGGAAATTGTCTTTTCTTGGCCCAGGGGTAGCTGAGGCTAGGGGGCAGGACTGGCTCTGTGGGCCCGGCTGATGGTTTGTATCCCAGATGACTAGCGGGATATGGGGAGTAATGCCTCTTATGTGCACTTGCAGTAAATAGAATGACAGACATATCAGAGACTGGATAGCTATTTATAAACTCTTTTTCTCTTCTTCCTGGACGTACGTATTAGTCCATCTTTGCAAGTATTCTTTGCGGGTACGTGTGAACATATCGCTGAGTTCCAGAAAAAATAATACACATAGAAGTTATGTGAACCCCATTCAAATCCCCCCCACCGCCAACTCACAGTCTTCCATATTCTTTTCACTTCAGGCTGGATGGAGATGAACTCAACGGGGGCTTTGTGAGGCCTGTGTTCAATGTGGCAGAGCTCAGGATGAAAGGAAACTTGGTATCTGAGTACATGACTGGAGGGAGCCACCTGCTCACAGAGAACATTCATTTGAACATTATGTGAGAAAGGAAGAAACTTCTACTGAACTAGGCCACCAAAAACATAGGGTTAATTGATTATAGAAGCTAGCATTACTATAGCTTTTACAAGCATCAGATATTGGGGTGGTGGCTGGGTGGCTCAGTAGGTTAAGCATCTGCCTTTGGCTCAGGTCATGATTTCAGTGTCCTGGGATTGAGTTTCGTGGGTTCCCTGCTTAGTGGTGAGTCTGCTTCTCCCTCTCACCTAGCTTCTGCTCCCCTCCCCCAAATACATAAATAAGATCTTTTTTTTTTTTTTTTTTTTAAGATTTTATTTATTTATTTGACAGAGAGAGAGACAGCCAGTGAGAGAGGGAACACAGCAGGGGGAGTGGAAAAAGAAGAAGCAGGCTCCCAGGGGAGCAGGGAGCCTGATGTGGGGCTCGATCCCAGGACCCTGGGATCAAGCCCTGAGCCGAAGGCAGACGCTTAACAACTGAGCCACGCAGGCGCCCCTAAATAAATAAAATCTTAAAAAAAAAAAGAGAGAGAGAGATATCTGAAGTAGCAGCCCTGAACCAAACTCCAAAAGCAAAGACAAATCAGAAATATTATGAACATAGTTCAATTATACCCTAATCCAAAATACCTAGGACAATTCTCAGCACAAGGTGGGTTCTCTGTAATTTTGGTTAAATGGTAGATGCTGACCCAAGTTAAATATAAGGGGTGATGATGTATGTAAGGTTTAAGAGCTTTCAGAAGGAATTTGAGCTTAGAGATGGTAGTATTCTTTGTTTGCTCATCTTGCTGTTAATGCATTGCCTTCCCTCTCTAGCATGGAATTCTGGAACTAATTAAACAGGTAAGAAAATGAAAGGCCCAACTTAGAAGCTTTAGAGTCAAATGTTAGATTTAAGAGCATAAAGATTAGAGACACTGACAACAACAATAAATTCAGTTTACTAAATACTTACCTTTATATCCAGCTGTAATTATTGACCCAAGTATATTACAGCTACCCTGTTCCCCAAAGCATATTAAAGTCTTCTGAGTCCTTTGTAGATCACATAATATCTTGTAAATTCGTTCTGTAGTGTGTATTTATTCTGCCCTATTTTGTTTAACAGCTGTGTATTAAAGACCTACTATGTGGCAGGCATTGTGCTACATGCTGAAAATAATGATATGGAAAAGATGTGGGCTGTGTCTCTGAGGCTTTCAGTGTAGCAAATTTAAGAAAAACAAAGGTTATGTTTGTAACATGCTTTAATGGGCAATATCTAAAATGCTAGCATTAATAGCATAATGCTTACAAAGAAAATACAAGTAGAATGTCACAAATTAATGTTAGTGCCCAAATAATTTTCCTCTTCAGCATTGCATCCCTTTGTTCCCAAACTCTATACATTTACATGCACTAGATACTTCTTCCTTTTGCATTTTTCCCCCCAGCATATTTTCTTATACTTTGTTCCATTCGGATTGTTGCTAAAAAAGAAAGAAAATAATACATGCTACATGCAGCAAGCCTTTCTGTGTTCTTTGGGTAAAATGTTACAACTCTGCAATCAGCAGGATTTTGCTTCTCTTTCTGTGGCAAATGATTAATCTCAAGGGGCAAAACATCTGGCTGGCAGCATGGGGCAGAGCAGGGCTACAGGATCTTGGGAGACTGGAAAAGGGGAAGAGAAGGATGGGGGTACTTAAGAAAGGAAGGCCTCTGTCTGAACTTAAACAAGTCCTACGGGTTTGCAGAATCCTCACATCCTCCTGCTGAGGACCGTGGCTTAATGGAGCAAAGGAAGGCAGGCCCTGTTGGAGGACTGCTTTTCTATCTTTATGCCACTTCGTAACTTTTATCTTGATGCTACTATTTCCTTCACCCCCTCTTGCTTGCCCTTAGCTAATAGCTGACATCTTGAGCACTTATGCCAGGCCCACTTGGTTTTGCTCAGCATTATCCCATGTAATACTCATCACAACCTCATGGGGAAGGTGCTACTGTTATCCTCATTTTGTCAAAGTAAGTGAATGTAAGTCTAACTGCTGCACATCTAGTAAATGATGTGGCAGTTGGACTCTAGACACCTGCCTTTTGATAACTTTTCCTTCTGAATATTGTTGCACCCTTTTTCTTAAATCCCTACTCTCTATGAAAATGGAGCATTAGAATTGCTCCAAATATCCAAATCACCTGCTTATTTTGATAACTTTATGGTGTTCTCTCTTCAAAAGTAATTGTGTTTAATTTAGAAAATATACATAAGCAAAAAAAAAAAAAAAAAAAAACACAGAAATAACCCCTGTAGCTTATATCTACTGGGCTGCTCTTACATTTTAAGACCTACATATATGAAATGCTGCTAGACTTCGTCAAGTTTCCAGTTACAGACACACAGCCTAATTCAATTAATGATGTTTTGTTGAATGAGTAGAATGGAACACCGCTAGTGAATTAAGCTCTCATGCCAGATTCCCTTCAGGTAGGGTAGATTTATACTGGATTTGCTCAAGTAGTTTTGGTTCAGGCCTATTGATCCAGCATAATTATTATTATTATTATTTTTAAAGATGTGGAGGAACCTTATTTTATTTATTTATTTATTTTTTAAGATTTTATTTATTTATTTATTTGACAGAGAGAGACAGCCAGCGAGAGAGGGAACACAAGCACGGGGAGTGGGAGAGGAAGAAGCAGGCTCCTAGCGGAGGAGCCTGATGTGGGGCTCGATCCCAGAACGCCGGGATCACACCCTGAGCCGAAGGCAGACGCTTAACGACTGCGCCACCCAGGCGCCCCAATCCAGCATAATTATTAATCCAGCATCCTTTTTCATTATCAAAATTTTCCCTGTTTACATGATAAATCATATGATTATTTTGTTCATAGGCCACTGGCTAGCCAATAGAGGACTGCCAACTTAAATTAGTCAGTAACAGATCCAAGCAATACAAAAATAAGTGAAACTCCCCTATGAAGATTCTCTTCATTAGATTGATACCAAGGAGACAATTAATTTTAAAAATTCTACCTGAATAACATGATTAGTAGAATTAACCATTATTTGGAGAGAACAGAGGAACAGGATATGGAAATGCACTTGGTTTTCAAGTGTAGTAACATGTTTTTCAGAAGGATTACATGCTGGAATAAAAACGTACCCAAGTGATTTTTTTTTAATGTTTTTGTATTATATTATATTAGTCACCGTACAGTACATCCCTGGTTTCTGATGTAAAGTTCGATGATTCATTAGTTGCGTATAACACCCAGTGCACCATGCAATACGTGCCCTCCTTACTACCCATCACCAGCCTATCCCATTCCCCCACCCCCCTCCCCTCTGAAGCCCTCAGTTTGTTTCTCAGAGTCCATAGTCTCTCGTGCTTCATTTCCCCTTCTGATTTTTAAAAACCGGTATCCTACTGATTACATTTTAGACTAAAATACTTAAAAATAGAAACAAATAATGAGAATGGAATTAAAATGTGCCAAATGCATGAAAACTTAAGAAAAAGTGTTCTTTAAAGGTGCCTTGGTCAGGGAAGAAATCCAGAATGTAATAACAAGAAAATGCAGTGAAAATATAAATACAATATATACATAAGAAGTATGGAATGCTGCCAAAATAGCACTTAGGGGAAAATTTATCACTCAAATTCCTCTGTTTGTATGGGAGAAAAGGGAAAAACAATGAATTAAGGCTTTGCCTAAAGTATTTAGGAACAGAATAAAGGAACATGCCAAAAAGAAAAAAAAAAAGTAGGAAACAGAAAGTGATAAAAAATAGAAATATTTGGGAACAAAAATGGAAAAGGGATCCAATTCATAATAAAACAAACATTAAATACTTAGGAATAAATTCAAGAGCTGAAAATGATGCATAAAATTACCAAGGTTTATTGGGAGAATACTGAAATAAATGGAGAGGCAAACTGTATTTCTGTATATGAAGACAATAATGTTCAAAATATATCAGATGTTCCCAACTTTCATTACAGCTTTGATATAATCTCAGTGAAAGCATCAACATGATTTTCTTTATAAACTGATGAAAAAAATTTCTAAGAATGCATGTGGGAGCATAAAGAGGGTAGCATATCAAAGAGTTTTCTGAAAAAGAGAATTGAGAATTATTAACTCCCATATGTTAAAATCCAGAGTAAAATGATAAAAATAAAAACAAGGCTTCCTTTTTATGGAAATAAACTGAAATAACTAAATAAACTTCAGATATATAAGAATTTTAAGTGCTAAAATTTATGTTACAGGAAAAAAGAAAAAATGACTATTGACTAGAACTTCGGAGTGGTCACTTTGTAAGCAGAGTAGTTATAGAAAATATTAACATGGAAAAAGAGCCACAGATTATACTATAATTTTTAACTTGTCTGCAAAGAAAAGGTTGCAACTAAGTTAAAAGAACAAATGCAGAAGCAGTTTCAGAAAAATGAAAAAACCTTAAATCCGTATTAGGTAAAGTGTTCATTTAATATTTTCAGAAAATTGTCAACAACATAGCGAATAATTACGGGATATTATAAAGTAGTTACTTAGTCCAACAGATTTATCGAACACCTAGGCTCTCAGGATACTTACAAAAATGTTATCACTGCCCTCAAGGAGCTTGCAGCTGCTAACCACATAAGCATATGGCAAAGAAATGCAAATTAGAAGACTATTAAACCATTTTATACCTACTTAACTGGTGCAGTTAAGACTAAATATAAATTCTTAGTATAGATGATTTTTTTTTAAAGATTTTATTTATTTGAGAGTGATAGAGAGCCAGGAGAGCTTGAATGCGCAAGTGGTGGGGAAGGGAGGGGGTGCAGAGGGAGAGGGGCAAGCAGACTCTCCACTGAGCAGGAATCCACAACACCTGGGGCTTTATCCCAGGACCCTGAGATCATTACCTGAGCCCAAACCAAGAATCAGGCACTTAACTTACTGAGCCACCCAGGTACCCAGTAGTATAGATGATTTTTGAAAACTAATTCATTCACCTTGCAGGTACTGATTATTCAAAATCCAAGTACATTTTGTACTTTCAAAATTTCATCATAATCCATGTTGAAATATTCATAAATTTGTATTAACAAAAATAAAGCATCACTTATAACATCCAGAAATAGCTATAGTTAATACTTTAGTGTACATTCTTCTTAAGTTTTTTCTATGAATAATTATTTACCAAAAAAGAATCATACAAAATATTGTTTGCAATCTCTTAGTATTTAATTATATAGCGTAAATATGTTCCATATTAATAGTGTACTTCCAAATTATAATTTCCATTTATTTCATCAAATTCCATTGTAAAGATATACCATACTTATTTGACTAATTGCCTTTTGTTGGTTTTCTGTTTCCAGTTTCTCACTGTTATCTAATTCATTCATTTAGTAGATACGTATTGCATAATTGATGTCTTAGGTTCTGTGGACAGAGTGATGAACACAGCAGAGGTGGCAACTTTCCCCATGGGGTTATATTTTGATTGTTGTGCTGATCATGCTGTCCTCTGGGCTCCAACTTGAAGCATGCCAATGGAGGGACCTTATCCTATTGTCGTCCCTTCTGAAGGGGATGCTACAATCAGCTCCCGGAACTACCTCTTCCACCATAAAACTTATGCTCCTTAGCTGCGCTCTTCCCCTAGACTAAGAGAATGGAAGTATCTTATCCTACATTAGACCCTCCTGTTCTTTTATTCCAGCTTGAGGCTGAAGCCTATAAATTTGGATTGCTTCCTATCTTCAGGAGACTGCTAAAACCAAATTCATCCTGCGTAACTTCTTTTTGTCCTTGGTCATCACCCAAAATGTGAATTCTTGCACAAACTGATCCCTACATGTGTTTCTCAAAGTCTCAGTGGCACCCTTCTTTTCACTTAATTCCTCCCTCTCTGTATCATCCGAATTTCTCACAGTGTCCTCTGAAATTCTCCCTGTGTTACAAACAAGCTTACCTATATTCACAAACACTTCTCCTTATTAAATCTTTCTTTTTTCCGAGGAAATCACTACTAGCCTCTTATAGGCTGCTTATTTTCTCCAATACCCAACTACTTTAAAGTTGGATGAGAAATTTGTCCTTGTAGGGTTTTTGCTATACTTATTTTATATTTTCTTTTACCTCTCCTCTCCTCAGTAGTGATTCTAATTTTTAAAATTTGTATACTTGTGTTTGTAAGTGAATTCTTTCAATATGCTCTTTGTGTGTGTCAAAGTTTAATATATTAAAACGATTGAAGAGTGACATTAGTAAGATGGTAGAATAAAAAAAGTTCCAGGGCACCTGGGTGGCACAGCGGTTAAGCGTCTGCCTTCAGCTCAGGGCGTGATCCTGGCGATCCGGGATCGAGCCCCACATCAGGCTCTTCCGCTATGAGCCTGCTTCTTCCTCTCCCACTCCCCCTGCTTGTGTTCCCTCTCTCGCTGGCTGTCTCTATCTCTGTTGAATAAATAAAAATAAAAATCTTTAAAAAAAAAAAAGTTCCAATCATTGTCCTTCCACACAAACACACAGAAGCAATAATATTTGAGCCAAAATACCTTTCTGAGAACTCCAAGGACCAGTTAAGAAGTTGTAACACCCAGATAAGCACAAGGAGAAAAAAACGCAGTGAAACAGGTAAGAATGGTAGTTTCACTGTACCTGGGTCAACTTCTCCCTGAAGTCGGCACAGTTAGATGCCAAGGGAGATCCAGTGGCCTGAGATTTCGCCAGTGTGGCAGGGAGTGAGTGAAGCGTGCACTCAATATCCTGAGCCTTTGGGGATGCTGCCCAAGAAATTTACTCCTGGATAACCTTATACAGACTGCTGAGGCAGTCGGCATTGTTAGGATGCCTGTGGGCTTCTAAGAACAAAGAAAAAAGATGTGTGGCTCCCAGGAGCCAGCATGGCTCTGTGGATTTGAGAGAAGGTGCACAATTTTGAGACTTCTCTTTTAGGACATGAAAAAAGTGGAACTTGCATCTATCTCTTGGCATTGCAGCCCAAACCCCAGGGAAAAGAGGTGAGTGGCTTTTAGCAGCCGGTGTGGTGCTGCTGGATTGAGAGAAGGTGCGCAGTCCTGAGACTGCTCCAGAGAAAATAAAGGAGAGAAGTGGAGGCTGCACCCACCTCTGGGGCACTTCAGTGTGTCTTCCTAGGGAAAGAGTGGTTACTTTTCATCAAACAGCATGATTCGGTGGGATTAAGAGAAGATGCACAGTCCTGAGATGTCTCTTCCAGGAGGGAGGGAGGGAAGGAATGCTTGCATCCATCATTTAGTGTATTGTCCTAGAGAAAAGGTGTAGGAGCTTACCGTGAATATTCTGGTCTTTTAGAAGGGGAAGAAAATATTTCCACATTATACATCTGATAAGGGGTTAATATCCAAAATGCATATTTAAAAACTCATACAACTCAAGAAGGAAGAAAACCCAAAAATCTGATTTAAAAAATGGGCAGAGGAACTGAACAGACATTTTTCCAAGGAAGACATGCAAATGACCAGCAGGTATATGAAAAGGTGCTCAACATCACTCATCACCAGGGAAATGCTAATCAAACCATAATGAGCTACCACCTCACATCTGTTACAGTGGCCATTATTAAAAAGTCAAGAGATGACAACTGTTGGTCAGGATGTGGAGAAAAGGGAACCGTGGGTATTGTTGGTAGGAATGTAAATAGTGCAGTCACTGTGGAAAACAGTATGAAGTTTGCTCAGAAATTACGAAAGAGCTACCATATGACTAGCAATTTCACTTCTGAGTATATATCTGAAGGAAATGAAATCACTATCGCTAAAAAAATTTACACCCCATGTTCACTGCAACATTGCTGTCAATAGCCAGGACATGGAAACAACCTAAGTGTTCAGCAATGAATGAATGGATAAAGAAAATGTGAATAGAGCTAACAATATTGTATCATGTATTTGAAAATTGCTAAAAGAGTAAATCTTAAAAGTTCTCATTACAAAAGAAAGAGCGAGAAAGAGAGAAAGAAAGAAAGATAAAGAAGGAAAAAAGAAATGACCAATGGCAAATTTTCTTGTAGAGTATTTTTGAGGGGACTGTACTCTGTACCATCTTATTCATGACTATTCTAGCATTGTAACAATGCTTTAGCAAAATATTTGAATTACTTTCTCTTGAGAAACTTCCCCACAGCAGTGCTTCAGGCCAGTTTCTAGTAGAAATGGCATTTCTGCTTGTCAGGACCCCCGCCCCCCCCTTTTTTTTGTCTACACTGTGGCTGGAGATGGGAAGTTGGATATTGGCTAATTTGATTATCCTGCAAAACACACTTTAATGGTATGAAATGCAGACTTTTATGTTAACTTGCATATGACTTCCTACTCTCTGTATATTTATATGCAGGAATCTCAGAGGCCAGGGGTAAGAATGCCTGCCTTCCTGTGCACCCCCAAATGGTAGACATTCTTTAAATGTCTGTGGACCCTGTTCCTTCCTCCTCTGTCTCCTGGTCAGAAGCCAACTCATACCCTAGTTGCTAGACTTATCCTCCCTCAATCCACCTGCCAAAACAGCACATTAATATAACAATGTTTCTTATAATTGAATGTAGATACAAGTCATTGTAAATGCAGATTTGGATACAGCAGGTCTTTTGTGTGAACCTGAGATTCTGCCTTTCTAACAAACTCCCATATGATACTTCTTGCTCTTGGTCTACAGACCATACTTTGAGCAGCAAAGCTCTACAGAAGGAGTCAGCAGACTTTCTATAAAGGGTCAGATCGTAAAATTTAAGGCTTTATGGCCATAGGGTCTCTATCCAATTATTCATTCTGCTACTATTGCATGAAAGTATATGGACAACATGTAAATGAATGGGCATGCCTTAGTTCCAAAAAAACTTACATACTCTGGAATGTGAATTTCATAGTATTTTCACATGTTAGAAAAGTTTCTCTTCTGATTTTCCCCCTACCATTTAAAAGTGCAAAAACCACTTTTTTTTTGCTCTTTAAAAAAAAATAAATTCATTTAATTAACATATAAGGTATTATTAGTTTCAGAGGTAGAGGTCAATGATTCATCAGTTGTATATAACACCCAGTGCTCATTATATCATGTGCCTTGCTTAATGACCGTCATCAAGTTACCCCATCCCTCCATGCCTCCTCCCCTCCAGCAACCCTCAGTTTGATTGATTCAGTCTCTTATAATTTGTCTTCCTCTCTGATTTCGTCTTGTTTTATTTTTTCCTTTCTTCCCCAATGATCCTCTATTTTGTTTCTTAAATTCCGCATATGAGTGAGATCATATACTTGTCTTTCTTTGATTGACTTATTTCATTTAGCATAATACACTCTAGTTCCATCCACGTCATTGCAAATGACAAGATTTCTTTTTTTAATTTATTTTTTCATTTAAATTAAAAGCTAATGATATACTATACATTGGCTAATTGAATTTAAGTGAAAAAATAAATTAACCATTCTTACTTGAGAGCTACACAAAAACAGGTGGTGTGCTGGGTTTGGCTGGAGTTCCAGTTTGTCAAAACCTAACATAAAGCACAAATTTTGGAGCCACAGACCCTAGTGTGGGCTCTTGCTCAGCCATTTCCAAACTCTTGTTCAACCCAGTCCCCTGACCTCTAAACCCCGCCCCCCAAGCTCCTGCAAAACAGACAGAATGCAATAAACAAAACAGCAATAGTAAGTGCTTCTCTAGTAATAATTAAACATAATTGATAAAACTTCTCAATCCCAATGAATGAATAATAAAACCCACATGTATGCTGTCTAGAAGAGATTCGTTTTAGACTTAAGGACCTATAGGCTGAAAATGAAGGGATAGAAAAATATATTCCGTGCAAATTATGAAAAAAGAGAACAGAGGAAGCTATACTTATATCAGGTAAAAGAGAGTCTAAATAAAAAACTATTTCAAGGGACAAAAAAGGATATTATGTGAGGAAGATATAACAATTATATATATATGTATACACACACACACACACACACACACACACACACACACACACGTATCCAGCATTAGAACATCTAGAAATATAAAGTAAATACTAATAGAACTGAAGGAAGAAAGAGCAATGCAATAACATTAGGAGCCTTCAGTATCCCACGTTCAAAAAGAGAACATTCAGACAGAAAATTGATAGAGAATCAGAGGACTTAAACAGCACTATAGACCAAATGGATCTAACAAACATACACAGAAAATTCCTCCCAACAGGAGCAGAATACACATTCTTTTCAAGTGCACGCCAAACAGTCTCCAGGAAAAATCAAATTTGGCTGCAAAACAATTTTTAACAAATTTAAGAAAATTGAAATCATACCACAATTCTTTTCCAATCATAAAGGTATAAAACTAGAAATCAATAACAAAGGAAAATCGGAGAATTTACAAATATGTGAAAATTTAAAAATAGACCTGAACAACCAAAACGTCAAAAAGAAATCAAAAGGAAATTGAGAAGATATCTTCAGAAATGAAAATGAAAGGCAACATATCAAAACTTATAAGATGCAGCAAAAGCAGTACTAAGGGGGAAGTTTATAATGATAAACACCTGCATTGAAAAAGAAAAAAAGATCTCAAATAAACAACATAACTTTACATCTCAAGGAACTAGAAAAAATCAAACTAAGCCCAACATTAGCAGAAGGAAGGAATAATAAAAAATTAGAGCATAAACAAAAGAGAGACTAGAAAATATACAGTAGAAAAAAATCAATGAAACCGAGTTCCTTTTTTGAAAAAATAAACAAATTTGACAAACCTTTAGCTATTTTAAGAAACAACAAACTCAAAATAAGAAAATTCAAAAGTAGGAAAGAGACATTACAATGGATGCCAGAGAAATAAGAAGGATCATAAAAGGTAAGTACAAATAATTATACCCGAAGACATTGGATAACCTAGAAGAAATAGATAAATTCCTAGATACATACAACCTACCAAGACTGAATTACAAAGAAATCTAAAATCTGAATAAACCAATAATGAGTAAGGAGACTGAATCAGTAAAAACAAAACAAAACAAAACAAAACAAAAAACAACAAAACCAAACCCAGGACCAGATGGTTTTATTAGTGAATTACAGGAGATGTTTAAAGATGATTTTGCCCCCCTAGTCCACACAGCCCATGCACAGCCCGCAGCCTGCACAGCAGCTCGCTCAGCCGCCCTCCGCCTGGCCCACAGATACCAGTGGCCTAGCGCCCTGCAGGCTTCCTGCTCCCACCGCCCACGTGGAGGGCTCACTCGAAACCACCATGACGGAGGCCTTCGTGGAAAATGCATGTCCCTGGATGGCTGCAGATACATCCAGATGGACGATGGCCCCTCCTGCGTGCCCTGCTATGACAATAACTTTTCCACCCCCTGTGCTGAGTGGCAGCAGCTTATGGGACAAGACTCAAAGGAGCGGCTCTAGGAAGACCGCCACCTCCTTGAGCGCTGCTGCCTCTGTCAATGCTCCCTGGCTGCTGAGCCCTTCACTTGTCAGGACAGTGAGCTGCTCTGCAACGACTTGCTGCTGAAGTGACCTCTCCTCCCAGTGCTCTGTCTGCGGGAGGACTGTCATGCCTGGGTCCCGGAAGCTGGAATACAGAGCCCAGAAGTGTCATGAGTACTGCTTCCTGTGCAGCAGCTGTAAGCAGCTGCTGGGCTCCCGTTGCCTCGTGCCCAACAGGAGTGCCCACTACTGAAGCACAATGCTGACACAAGGGACGTGACATACCATGACCAGCACTGGCATTGAGAATGCCTGGTCTGCTCAGGGTGTCAGACACCCCTGGCAGGGCAGCAGTTCACTTCCCGGGATGATGATCCCTATTGCATGGTCTTTTTGGAGAGCTCTTTGTACCCAAGTGCAGCAGTTGCAAGGGCCCCATCACAGGACTTGGTGGAGGCAAGTATGTGTCCTTTGAAGACCGCCACTGGCACCACAGCTGTTTCTCCTTCCACTGGTATAGAGACCAAGCACTGTGCCAGGGCAGCAGACAGGCAGGTTTTTTCCAAACCACCTTTGGGACCCAGCCCTCCTCAGATTGGGGTTCCTCCTGGGCTCTAAGGTTCAGCCTCCCTGCTCCAACATCCCCAGATTAGTGCTTCCTGACCCAGGGCCCCCAAACCTGGGCTCTTAGGGAGCCTCCATGATTCAAATCCCCTCTGTAAGCCTTAGCTTCAGAATTTAGCCTTCCCCCCTACGGTCTGGGTTCCCAGACCAAGACTTCTCCCCAGATCAGGGCTCTAAGCCCAGCTCTCCAAACCTGGACTCTGGGACCCAGGCCCCTTCAATCTAGACTTCTCTCCAGAGACTTTAGGTCTCCTGTGGGTGCCTGAGAAGTCATCAAAAGTGGGCTATACTCAGACTTGACCCTCCCATCCTCATGCCACCCTATTCCCAGGGCTGCGGCTCTCTGGGCAGGAAATCAGGGGTTCACTGTTTAAGGGGGTTCTAGAGTACAGGGGTTTTTCCCAGCCTGTGCCTGTAAAATGTTTTCTCATTTCATTTCAGCTCCGTTCTGCCCAGAGAGGGGAAGAGGGGTAGGACTGGGCTCATCCCTCTTCCAGATTCTGCAATAACAAAGTGTGAGGAAAAAATTAAAAATAAAAAGATAAAATAAAGAAGAATTTACACCATGCTTTTCAAACCCTTCCCAAAAATTGAAGAGGATGGAATACTTCAAAACTTACTTTGTAAGTCCTGCATTTCTGATACCAAAGCCAAACAAAGAAACCTATAAGAAATGAAAACTACAGGCTATTATCACTGATGAATATAGATGCAAAAATCAAAATACAAGTAAACAGAATTCAGTAGTACATTAAGTACATCATAAGTGGGATTTATTTCTGGGATGCAAGGATGGTTCAACCTATGCAAGTCAATAAATGCAATAGATCACATTAAGAGAACAAAGGATAAAAATCACAAGATCACCTCAACAGAGTAGAAAAAAAGAACCATTTAAAATATTAACACTCACTCAGATAAAAACTCTCAACAAGCTAGATATAGAAGGAATGTACTTCAACATAACAAAGACCACATATAAGCTCACAGCTAACATCATAGTCAAAATTGAAAACTTTTTCTCTAAGGAACATGACAAGGATGTCAACTCTCACTACTTTTGTTCGACATAGTACTGGAAATCCTATGCAAAAAAAAAAGTCCTAAGTAAGAAAAAGAAAATCCATTCAAATGAGAAAGGAAGAAGTAAAATTTATCTTTTCAAAGGTGACATGATCTTATATGAAGCATACCCAAAGACTCCACATGCAAAATATTGTTAAAACAAATAAATAGATTCAGCAAAGTAATACAATGTGAAGCCAACATACAAAAGGCAGTTGCATTTATATACACTAACAACAAACCATCTGCAAGGGAAATTAGGAAACAATCTCATTTATAATAGTATCAAAGAATAAAATACTGTAGAATAAACTTAACTAAGGAGGCAAAAGATTTCACCGAGAATTATAAAACATTTCCAAAATAAATTAAAGAAAACATTATAAATGAAAAGACATCCTATGTTTGTGAAATGTAAGACTTGGTATTGTTAAATGTCTATACTACCCAAAATAATTTACAGATTCAATGAATGTTATCTTTTTAAAAACTGAATGACATTTTTTACAGTAATAGAAAGACAATCCTAAAATTCACCAAGAACCAGCATGGGCAAAGAGATCAAGAGAGAGAAGAGCAAAGCTGGATGCATTACACTTCCTGGTTTCAAATACATTGCAAAGCTTTTTTTTTTTCTTTTTCTTTTTTTCTTTTTTGAGAGAAAGAGTGAGAGCACGAGAAGAGGGTGAGGAGCAGAGGGGGAGGGAGAGAGAATCTTAAGCAGGTGCTACACCAAGCTTGGAACCTGAGGTGGGACTTGATTTCACAATTCTGAGATCATGGCTTGAGCTAAAGTCAAGAGTCTGATGCTTAACTGATTGAGCCACCGAGGCGCCCCTATTGCAAAGCTGTTTTAAGCACAACAGTACAATACTGGAATAAAGACAAACATGGATTGACAGAACAGAATAGAGAGCCTAGAAATAACCACCTACACGTATGGTTCACTGATCTTTTAACAAAGGTGCCAGGAAGACAAAATGGGAAAATGATAGTTTCTTCAACAAATGGTATTGGGAAAACTGGATATTCATATGCAAAAAAATGACTCCTACTTTATACCATACACAAAAATCAACTCAAAATGGATCGAAGACTTAAACACAGACCTGAAACTGTAAAACTCCTAGAAGTAAATATAGGGAAAAAGCTTTTTGACGTTGGTCTTGTCAATGATATTTTGAATATAACAATAAAAGCACACAGGCAACAAAGGTGAAAGTATATCAAGTATCTAAATCAAACCATAAACCCTTCGCATAGAAAAGGAAACAATCAAAAGGATAAAAAGACAATGTACAAAATGGAAGAAAATACTTGAAACTGTCTATCTGGTAAGAGGTTGATTTCCAAAGTATATAAGAAAGTCATAAAAGTTGATAGCAAAAAAAAAAAAAAAAAAAAAAACAAAAAAAAAACGAAGAACATTTCTCCAAATAAGGTATACAAATGACCAACAGGTATGTGAAAAGATGCTTGACAGCATTGATTATCAGGAAAATGCAAGTCGAGACTATAATGAAATATCACTTCATACCTGTTAGGATGACTGTTATACATTTAAAAAAAGATGCTGTTGGTGAGGTTGTGGAGAAATTGGAACTCTTGTATATTGTTGTTGGGCATGTGAAATGGTGCAGCAGCTATGGAGAACAGTATGGAGGTTCCTCAAAATCGAGAGCAGAACTACCCTCTATGATCCAGTAATCCCACTTCTAGGTATATATCAAAAAGAATTGAAATCTGGATCTCAAAGAGATATCTGTGCTCTCATGTTCACTACAGCATTATTCACAGTAGTCAAGATACAGAAACAAACCAAGTGTCCATTGATAGATAGATAAATAAAGAATATATGGTATATGCATAGAATTGAGTATTATCAGCTTTCCAAGGGAAGGAAATCCTGCTTTATACTAAGTGAAATAACCCATTCTCAGAAGGACAAATACTACGTGATTTCACTTATATGAGGTATCTCGAATAGTCAAACTCCCAGAAGCAAAGAATATAATAGAGGTTGCCAGGAGGTGGGCTGTGACCCGTGGGGAAAATAGTGACTTGTTCATGGGGTACAAAATTTTGGTTGATAGATAAATCCTAGAGATCTGGTGTACAATATATGGCCTATAGTTAACACTATGGTATTGTGTGCTTTAAAATTTAAAAGGGTGGATCTCATGATGAGTGTTCTTACCACAAAAACCAAACAAACAAAATATCAAGGATGGTAGAGGAAGCTGTGCATGTGTGGAGAGAAAGGGTGTTTGGAAAATCTCTATCTTCCTCTCAATTTTGCCGTGAACCTAAAACTGTTCTAAAAAGTAGTCTTAAGAAAACTAAACAAAACAAAGGGGCACAGGAAGCTTTAGAAGTGTCGGATTTGTCTGTTCTCTTGATTGTGGTAATGGCATTATGTGTGCTTGAATATGTCCAAGCTCATCAAATTGTATGCATTGAATATAAGCAGAACTTGTGTATCAGTTATACCTCAATAAAGCCGTTTTTTAAAGAATTTCAATTGGAAAATTATATGTTGCCAATAGAGTTATGGAAAGTATTCAGTGGTGCACTAAAAATCAAAGAAATGCTTATTAAAGTATTTATCTATTAAGTTGGGAAATGTTTTTTAGAATTAAGTTCCAAATGTTTATAGTAAGTGCATTATCACACAGAGTCGATGGGAATATAAATTGGAACTTTAGTTCTGGAGAAGTCTGACAGCGTACATAGAGATACTTTCCAATTTTCTACTCTTTGATTCTTCAATTTCATTTCTCAGAATAAACATTAATAAAATAGTGATGTGGCAAAAATAATTGTAGACAGTATGATCAATTTAAATATTCAATGAATGTTAACTATTAAAATGAATTATGGTATATACATGGAATAAAATATACTGCATGTTAGCTATTTCATTCTGTTCCTTTTTAAAAAAGATTTATTTATTTATTTTTAGAGAGAGAGAGAGTGGGGAGGGGCAGAGGGACAGAATCATAAAGCAGACTCTCCACTGAGCATGAGCCTGACACAGGGCTCAATCTCACAACCCATGAGGTCATGACCTAAGCCCAAATCACGAGTTGAACACCTGACTGAGCCACCTAGGCACCCCTCATTCTCTTTCTTTTTATTATTATTATTTTCACTCAGTACTATGTTTATAAGGTCCCTGTGTGTGACTATGTGAACTTTAAATCTGCTCCATCTTATGGTTGCACAATGTTCCATAACGGTGCATTTTCCATATTTATATCTATTCTCTGTCCCAATGGTGGATGCCAGATAGCCTCTAACTACCTGCTAAATTGATTAATCCTGCAATGGCAATTCTTTTATAAATTCCCCCTTGTGGAACTTTATAAGACTTTGAGATATAAAGGACTAGGAATTGAATGGCTGACTTACGGCTAGACACTGTCAGGTTGTGATATTATTCTTCCTACTATAAGAAGGTCCCTATGTCCATACTTCCTTTCCACTTCCTGCGTTATTCAAAGTACTTATTTTGGCAAGTCTGAGAGATTTAAAATGTTATTTCATTGTTCTTTTAATTTGCATTTCAATGATTAATGATGAGTTTGAACATCTTTTTCTGTGTTGTCAGCCTTTGGGTTTCCTCTTTTGAATTGCATCTTCATATCCCTTGTCCGTTTTTTTGGAGTGATTCTGTGATTTTTTGTTGATTTAGATAAGTTTGCAGTATATCTTAGATACTAATTCCTTGTATGTTTAGAATGTAAGAGTATCTTCCTCTATTCATTCTTCTTGTAATTATCTTTTTCATCATATCTTTTATCTTACAGAATTCCTTATTTTTAATGTAATCAAGAAGTCGCTTTTGCTTTATAGTTTGTTTTTGAACTTTCATTTAAAAAATTCTTTCCAACCCCTACCTCTACGTTTTATATTAATTTGATTATGATATCTTTTAGTGTAGATTATTAATCCATATGTATTTCATCTTTTTATGTGGTGTTGGGTAGAATTCTAGTTTTATTGTTCTCCATACAATAAGCCAGTCTTTCAACACCATCTTTGGTGGGAAGCATTTCAAATGACATCCAATGACCCTGCTTCATGGTACTCACATGTTTTTTGTGTAATCTCCTTCAATTAAGAGTGAGCTGTACTAGTGACTTGCTTCCAATCAACAGAACATGGCCAGTGATGAAATGTCACTTCCAAGTTTAGGTTATAAAAAGACTGTGACTTCTGTCTTTTTTGCCCTCTCCTTTTTTCTTCTCTCACTCAGGGGCAACAAACTGCCATGTTGGGAGCTGCCCTATAGAGAAGGCTACATGACAAGGGACTGACATCTCTAGCCAGTAGCGAGTAGGACTTGAGCATTGTCAACAGCCCCAAAAATGAGCTTGAAGTAGATCCATGGCCAAATGAATGAGCATGGGAGCAGATTGGTCCCTGGTGGAGTCTGTCTTTTCTTTTTTCTTTCTTTCTTTCTTTCTTTCTTTCTTTCTTTCTTTCTTTCTTTCTTTCTTTCTTTCTTTCTTTCTTCCTTCCTTCCTTCCTTCCTTCCTTCCTTCCTTCCTTCCTTCCTCCCTTCCTCCCTTCCTCCCTTCCTCCCTTCCTCCCTTCCTCCCTTCCTCCCTTCCTCCCTTCCTCCCTTTCTTCCTTTCCTTTCCTTTCCTTTTCTTTTCTTTTCTTTTCTTTTCTTTTCTTTTCTTTTCTTTTCTTTTCTTTTCTTTTCTTTTCTTTTCTTTCTTTTCTTTTCTTTTCTTTCCCTTTCTTTCTTCCCTTCCTTCCTTCCAGATATATTTATTTGAGAGAGAGAGAACACACAGAGGGAGACGGAGAAGCAGATTCCCTATGACATGGGACTTGATCCCAGGACCTTGGGATCATGACCTGAGCCAAAGGCAGACATTTAACTGACTGAACCACCCAGGCACCCCTCCCTAGTGGAGTCTTAAGATGACTATAGCCCTGGCTAGCACCTTATTTGTAGCCTTATGAGATGAGAGATCCTGAATGAAAAGATGCAGCTAAACTGGGTTCCCGACACTTAGAAACTGTAAGACAATAGATATTTATTATTTTAAGTCACCAATGTTAGAGCAATTTGTTAAATAACAATGGACTTTAATATACGATTGACCAAATCTCATCTGTCCTTAATTGAATGGAGTTTAAATTTATCATTGATTAGTTAATTTCACTCCTTTTTTATTGCTATAGCTTTGCCATATGCCCACATTTAATAGAACGGATTCCTCTGCTTTACCTTCTTTTTCTTTAAAGAATTAAGAAATATTTAAATTGAATGAAAATGAAAACACAACATATCCAAATTTATGGACTGAAGCTTATCTCTCCTTAGAGTGTAGTCTATATTTTTAAATGTTTATGTTAGGAAACAAGAAAGATCTCAAGTCAATGACCAATTATTCCACCGTGTAAAGGTAGAAAAGGAGAAAATTAAAACCAAGTCACGTAGAAAGATATAATGAAGATAATTGCAGAAATTAGTAAAACAAAATAGATGTCTAATAGAGAAAAATCAATAAAAGCAAAATATGGTTCTCTGAAAATACCAATAAAATTGGTAAAATTCTAAACTGGTGTAAACAAATGTTTTCTATCAAGAACCACATGTTAAATATCTTAAGATTCATTGGTAATAAGGTTTCTGTTACAAATGTTCATCTCTGCTGACTTCTCATAAAAGCAAATATAGGCTATTTGTAAATGAATGTGCACAGGCTAATTCCAATAAAACTATTCATTGACAGTGAAATTTGAATTTCGCAGTTTTGTAATATCATGGAATAGTTTTTAACTTTCTATTTTTTCCCAATATTTAGAAGTGTAAAAGCCATTCTTAGCTTGTGGGTTATACAAAAACAATAGTGAGACAGATTTGTCCACTGATTATAGTTCACCATTCATTTTGCCTAAAAATGACTGATCACAATAAAAAGAGGCCATATTATTGTAATCAAAATGAAAGAGAGAATGCTAACTAATACAAGGCTTAAAAACTTAAAAAGAACAGTAAGTATAATATACTACTGAAAACTTTATTTAATAAACTTGATGACTCAAGTCATAATTTTTGGAAGATAAAAATTATAAAACTGACAGTAGAACTAAAATATTTTAATAACCCTAGTGTACCAAACATATTTTATTCATAATTAAAAACTTCCCTGTAAACAAATCTCTGGCTGAGAGGCTCTTACTGGTGAATTCTTAAAGAAAAAAAATTAGAAAGGAATAATACCAATCCTACATAAATTATTTTAGAAAATAGAGAAGTATACTTTATTTTATGAAAACTGTATTTCACTGATATCAAAACTAGACAAAGGTATTTCAAGAAAAAAATTATAGATCAGTGCCCTTCATGAACATATATACAAATATCTTTAACAAAATAATTGCAATTTTAAACTGGCAATATATAAAAAGTAAAACACATTTTAAATGGCATTTGACAAAATCATATCTATTCAAGATACAAACTTTTGGCAAGCTGGGAATCAACAGGAATTTTCTTAACCTGATAAAGGACATCGTTGGAAATTTTGTAGCTGGCATCATACTTAATAATAAAGCTGTTTTCTCCCTAAGATTGGGAGCTAAGCAAGGATGTTAGCTTTTCTATTGGAGGTCCTAGAAATTTTAATAAGTTAAAAATAAATAAATAAAAACAGATTGAAAAAGGAGAAATAAAAGACTAAAGTGCAAGCCAATTTTGACAGGTTTATTTTTAAAATTCGTATGGAAATTAAAATGTCCTGGAATAGACAAAACAATTTATAAAGAAAAACAAAGTTGGAGGGCTCATAAATGTTTCTGGTCACCAATTGCAGTGTGTGTGTCATTGAGGGGAGGATTCCCGCACATCACCAGGCAATTCTATGGGATACTATGTGGGTGTCCTACAGTTCAACTCAATCCTGACACGATCTTCCCGAAGATAGCATCAGATTCTACAGGTGAAGAGCTTAGTTCTACAAGACTGCACCCCCTGTCCCACTTTATATGTCTATCACAAGTTCAAGCTGTCACTTGGGCTTCTGAACAATAGGCTGTAGTTTGGAAGTTCCAAGGACCTCCTCATTGGGTTCAATTAATTTGCTAGAGAGGCTCACAGAACTTAGAAAAACAGCTTACTTACTATATCACTGGTTTATTATGAAGGGATATGACTCGTGAATAGCCAGATGGGAGAGATGCATAGGTCAAAGTATGAGAACAGGTCGTAGAACTTCCATGTCCTTCAGATGTGCACCATTCTCCGCAAATCTTCACATGTTCTCTGAACTCTGTCCTTTTGGGCCTTTATGGAGGCTTCATTGCATAGTCATGATTGATTAAATTATTGGTTGTTGGTGATTTAATTCAGTCTCTAGCCCCTCTCCCCTCCCAGAAAGTGGTGGTGGGATGAGACTGGAAGTCTAATTATAGGTTGGCTCCCTTGGTAAACAGCAACCCCCATCTTAAAGAAATTTCCAAAAGACACCTAATTAACATTAAACTCACTTTTGGTTGAAAGGAGCTTGTTTGAATAATAAGACACACATTTCACTTTTATGGCTCTGAAGCGATTTCAGGAACTAAGAACAAGAGACCAACCATTATAACAAAAGATGTTCCCTGTCACTCCTATGGCTGAGGAATTTTCAAGGATTTTAGGAGCTCTGTGCCAGAAATGGGGAGGAACACAAAATATATATTTCTCTTTACAAATCACAATATTACAACACTTAATACCTGATTTCAAGACTTATATTAATGCTATAATAAACAAAATAAGTGTGGTATTGGTGAAAGGATAAATATAGATGAATTGCACAGAACAGGGAGTCCAAAGACAGATCCACACAAATATATTAAACTGATTTTTAAGAAAAGTCCTAGGGTGATTCAACGAGGAAAAGGCACCAGGGTGGGTCAGTTAAGCACCCGACTTTTGGTTTCAGCTCAGTTCATGATCTCAGGGTAATGAGATAGAGCTCCATGTTGGGCTTTGTGCTTGGTGCGGAGTCAGCTTCAGATTCTCTCTCTGGCTATGCCCCTATTCCTGCTCACCATCTCTGTCTCTGGAATAAATTAAAAAAAAAAAAAGGGTAATTCTGAAACATTTGGCTATCTTTGTTTTAAAAAAACAACTCTTACCCTTTAGCTCATACCATTCACAAAAATTAATTTGAGCAGGAGCATAGGCCTAAAGGTAAGAGTTAAAACTATAAATTTTCTGGGGGGTGGAGGGGGGTCGGGAAGAGAGCAACTAAATATTTCCTATGTATGACACAAAAAGCACAAACCATAAAGGGCATAAAGAAAAATTGGATTTTAATGAAAAAAATCAACCCTGGTCTTCAAAAGACATTATTACAAAAGGAAAAATAATATTCCTAATGCATTTCTCTGGCAAAGAAATTGTGTAAAGAGTATGTAAAGAATTCTCAAAACTCAGTGCTAAGAAAGCAATCTAATAAAAAAATAGGCAAAGTATTTAAATGATCATTTCATAAAAGAGGATTCAGCTTCATTAGTCATTAGGATAATGCAAATTTTAACTACAATGAAATACCGCTGTAGGGGAGGAAAATTTTTCCTATATCCTTCATAATTCTTTGTCTTGTCTAATAATCAAATTAACATAGGACAGAGGAACAGGAGAAAAGCAAATTTATTTACAAATATGCAGGGGTCCCCTCAAAATATGAGACCTACAGGCAGTCAGGTAATTGAATGTTATATGCTATTCTGAGCTAAGAAGAAGGGGGTGGGACTTCACAGGGAAGGAAGACAATTCGCTGGAAGATGGAAAGAGCAAATGTTTAGTAAGCAAATGTTTGCCCTGTCATGTAGAGACAATAGGCACAGAGAAGATTTTGATTCCCAGGACTTTCTGAGCTATTCCTCCTCCCCCTCAAGAGCTTACTACAACTACCCCATATTCTTTGTAGTTCTCTGGTGATAGTTCTCTTCTTGGATCAGGTCCCCTATCTAAATTCTTTTAGGCAGTTAAGGAAGAGGTAAAAGTTTTCCTTGAGTCTGTTGGGTCTTGATTGCTTTCAGCTCAAAAGAGTCCACATGCCAAAGTGGCACATTTTAGGGAGACTTGTTCTGACCTCCTTCACCATTATGAACATATTAACAGAGCTATAATTAAAAATTCTAGTGCTAGTAAGGTTGGTTATGATATGGACAAACTGGAACTCTTGTACACTTCTTTTTTTTTTTTTTTAAGATTTTATTTATTTGACAGAGACACAGCAAGAGAGGGAACACAAGCAGGGGGAGTGGGAGTGGGAGAGGGAGGGAGAGGGAGAAGCAGGCTCCCCACTGAGCAGGGAGCCCAATGCAGGCTCGATCCCAGGGTCCTGGGATCATTACCTAAGCGGAAGGCAGACGCCCAATGACTGAGCCACCCAGGGGCCCCTCTTGTACACTTCTGATGGGAATGGGAAATGGTACAAGCACTTCGGAAAACTATTTCACAGTTTCCTTATAAAATGAAATATATACATATCATACCATCCTGCAATTCTACAATAAAGCATATGACCACACAAAGACTTGTACATCAATGTTTATAGCAGCTTTATTCAAAATATTCCTGCAAATGGGAAATACTTAAGTGTCTATCACCATGTAAATGGGTAATTAAAATGATAGTACATATAAACAGTGGGTACTACTCAGCAATAAAAAAGTACTAGGCTAGTAATACAGGCAATAACATGTATGAATCTCAAAAATATAATGTTCAGTAAAGAACTCAGACAGATAAAATGTACACTACATAATTTCATTTACATGAGATTCTAGAAAATGGGAACTAATTTACAATGACAGAAAGCAGATCATTGTTTTTCTGGAGTTCTGAAATGATGAAGGGAATTGACTGGAAATAAGTATGAGAAGATTCTTTCAAGAAAATGAAGTCTTGACTGTGGTAATGGTTTTATGAGTGTATATAATGTTCAAAATTCATTGAATTATACTCTTTGTACAAAAATCATGCAGCAATAAGTTTAATTGAAAATAATGTTTGGGAAAAAATTTAACTGTCTAATAATAGGGGAATTTAAGTATATTGTGGTATATTCAACTACATGTTTGATCATTATTTGGCTTTTGGAGTTACGTCTAGGAAAAATTTATTCCATCGTAAAATTAAATAAAAATATGTAGAATAATTCAACAAAATATATAAAGAAAAAGTTACTAATCTCTTACTAATTCAACAAAATATATATTAAAAAAGTTACTAATCTCTTACAGAAAAGATCCAGAAGGATGTAATAATGATAAATCTGATGGACCATTAGTAAAACGGTTAAGTATCGGAAAAATCATTTTAATGGCATACTCTTAACAGCGCAGTTTCAAATGAGTAAACAGGTAGCACTTAAACATATATGATATTTCCACACATTATTTTCCATTTTTATTACAATTCTGAGAAGTTGTTACATTTTTGCTTTTTACAGGTGAAGCATGAAAAACTAGATTTAGTAACTTTTCTCTGAATTGCTGCTGCTTTTTATGTTTCTAGTTGGAGAGTCAATTGCTACAATTTTTTTGAAAAGTTGTTTTTAAAGAACTATATATTTACATAAAATAATTCACCTACTCATTTACTTTGCAGTGTCACCTTCCATAAATTTCTATAAATGTGAATGTTTTGAGGATAAATATGCGTGGTTATTTATTGCAACATTGCTTATAATGGTAAAATAATTAGAATTAACCTGAATGTTCAAAAGGAAGTATTGGCATAGTGCAAACATATCTTCAACTACACCTAATAAATGTGGTGCCTTCATACTCTGATATATTATATTGTTACTAAGATATGAGTTGGTTCTGTATATATGTGTGTATATTATATATGCATGTGTGTGCATACAGATGATATAGAATCTGCAAATAATGAGGACATACTAGGTATAGTCTATTTACAGACCATCTGAATTTGCAAATTCTCCTGCTTTCCAAAATTTATTTCTAACACTCAGATCAATACTCATGACACTTTCACAATCATTTGTGGACATGCGCATGTGCAGAATGGCAGACATTTGAATTGCCCCAAGCACATTTTTCTAGTTGAGACTGAATACAAAGATAGTTCTGCCAAGTACTTTCATGCCAAGTAAACAAGTGTTCTTTTTGTGGTCTATTTAGTGCCATGTTTTTTGCATTTTTTGTGCTGTATGTTGGTGATTTTGTTCTTTAAAGTAGATCTCAAATATAGTGCAGAAGTGCTGTGTGGTGTTCCCAGGTGCGAGGAGGTTGAGATGTATCTCACGGAAAACGTGTATGTGTTCAATAGGCTTCTTTCAGGCATGAGTTATAGTGCTGTTGTCTGTGAGTTCAATGTTAATTAATCACCAACATATATTAAATAAGGTGACTTTAAACAGAAACACATATAAAACAAGGTTATATATTGATTGGTTGATGAAAATTTTGTGGCTAGAGGCTTTCAGGAACATAACCCTGTGTTTCACGTAGAACAACGATTCAGTTTTTGCTAATGTAGTGCTCAGGGTGACTTCATAGAATGTAACTGCCCTGAATAATGAGAATGCGTTGAAATATATATGCATATATTTCAGATATGTATATATCTGAAAGGTGGACTAAAATATATTTGTGAGAAAAGCAAATACAATCAATCCTTTCTTTTATTTCCAGTAGAAATACACAATTTCTACCAATGTTGTTTATATTTTTGTGTATATTTGTTAAACTGTGAAGAAGAGAATAGGCAGATATGTATGAAGATATTAATATCTCCGGGCAATGAGAATGGAGTAGGTAGGGGGAGATTAACTTTTAAAAATGATATACCTTTTTAAAAATTCTCTTATCACATATTACTTTTGCTACAAAATAAATGCAGGAAATGAAAAAGAAATAATCTGCCCGAGGTCTGAGAATTAATAACTAAAAGCAATGTGACTTTTATTTCTGTCATTAATTTTTGATTCCTAATCCAGGGTTCTTTTCACTATATTGTGTTGTCATTAATGTTAATATATGTGTGGACTGTACTGACAATGATATCTAAATAAAATTATCAAAAGATAATGGTATGTTTTGATGTTCATAAGATGATCTGTAGATATGCTTATAAAAGGGAATTTAATGAGTTGTAAGTAGTGTCATTCATTTATTTTTCTCTTTAAAATTAAATGTGAAATAATAGTAACAATTTACCAGGGAAAACCTGAGAAGGGTAATGTGTCATCATTATATAGATTTTGAAAAATTTCTTGTCCCTATGTTAATACCCTGGACTAATCAGTATAATAATTTATGATGACTACCTCTTACTGAGTACTTGTTGAGTACTTATTAAGTGAGCTACTTGACATATATAATTCCCTTATACTTCAGATGCTAATTTAAGCTTCATTTCCCTTGAATTTTCTTTTTTATCTTTTAATGAAGGAGGCCTGCTCCTGTTTAGTGCCTCAGAGGAGATATGAAGAAGGCCAGAAGGTGGAAACAGTCTGCACACCTTTCTGATTTTTATGTTCCATTAAGTCAAAGCCTTCAGGAAGATTTAGGTACTTTTCAGACTGTCTAAATCCGGAGGCTTGTGGTGGGCCATGTCAGATACTGTTAATTCTCCCCAGTATTTCTTCTCCCCTTCTTCCACAGCAATAGTTCCATTTCTAGTTCTAGATATTTCTGCCCAGAAAAATAAATTCATTTTCTAGCCCTCTTTGCAAACCAGGTGTGGACAGGGTAATAAATTTTGTCTAAGGTAATGTAAGCAGAGTGTCATATAACAAATTTGGGTACTTTCCTTCAGAGTAGGGCTTTGTGTACCCTTGACCTCTGTTTACTTTGTCTGTGAGTTGTGACACAGTGAGAGGTGACACAGAGATCTGGGTTGATTTGCGCAGCTAACTTGTGCTCTCTCGACCTCCTCAAGTATAATCCAAGGTGTACAATTTCTGTTTTAGAATGGATTTTTATTGGGTTTGTCCCAACGTATTACTTGATAAATTGGGAACACTTTGGCTGTCATGGACTCCAGTCTGAGAGTTCCATCAGCTACAGAGCATGCCCATTCTGACTTCACCTTCAGAAACTGTAAAGCAATTACAGGTCTGTGTAAAACAGACAAGGGTCAGGACTCTGTTTATTAAATAACCCCTGCATATCCTTACTCTCATAGGTGGTCATGATGAAGCTCTGGATCTGAATATCCATCAACCTTTCACAGGCAGGCTCTGTAGGAAATTGGGTATTCATTTTTCTTCACTTATATTTACTGAATAAAGAATAGGACCCTTTAGGAAAAGGTTGGATCCTCTTTATGATTGCAGGATGACTGCTGTGGCTCCAGACCTTAGATGCAGATGTGACAATATCAGTGTACATGTCTTCATTCATATCAGTAAAGAAACTTTACTCAGATGTCCTCAGCAGACTTGCCCTCATGTGTCATTGGCCAAAATTGTGTCAAATGCCCTTAGTAAAATGAGTCATTGAAAGGAGAATGATGGTTTTATGATTGGCTAAGTCCAATCAAGATTTATCCCTGGAATTGGGGGATAGGACCACTTTTCCCTGAAATCTGAGGGACCAAAAGAAAGAAAGAAAAAAGAAGAAAACCTTTCATCAACTCATCTAAGTTAATTCAAGTCTTCACAAGTATTATCCTTAAGATAATATGACATATGACTAGCAGGTTTTTATATCTACATATGGCCTGGGATAAAACTACGAGAATTTTCTACCCTTTTATGCACCAGTACATACTAGAACGCAGAATGATGGGCATTTCTATGAGAAGAAAGAAAACAAAAATAAACCTGACCGTGTTTAATGTTTGTTAATAGGAAAACAAAATGATAATATGATAATCTTTTAAATGTTTGATGTAAAGTTCATTGCAGTAAGCTTTTCTTATGCTGTTCCCACCAAGTGAGGCAATCCAGTTAAAAAAGTTAATTTATCTGAGTGGAACTGCTAGCATTATTTGACAGCAAAACAACAAAAACTGATTGAAAATTACTCCGCATGTGCTATCATTAACACCCTCTCCACATACACACATGCACACACTCTGTTGTAGAAAAGTAACTTTTTTCTATGAGACTAGGCTGACCTGAACGTGAGTTACCTTCACATGCACTTAGGAGATAAGAGAGGAGGACACAGTAATAAAATGGCTCCACATCCTTAATCCTGACTGGACGGCTGTAGAGCTGTCAGACATCCTGAAGACCAAGTTGCTTTCAGCCTCCTTCAGGTGGAGAGGACTCTAGGGCTGTTATTATCGTATTATTTAGCTTAAATCAGGGACTAAGTGCATGAATTTGTCAGACAAAGGACTGCCACAAGAGATTAAGGAATATTATATTTTCGAAATAGTACTTTCTGCCTTTGTGAATAGCACAGAGTCTGATGACTAGGTCTTTGTAAACATTTTATAAAGAATAAGTAAACCATTTTTTACTTCAAATTGCAACCATTTTGAAAAACCTGAAAGCTGTTTCAGAAAGGAAATGCCAAATTTATTGCAAGTCAGTACAAAAGGAAACACTTGTCTGTTGAATATGTTTTACAGAACTGTATAGTTAGTAGTCTCTTCAGGTATAAAATAATAGCTTGATGTTTTTGTACATTTTATTTTGATGGCTGGCTTATCTGTGGAGCTAATAGAAAAATCAAATAAAGCTTTGTGAAACCTAAAGGTTTTCAAACATTATTCTATTGGATGACTGGAAAAAAAAAAAAAAACCAGCAAAGTGATTTGAGAATTGTGGATAGGAGTTTGCTATTTTCTTTCCTGCTATAGAATTTAAAAAACAACCTACGAATCCACATTTTTATAGATTTCATTTGCATTGTACAAAAGTGATATATTATTATTAGGCCACCAAGGAAAGTATTACATATATCACATGAGGGGAAAGATTCTGCTTTTTCTCTTGTATAAATACATATCTTGAATAAAATCTGGTAACACATTAAACATTGGCCCTAAAGTATATGCATTACTGCTGTCCTACATCAAAAAGTGAGATCTTCCTAGGTTTGTGCCATGAATCCTTGTTCAGATTATTATTTGTAGATTGATGATTTGCTAAAATGAAACTGGGATGGCTGTTCGAGATTTATTCTATGTGTTTTTTTTTCATGAAGCATAGAACATGTGGCCTCTGGGGCTTGAGAGGGAAGGATCCTTTTCTCTGACTCCATATTGCAATATCTTTTATAGGAATTTTGTCAGATCAAAGGAATTTAAACTGATTCATTCTTCAGAGCTAATGTTCAACTAAGTTTCTGTAAAACCCTATGTTTTTTTCTCCTCTGTGAGAAGGAGAGGAAGGGTGGTGAGAAGATCATAAGCGTATTGGTTATCTTGAAAATGAAATGATTATCATACACCTGTGATTTGGATGGCGTCTACATTAGTACCAGTTAACATCCATTGCCAGGGGTCTTGTGAGATAGAATAGGACAATTTAGTATGTGGTTACCTTATGTGTCATTATTGTGCTGCATCAGTATTAAAATCAAAGTGAGATGGAGGGTCTCAAAGGGGTTCACCTCTAAGACAAGAGTGTGCGAGAATAAAGAACCACAGGATTAATTAAGGGAAAGCTGGCTTTTTTCTCAGTCTCTGGTAAACTTTCCTCACTCTCTCACCCTTGTCCTCTCCCACTTCTCCTCTGCACTCTGCTGAAGTAAAGCCATCCATCATTTCTTGAAGTATGTCTACTTCCCAAATCAAGCCATAGGTGACCAAGTTATTCTCTTTTTGTGAACAGCAGCTCTATTAGTCTAGCAGGGCAGATGGGCAGCTCAGTTTGAACAAAATGTCAAGCTCACTGTGGAGCTTGACCCCATCACCTCTGAGAATGACTAGTGTTAGACACAGCTGCTAGAGTTATTCATCTGCAATTAAACCAGGATTTCTTCTGGATCTCATTTTTTGCAGTCAAATCTAAAGCTAAAAAAGACAGTGATAGAAAAGTTACTTTGACTTAAAGTCAACTTGGCATGAAGCTCTAAATTGATTCTCTATGTGTTTTACAATTGTCTGTGAATACTTTCCCAGTGAAGTTCTTACTTCTCCTTAAACTCTATGTCTGGACAACCATCCTTTTTTGCCACTAATTAACCCTCTTCTCCAATTTCTACATTTGTGCCAACTATACTATTTTCCTTCCCGTTTCCTAACTGAGCTCTTTTGGTATTATTCCTTATTTCCCCGGTTATATGCATATTTTCCAAAAGCTTGGACAATGATCTTTTACAAGAATTCTTGGATTTACATTTTCTTCCTCATTCTCACTCTTAGCACTGTGATATAGGCTTCCAAATAATAGGTACCAAATGTTTCTACCTGGTCTTTATCTCTGGCCCCCTTTTGCTTGATCACATTTGCTCCATAGAACAAATGCAACGTCTAATATTTGAAGAAGTCAAAAGCTTGGGCAGTGAGAGATACCCGTGGGTTTCATTGTCTGGTTGTGTGAGAGATTAGATGGTGACAACAGGCAAGTTAGGAAACCCTACATGCCCCAGTTTTTTGTCTGTTACCTGAAATTAACGATCTACCTCAGTGTTGCTGTAAGGATTTTAAGGAGACTTATTCAAAGTACTTCTCATGTGAGAAACACTACATGTGTTTGCTATTTTTGTTGTTGTTTGTTATTTAAAAAAATCCTCTTTCATGCCTACTGATCAAAAGTTTAGTAATTTTCTGCCAACCATTGGAGACATACAAATAGCTTTGTCTGATTGTACAAAACTTATATCATCCTTCCTTGCCTAATTATTCTTAATCTTTCCCCCTAGCTACAGATAAACATTCAGCTGCAGTCTCTATTCTCCCTTGGAAACCCAATATCCAATTCCAATTTTGTGAATGTTATCCCTTGTTTAAAAATCCAATCCCCTCCTTTTATAACTGGGCTTTGCCGCAACTACTTCACACAATATTCTTGGATGAATCCACCCCACGGTGGTTTTTATATCATTCCACAACTTTAAAAAAATGAAGCATACAACTTGTGCTCTATTCCCTTTTGCTGACTTAGATCTTTGTGATAGCATTGCTCCCTAGTGCTAGCATCGATGCAGGTTTTCTCACACAGGTTATAAGTTCCCTGAAGGTAGGAGCCTTGACTTCTGCCTTCTTTTATAATCCCACCATGCCTGGAATAGTGAAGTAGACAGTAAGGGATTAATAAACACTTGTCTAATTTAATTGACTAATAGTTTGGAAGTTTTCTATCTAGATTTCTTTGTATATACGTTCTTGGAAAAAGTCCAAGACAAAGGGAAAATGAAATTTCCATTCACTTTGTCTTGGCTTTCACAGTTTAAAATAGCTAATTAAAAATAAAATTGCTGGGATGCCTGGCTGGCTCAATTGGTTAAGCATCTGATTCTTGGCTTCAGCTCAGGTCATGATCTCAGGGTCATGAGATGGAGCCTTGTGCTGGGCACCGTGCTCAGCATGGAATCTGCTGAAAATTCTCTCTCCCTCTCCCTCTGCTCCTTCCCACCTCTCTGTTCACGTGTGCTTAAATTAAATTAAATTAAATTAAATTAAATTAAATTAAATAATTCCCTGCTTAAGAAACTGGCAAACTGAAGAGTACAGTTTTTGTCAAGACAATAAAAATTTTAGAAGATTTTGTTTAACCTTGTGAGAGGACCGTTTTCCTTTTCTCCCCCACAGTCCTCAATCCCTTGCCTGATTCACTCTCCCCCCTCCTTTCCATCCTCTAACCAAACCCTACAAAATTCAACATAGTGGGGTCCCTTCCCAACTTCCAAGCTTATGCCACCTTTCTCCCTCCTACTACCCGCAGCCAAGCTACACTGCCCCTTCTCTGTTCCTTCAGCACACCAGGCTCTTTGCAGCTGCTTCAGGACTTCTGCATTTGCAGGTCTATTTGCCCAGAATGCTCTTCCTCTGACTCTTCAATCTACCGCTTCCTTCCTTCCACCCTTCCAGCTAAACTCCAGGGTTCCTCCTCAGGGATCACTTCTGTGACCACTCTGTTCAAAGGAAGGTCTTGTCCTTGTCCCTTCACCCTCTGTCATGTGACCTTGCTTATTTCCTTTATAGCATGGACCACACCTGAAATCATCACTTTTACTTTTTGTCTCTTGTTTTTTGCTGTTTTCCTTTACTGGAACGTATGCTCCATTATGACTGAGACCTTAGACTCCATTTTATCATTTATTTCTAGTACTCATAAAAGCACCTGACATACCCTCACATAATAATTGAATGATTAATAAGCTTATATAAGTTTAAGCTGTAAAATATATGTATCATCTACGGAGGTATAAATGAAATATTCTTAAAAGGGGTGTAGTGAGGTGGAAATATGACACTGATCACTTACGTATTCTCCACAGAAAGAAAGGGGGTGTGGAATGAAGTTAGTCTCACATAATAACCCAATTACTTTGATAAAGCAAGGTTTCATTTCTCCCCAGCTGTGAAAGGACTAATGGATCCTGGGTATGTGTGTTTTTATTCCATGCGTTTCCTGTCTATTGTATAACAGATGAAATGAAGAGAATTATTTTAATAGCTGCTAATGTTTTCAAGCAAAAGTAAAACATGTCTTGCCCTCAGAGCTTGCCAGGGTTTCTGACTCACTTTGCCAGTTAGTGTGGAGAGGAAATAAAATTTACCTCTGCAATTTCCTCAGACTCTCATAGATGTGGAAACAAAACAATGTCTCAGTTAATAGTGTAAAAATTTACATGATGTCATTTAATATATAAATTATGTACTTTTACTAATCTCAGGAAACTTGTCTACTTCCTTCTTCGCTCATTGTACATCATTAGCCTTCTATTTACTGCTAATTGTCATCTCCCGTGTTTCTCTCCTGCTGTCAGTTCTTCAGTTCTCTCGTATACAGTTCTCACTCTCCAACGATAGTCTCATACTTATTCTTTTCTCTTTGTCTTGGCTGAAGTTGTTCCCTGGCCTAGATTACCAATTTCATTTCAAGGTCTGGTCCAAGTCCCAGGTCTTCTATGGATTGTTCTCTTCTAACCTCATTTTTTGTATTCTTTACTCATGTCCTTGATCATTTGATGCCTAAAAGTTTCCTATTAAAAAAAAAAAAAAAATCCCAGGGCTCCTGGGTGGCTCAGGTGGTTAAGCGTCTGCCTTAGCTCAGGTCATGGTCTCAGGGTCCTGGGATAGAGTTCACCATCTGCGGGTTCCCTGCTAAGTGGGGAGTCTGCTTCTGCCTCTGCTCCTCCCTCCATTCTCTCTCTCTCTCTCAAATAAATAATAAATTAATTAATTAATAAGTATCTTTGTGTGTTCTTTGTCTAGTAAGACTTTAAGGTTCCTTAGGGAATAAGCCATTCTATATATTTCTTTTCCATCCCTTATCTCCTAACACTGTCTGTGTCCGCAATGTGTGGGTGCTCCATAAATATTTGCTGAATTGGATTGTAAGAGGCTATGGAGAGAATGGAAAATAGAAATCTATATTGTGTAGTAAAGGTCAATTAGGTCTATGTTTCTTCGCACTAAATTTTTGAAGGGAGCTTCAATGAAGTTATAAACCTAACTTTTATCTCCTTTTCTCTTCTTGTAGGATTGGAGGTGCCAATAAGAATGACCAAAGGGCAAGAGCCTGTGATAGAAAAAGAGAAAATTTTAGCTATTAGATCAGTGAAATTATTCTCAATTTGAATCTCTGTGCTAATTTTGCTTTCTCTGGAGAAATATATACACACAGTCCAGGAAATACCACAGAAGCTAAAGAAATATTCAATAAAAATTCATATTTAAAAAACATGGTCATATAGATTAAAGCAAAGAGCCAGACATCTCTCTTAGTCAGCAGTGCACATTTGAGAAACCCACCCACTTGTGTTTCCCTCTGTCCCTGTTACGAATTTTAAAAAAAGAAAGAAAGAAAGAAAAAAAGACCTGTGTTGATCCAGAGAATAAATCAGTCAACTACTGTTTCCTTTCAAATCTCACATGTAGAGAAATATCTCCTAATAATCAGATGAACTTCCTAAATTTTGGTGATGAGAATTATGCAACGACTGGTTGTTTCCATTTCTTTCCCTTAGTAGACAGGATGTTTTCATATCATTGTAGGATTTTTCTTGAGCTTAGGTTTTCTGGTATAATATTTTTATTTTTCCATTTCTCATTTAACCAATTCGGTTTTTCTAGTGAGTTTTTTTTTTAAATTTTACTATTTCTCTGATTTTCAAGTTCGTAAACCTTTTTTGGAAGTACGTAGGTCAGAGTGTATTATTTTTTAAAGACCTTGACCTACAATTACAAGCAAATATCCCACTCTAGATAATCCTAAATGCAAAGGAAGGATATTTTTCACTAACATACTTTCCCCTCTTCCCTGCTCTAGACCATAACCTAAATATTGCTAACTCCTGAGAATGTGTGATTGCAATGAAGTCTCATAGTTACTCTGGCCTTTAGAAAGAGAGGTAGAAAGTAACGCCCTCTTTCCCTGTGGCATCATGAGGGCGAATCTCCCCACGTCAGTGCTTCAAACTGAAGGGAAGAAACAAAAATGTTAATGCAATGCCAGTAAGGGAGATAGATTTTTATTTCAGAGACGAGATGAAGGATGTGTGTTTGTATGAACTCCCTGAGTCAGGAGGCTTATCTGAGCAGGAGAGCAGGATACCTATGTCGGGTCACTTGACATGCGATCCCTGAAGAGAGGGTGTCAGAATCAAGGTAGGTGGAAACTGATAGAATCCCCACAACTGAGAAGCAATACCCATTCTGCCATACTGAATCGATCCAAGGGAAACAAACTTTGTCTCTGTGGGCAGAAACATGACACTATTTTCATCTAACATTTTGTTTTTACCTTTCAGAATCCCTTCTGCCTGACCTAAATCCACTCAAATATGGATAGGTCTATTTCAGAGGAACAAATACCATATTGGGTCTCTGGAGTTAGAAAAAATCTATATTGGAATAAACGTTTTGATAAATATTATTATGCTGATGTAGCAGTAATTTATATAGCATAATGGAATATAAATAGTTTCAGGCCAGTAAATTTTCTTGATAACACAAATTATTCTTACTCATTATAGCTTTATACTTTAATCATTTGGGATGGAAGTCATTCTAAAGTGTATTATATACTGATTTACCTTTCTAAACAGAGCATAATGATCATTATATACTCATTTTATTAATGACCTAAAGTCATGAGATGAAGAATAATTATTATTTGGTGATGTAATATAGAGATCTTATTTATAGTCTGAAGTGGGCAGAACCTTCTCAGTGACTCATTAGTGTAGTACAGTGGGGAACTCCATATTCTTATGGCATGATATTAGAGAATGCCATTCAATAAATAAGAAGTTGAAAGGTTAAACAATTATGGCCTGGAGTTAATATTGAGATGCAAACAACTTATAGATATACTTGCCTCATGAGACCAAAACTCAATATTACTCTGTTGTTTCAATGTGCCTCTGAGGTAGCTTCACATTTCCCATTAAAATTAAAGTGAATGGTTTGAGATAACTGATACAGAAATAACATCTCCAAAAATGAGATGACTCAAACTTTTCTGTTGTTCTGCATTTTTGATTATGCCCAACTGCTGAATTCCGTGAAAATATTCTGCCCTTCTCAGAGTTGCAGGCATTTTTCAGTTACTCCTGGAAGGCCCTTGAATCACTCATCAGGATCACTGAGGTTGTTTTGATTTAATGGCAGTTTCAGGGATACTTTGTATTCTTACTTAGCTCTGATATAGTTTAGATGATAAACAGTACCATTGTGGTAACAAATGCCTCCTTTGAAGGAAAGGACATTGCTTTGCTGTCCATATCCCTTAATCTGATTGTGGACTAACTCCTCTTCTCCTAGTAGAACTAAAAATTTTAGGTAGTGGTATACAGTGAGTCTTCTTATGATGTTATGTCAACAGATTTCCTGCAGGATTCAAACTACTTCTAATGTTAATTTTTCAGAAAGTTTTTCTGACCTAGTGTATTAATCCAGCTGTTGCATTCACGATCTCACCACACTCATTCATAAATGAAGGAGCACCGTATCCTTTCCAGGTTGCATCCCTCTTGTTGACTTTATGCCTCTGACCTGATTTACAATGTCGAGACATTTCTGGAAAGCAAAACTGTTCTCTTTGTACTTAATGTAAGATAATCTTTGTATTTAATGGGAAGCAAGGGTAAGTAACAATTTGATCAGAGACAACTGTAACCTGACAAACAATAGTTCTTAGCTCTTCATCACACTCCAGCTTGGTCTTTGCTAAATGTACGGAATCATGCACATTTCTCATTTGCCAAAGAGGCATATTTTTCTAATAGCATTGAATAGTGGCCTTGCAGAGGAATGTTCTGTGGTGCTAACTAGAAATAGCTTTTTCTCTGAACCCCAAGCCCTCTTAACTGAGAGATAGATAAAACCCTATCATCTACTTCATTTTCTCTAATTCTTTTTTCCCTTTGCCTCTAGGGAAAAAAAAATTAGAAAATAGTTGGCAGCACATTAAGGACACAAGGCAGAGAAAAATGTAGGTTCCTGAAATGTTTAAGGGAGATGGAAATCATCTACTTTTGGGAACTGCCTAACAGAATTTAGCTGGTGCATTAGTTATCCAAATTACCTCTTGCTTTTATCGCACACACAATATAGAGCTGAATTGTTAAATGATGTGCACTTTTTTTTTCCAAGAGCAAGATTGGACACTTAATCAGGTCAATAATTATTCACGCATTAGCACAGTCTTCTTCTTAAAGTGTAACGGTGACTCATTGGGTATATAGTCATTATTACTGATTAGCAGGAAATTATTTTTGCGCATCAGTGGTTCATGTGAAAACAGCTAAATTTATTATGCTAAGTTATTTAACAGTTGGACCATGTGAGAACTCTGGTGTTACTGTTGTGATTAAATCTTTATACATACATCAGTAGGTAACTATGGAAAAACTATCCTCTGGGTTACCGTTACAGTTGAATTTTGTTACTAACAGGTCCAACTTTCTGAAGTTTGATGCTCACCTTGCTATTCATAATGTACTTTCACAATGACGTTCCCTTACACGTAAATTTATTTGATAAAGAAAGAAATGGGGAACAAAAAAGTAAATAATATGATGAAAGAGTAGAAGGTAAAATATAAACATAGAGAGTACACGTAAAAAAAGACAAAAGTGAATAAGAAAGACAGGAAGGATGGAATGAGAGATATAATTTCATTTAGTTTGAATTGTTAATTGGATGAGATATGATGACATATCTAAAATTCTCTTTGGTTCACACAATTGATTTTTAATATTGTGAATGAAAGACAAATCCTACATTTCATTTCAGTCATTTCTTTATAGGAAATATTCCAAGGAGAAAATTTACAAACCATTACTGGCATTTGTCCCCGTTGGGAATGGGTAGATGCATCTTACAGATGATACGTTAACTTGATCTTGTTCTTAATTGTGATCTTGCTTCATTTCTACCTACTCATATTCCACTAACTCAAAATAGGATTGTTTTGGAAAAAAAATTTAGATATTATATATTTTTATCTGTAAATATTTCAACATATATTGCTAAAAAGGTGACGATTCCCTTTTAAACATAGCCACAATATTATCGTATCTTAAAAAATATTAGAAATATTCTATTAATACTATAAGTCTATGTTCAAATTTTCCCAATTATATAATAGTTTGGTTACAACAAATTTTGTTTAACCTCTATTGAAATAAGGTCAAGACATTGCATGTGTTTTGATAGGTTTTCTTAGTGTCTTTTAATCTGTAGATTACCTCTTCTCCTAATTTTTGTTCTTGCAATTTATTTGTTGAAAACAAGATTATTTATATGCCTTGATTTGATTCAGGCTTGTTACCTTTGGCAAAAACACTTCAATGTGGTGTTTTAGCTTTCACCCGGACGCACAGAATACCTGGTTGTCCCTCTCTTTTGAGATTAGTGTCAAGTATTTTCTTAAATTGAGTGTTTTATGTGAGAGAGGCATGTTAAATGCCTGGTTATTTCCCTTTATTTACCACTTTCTAAATAATAAATTAGTTATCCATCATCATCCAAAGTGATAATTTATTTTACATATCATTTTGAACTTGTGGATTTTAGCATATTTGATTGTTATCAACCCCATGGTAGTTTTAATTTTTACTGATACACACTGATACATGTCCATCTTTGGCATGACGAAGCTTTTCAAGTTTGCTCCTCCATCCATTGGATATAACCCTTTTTTTGAAAGTCATGTCCAAAGTAGTCTTATCAAAATAGTCTTGGATGGATTCCTTGCTATCAGGTATGACCCGATGACATCAGGATCATCTTCGGCATATTTTTTTCAAAACCTGGAATTAGCCATTGCTTCAATGGGGAAATGGTATGTAGTGGGAAATGGTATTTTGTGATTAAAAAAAAAAAAAAGAGGAAAGCTAGGCTTTCTTTGTTTGCTTGTTGTTTCTAGGACTTTCTCTCTTTTCAGTGGACAAGCTTATGAATATCATTTTTTAAGAGAAAGTAAACCATGAGTTTATAATGAGATTTCATTATGGAATTCTAATTAACTTCATTGATTTCTTAATTATGCATTTGCTTTTTTGTGTATTTAACATTTATAAATAGTTGCTTTACCCAATTATATATATAGGGTTTTTTTTTTTTTCCCCTTTAGTTCTTTTTGTCTTTAAGTTAAATTCCACTCAGGAAGGGCAGGCAAATCACTGTTTTTTTCATCATTTGCCATTATTTTTTTTTGTTGGGTAAGCCAACAACTAAGTAAGTGTATGGTACATTTGGATTTACTTCTGAATTTTGGGGATTTCAGTTTTTTTCATTTTAATATAATTTTATCTTATAATTATATAATATTTAATTGGTTCAAAATACATGTACAAAGCAAGCATATTCAGAGAAGTCTAACTTCGATCATGAGTTTCTCAACCATGCTCCTCTGTCCTTCATAGTCAAACATTTTACAATTTTATGATTTATCCTCTCATTCTCTTTTGAGACCAAAGAGATATAGATTCATATGACTTGTTAGATAAATGTTAGCATGACTTTTTTTGTCACTTAATATTGAATCATGGAGGTTACTCTGTAACTGTCTATGGAGCTATGTCTTCTTTTTTTTTAACAGTTGCGTTGTGTTCCATTATGTGGGTTTACTATCGTTTATTCAGGGAATTCCCTATTGATGTGTTTGCTTCCAATTTTTAGTAATTACAAATTATGGTTGAAGGAATAGACTTGTGCATAATTTTACCCATATTTTTGCCATTGTATTTTTGGAATAGATTCTTAAAAGCGGAATTTCTGGGTCAAGGAATAAATGCATATGTAATTTGGCTATGTATTGGCAGATTCTTTTCCAGTATTTTACATTCTCACCTAAAATGTATGGAAGGGCTTTTTTTCCCCACAGCTTCACCAACAGTGTATTCTCAACCTTTTGGAATTTTATTATACTGATAAGCAAAATGATGGTATCTCAAAATAGTTTGATTTGGATTTACCTTATTATGAAATTAATTTTTCATGTTTAATGGGTTTTATGTTTATTTTTCAGTGAGCTATATGATCATATATCCAGGCTATTTTTATGTAGAGTTGTTGGCTTTTTGTTTTCTCTCTCTTTAAAAAAAAAACTTTTTAATGTATTAGGAATTATAGCTAGTTGCAAAAGTTGTGTCCATTTCCTTTGCAATGTTCTTTTCCACCTCCTCCTCTAAAGATTTGGAATTCATTTTCCTGCTTGTTTTGTACCAAGGTTAGGCTTGGGACTTGTTTTGGCTAATAGAATGTAGCAGAAGTGAGCTTGTAGCAGTTCAGCTTAAGCCTCAAAGATTTTGCATGCTTCTCTCAGTTTTTCTGCTTCCTGCCTAGCTACCATGTGAATCAGTCCTGGTTACCTTGCTGAAGGATGAGAGTCCTGATGCAGCAGAGATGGGCCACCAATGCCTAGGTTGCCTTAGACCCGGCAACATGAGCAAGCCTAGCAGAAACAGAAAGAACTAAATACCCCAGAATTCCAACCTCGGGATCATGAGATAAATAAGTTATTTTTGTCTTAAACTTCTGAATTTGGGGGTGTTTTTTTCAGGTAGCAAAAGCTCACATAAGGATAATAGCTCTTTTTCCAAGAAACATTGCAAACACTTTGCAGAGTTTGTACATTGTCTTTATAAGTGACTGAACAATCTGGGTTTTTTTCTTTGCATTTCTACTTTAATTTTGCTTTTTAGTCTTGCTTTACTTATCCTTTCTGTTTTCTCGCCACCTGCAACATAGTTTTAAATAGTAGCCATTGCACTGAACATATGATTTTATATTACTCCTTTTTAATTTGATATATATACCATACATTTTTCCTATGTTTCTGTATGGTGCTTATAATTACAAATTTTAATTACAAATCCTTTATGTCCTTAAATTTACTATAATTTATAGATCCTTTCTTCTTGAACATTTATTTTACGTTTGTTGCTATTACAGATAATACTACAATGAACAGTATTTTGCTTTATTGAATTGTTTTCTTATGATAAATTATCAGGAATGAAATTACTGAATCAAAATGTATAAAAATCTTTATAGTTTTTGCTATATTTTGACATATAGTTTTTCAAATAATGTAATTTATAATGTCACCAGCAGTAAGTACTGCACTCTACCTAGTTACAGATTTTTATTTTTTTACGGATTAAATGTGCCGTTCTCTCAAAGTAATTCTTAGAAATGGCTTAACAAATCAAAAGGCAATAAAGAAATCAAAAAGACAAAAATGGAAGGTGTAAAAGTGCAGTCTCCTGTCCATCCCTCCCACCATCGGTTCTCTACTCCCCCAGTGGATGTCACCGGGAAATGTTTGAGCTATTTTCTCTGGTGTTTAGCTAGGTTCCAAAATAACTTATTTTTAATATCCTTCTAAATTTCAGATATTGTGTATTGACTTCCATTTATAGAAACTGAAGAGTTAGCTCTTTTAAATCCCTCTCATACTTTGATGTCCCTCTCACAGATACATGTCTACTCTTCCCATCAAACTCTTCCCATCAAACCCGGTTTCTAACATTTAAGTTGAAATCTGTATTCAGAGTTTTAAATTCCCATGGTTATGCATATACTGTTTAATTCAGAACCAAGTTGAGCACTACTGTTAAATTTCCTTTCTTGTACAACTTTTTTGTTGGTATTTTGTGGAGTTACTTGCCCTTTATTTTTGTTGTTATTTAGTTTTCTTACAATCTCTGCTTAAGTATTCCCACAGTCTTCCTTCTCAGTCCTATTTTATGCTCATTCCTATTTCCGTGAATCTATTTATTATAATAGGAATTTTGGGAATTTCCTCCCAGAACTTTAATTCCTACCTTTTCTGCTTCAGTCTGACTGGTTTTTCTCTAAGGCTCAATGTGTATCTTAAACACTTCTTGTTCTTTTCCCGCAAATTCTCTTCACCTCTCTCCTATGCTGGACCCACTATTTCATGGATATCACATATAAAGGATATTTGTTGTGAGTTTTGCATGCCTAACATCTGAAGCATTTTCTGTGATAGGGGAAGGCCTCATTCTTATGGACAATGCAGGAAAGTAAAGCCTGACTTGCTGTACAGTAGCTGAAAATACTAGATTCTCATTTTCACTGACCTTTTTTTTATCCAGGAGACAAATGTGTGAGCTAGGATGGCTCAGTCAAATGTGTTCATGGCAGATTTCACCTTGATTCATGATGCATAAAGGAAGGGGCAGGGGATGCTATCTCTGATGGTACAGAGATAACACTTTTAGGTGGGGTTCTTGTGGGTAGGGACAGCTCACCGCCCCCAGCCCATACCTGCAAGGGCTTCTGGCACCTAAATGCCCTCTCTCACCCCTATGATATTCTTGCTGCTTTCTTAGTACTGCTACAGAAACCAGGCTTGACCATGTGGAACCCTGCTGGAAACCCCCAGTCTGTAATCATAGGATTTGCCCAAATCATTGTTTTGCTCCTGGTCTCCCACCAAGTGTCTAGAGCCTTATGTGTCTACATTGCAATTGTGGAGATGTCCACAGGCAAGATCTCTGGTGGTTTTGTGTGAAAGATAGAAAGGCCTCATGAATCCATTTTTAAACGTCTAATTAATTCATCTTCTTGCATCCAAAATCTCTTTACTAACAAAGCAGGATCTGGGGACACCTGGGTGGCTCAGTCATTAAGCGTCTGCCTTTGGCTCCGGGGGTGATCTCAGCGTTCTGGAATGGAGCCCCCCGTCCGGCTCCCTGCTCCACTAGGAGTCTGCTTCTTCCTCTCCCACTCCCCCTGCTTGTGTTCCCTCTCTCACTGGCTGTCTCTTTCTCTGTCAAATAAATAAAATCTTAAAAAAAGAAAAAAAAAAAAGCAGGATCTGGGGGTAGTTTTTGTAACCACGGTGGACCCATTGGACTCTGGTGAACTCAAACTTCGGGTCCTCGGAGTGCATGTAGGGCGCAGCCCGGCTGCGCAGGGTTCTCCCGGCCTCGTCGAAGTGTCCGCACACTTCTCGACCCTTCAGGGGAGCAGAGAGCAGCACAGCGCCACACGCTTCAGGGAGTACAGGGCCAGCTGGTGGAGGTGAGATCTTGCTCCCGCCTGGATGATGACGTTTCTGCGCGCGGCCGTTTCCAGCAGAGCGCGCACCCTCTCCGTTTCGGTACCTCCTGGATGGATGCTCAGGTCACCCGTTAAAGTCTCTGCAACAACAGCTCTTTTGTCTTCCGGCCAGAAAGTTTCATCTTCCAGGTCATCCTGGAAAGGCACGAAGGCGGCAGGTTGGTGCCACGCATGAACCGCCTCTTCAGCTAACAATTTGGTTGAAGGTGGCGTTGGTTTGTTCGGCCAGAAAATTGTACAGCTTGACCAACAACCTTTGATAGATGTCCTGACTTTCGGGCTCTTTACAGGGAGCCTTTTGGTGCTCTTGTGGAGGATGCCAACTCCAAGGATGGCACCTCTCCCACCTGTCCAACCTCGGCACAGCTCAAGAGGTATAAAACGGTTCATTTCTCTGGCGACAGTGCATGACATGTTTTGTAGCCCTTCCAACGATACTCTAAATTATCCACAACTTCCAGATAAACTTCATCTAGGTACTCATCCAGGGTCCTCTTCTTTGGAACCAGAAGCGCTGGTTGATACAAAGTGTGAAGATAGAGTGCACCTTTCTTTCTTCCTTACTACCTTGTTGTGCTGGAGACCACTCCCTAGCAGCTTTCCGTAATTATATGAAGGGAGAAAATTTTTTGAGAGCACTTATATTGGGCATTTTTTCCCTATTCTCATAGTTGATAGTTTGGACTTAAATTTTTAGGTAGCAAATCATGCCTCAGAATTTTAAAAGCATTTCTACGTTTGTTTACTTGCTTTCAACATGGCTGCCGAGAGGGCTGATGATGGTGCTTTCACACAGACACCAATGCCTGTGAATCTTGGCTCTCTCTCCCCAGAAATTGTCAGGCGCCTCCTTCATTCCTCAGGTGATGAAATTTTACCGTGATGGACTTTGATGTAGGTTGTTTCTGCTTTGTTTCTCCATTCATTTCTGTTGGATCCTTTAAGCTCTTTTCAACGTGGAGATCCACGTCTACCAGTTTAATTAGGGGAATTTTCCTTGTTTTATCTTACTTCTTTGATAATTTTTCCCTTCCATTTTCTCTGCTTTCATCTGGAGCTCCTATTACATAAATGTTGGACTTACTGAATCAATCTTTTTTTCTTATATTTTCTGTCCTATTTTTCTTCTTCTTCTTCTTCTTTTTTTTTTTTAAATTTTCTGGCAGATACCATCAATTTTATTTTCCAATATTTCTTTCATTTTTAGTTTTGCTATTTACTTTAATTTTCTAAGCCTTTTCTTCTTGTTATGTGAAATAACCCCCTTTTTGTAGCAGTTTGATTTGTGGCTACACATAGGTATAATATTTCTCTTATTTCTTTAAGGACAATAAAATATTTAATTTTTTTAAATTTTGCTCCTTAAATTCCCTTGTTTTTGCTGTTGTTGTTGTTGTTTGTTTGTTTTTCTGTATATTCATGTTTTATATTAGAGACTTTACACAACTGTTTGGTGGTCCTTGGCCTCTCATTTACATTAAGAGTGAGGCACTAAAAGTTTATTGGAGCCCTGTTTTCTCAGGCAGGGCTGGTTTACTGATGAGTTTTACCAAGGGAAGAACTCAGGATTTTGTTGTGCTTGAGGGGATCTCCCATTGTTGGTATGGATAAGATTTTTTTCTTTCTTTCTTTTGAACTGGTTTTTCCTTCTATTTCCCGCATGGGGATTTTGACTTGGATGCTAGTAGACCAGGCACCAGGATGGGGGAAGTGGCTGATGGACTCAGTGTTTAGTAAATGAGTTATCACTCAAATTCTACTTTTAGTACCTTACTTACCTCTTCCCTTTACTTACGCTTTATATCCTTAGATGAGATCCTCCATTGTTCAACTTTTCCAGAGACTAAACCCTTTATCTTTAGCAGGGGTAGGAGAGAGATAATTACTTGGCTGCTTGGGATAGAAGGAAATATAGCAGCTCTTTGTAAAGACTTACCCACTTATCTTGCTTTCTGCTTTGCCTTGCACCTTCACTGAAGGAACTGATCCCTTCAATTCTTCAGGCTCCTGTGGTATGGAACAGCTAGATTCTTGCTCTAATCCCCATTCTTCTCACACACACATACACATCTCCATTTAGGTCTCCTAAATTAGAAATAACTGCTTAGTTGGCTTCCAGTTTCCAAAATTATTTAACATCTCTTTTCTACATTGCTCCAGTTTCTTTCCTTCTTTCTTTCTTTCTTTCTTTCTTTCTTTCTTTCTTTCTTTCTTTCTTTCTTTCTTTCTTTTTCTTTTCTTTTTTCACTTTGTGAGCCTATCCTTTTCTAATTGCTATAATTTTTTGATGTTTTAGATGGATCAGAAATAAATGCATGTGTTAGATTCATAAGGCTTAACCAGAAAATTCTAAGTACATTTCTTTCATAAGAAATAAATCAAGGAACTGAAAAATCCTTCCATGGGCAGATTGGATACCAAAGCCTAGTGTGGGAATGGAAATTTTAAATTCTATAAACTCTCCCTGGGCTTTTTCATAAATCTACTCGTCACATATTGGCATTTATTAGGAAGATTTTTATTCCAGAATTGTAATCTTTCTACTTTTGCTTTTGTTATATTCAGAATTAGAAATGTGTTGTTATTATTTTATCATCTATGCCTCACTTCTCTCTTTCTATGGATAAGATAGTTATTAACAAAGGAATACAACTCTCGTCACTCACATTTTAGTTCTGTATTTTCTAACTTAGCTAGTTCATTAGTTGAAGCTGTGCTCTTCCACAATATCTATGCTCAGAAATATCTCTTTCTCTTCACCTTCTGAGGTTTTATTTCCTTTCAAGATGATTTTATTTTAAGATAATAAACATACGCTAGGTAATATTTGTGTAACCGTTGTGCTATTAGTTATATAAATACGGCATTCTATCTCCCTATTCTCCTTTTTTTTTTTTAAAGATTTTATTTATTTATTTGACAGAGAGAGAGACAGCCAGTGAGAGAGGGAACACAAGCAGGGGGAGTGGGAGAGGAAGAAGCAGGCTCCCAGCAGAGGAGCCTGATGTGGGGCTCGATCCCAGAATGCTGGGATCACGCCCTGAGCCGAAGGCAGACGCTTAATGACTGCGCCACCTAGGCGCCCCCCTATTCTCCTTTCTAACCAATAACAAATTTTAAGTGTGTAGCAGATATTAAGCATTGTAGATAGAGGGAAAACAAGAGTGTAGGAAGATCAAGGATTGAGATTTATCAGGCATAGAGATGCAAAGAAAGAAGAACAGAAGAAAAATAACGGGGTAGTCATTATGGATCATTTTATCTTCCGAGGCAAAATAATTGGTTATTTATTTTCATTTAGCTACATTATATAGCATATAAAATCTGACTCTTTTTTCATCTTTCAAAATGAAATATTGGAAAATTATTACAAAATCATGTATGTTGTTACAAGGTCATCAGTGAAATTGAAAACTTCATAACTAACTTCACACCTTAAGAAGTTAATCTACATGGCGGTGTGCCTGGCTGGCTCAGGAGAGCCTTGGCTCTTGATCTCAGGGTTGTTGAGTTCAAGCTCCACACTGAGGGTAGAGATTAATTAAATAAATAAATATGAGAAAAAGAAAAAAGAAAAGTTAATCTACATGGGACCAGAAGCCAAAGTATATTGCATGTTTTGTTTCTAATTTTTATGGAACACAAGTAAAGCATTTGCCTCCATGTATAAATAACAGTGGACTGCTTGAAATGGAGGATTCCTTTCTGCAGAAGTCTACAATTTTATGCTAACATCCCTCTGCCTGTGAAATGCTCTGTCAGAAGAAGAGTTGGCAAAATTACCGTTAGAAGGCTCATTAATGTACTTTTCACTTCCATTTCATCAATGACTTGTTTTGTTGTGAAAAGGACTAAGCAAAATGCCTATCTATTTTACTATAGCTTTAAATTAAAACAAAACAAGTTATACAATATAGCTGAAAAAAATGAATATATTATTTTTCCCCTCAGATATATAAGGTATACTTTTAAGTAAATAAAAGATTATGAAATGCCTTTGGGCTCTGTTGCTAGTCCAGTGTTACAATGCCCACTATTACCTGGTTAAGGAATGTTGGCTTGTTTTTGAGGGACATGACACTAAAAAACTTAGAGCTTGTCATTTTGTTTCCAGATTAGAAAATTGTTCTATGGAATCACCTTCCACTCCTTTTTGTTTTGGGACTAGCAAATCTAGGTTCCTTCATACATTTTGTTTGTCTAATTCAAGACCCAAGATTCTTGAAGACAGTAGATTCATAAGTCAATGGATATTTTGGAAATGGATATTTTAACTTTCATTATAAATGCTTCCTTCTCTGGAGAGAGATCGATGTTTGAACTTTCATTATAAATGTTTCTTTCTTTCTAACGCGCTAGGCTTCTCACTCTCATCCTAGAACACCTTGCCCTAGTCACTGAGTCCATGCTTCATATTGATTTAACTTAGATTATTTTTTTTAAAAGATTTTATTTATTTATTTGACAGAGAGAGAGACAGCCAATGAGAGAGGGAACACAAGCAGGGGGAGTGGGAGAGGAAGAAGCAGGCTCCCAGCGGAGGAGCCTGATGTGGGGCTCGATCCCAGAACGCCAGGATCACGCCCTGAGCAGAAGGCAGACGCTTAACGACTGCGCCACCCAGGTGCCCCAAGAGACTATTTTGTTTATTCTACACATGTAAAGTTTTCCAGATTAGGTACTTAAAAATGTTTACATTTGTAAGATTTAATATTTTATTTTAAGAAAAAAAAGTGCAGTTTTGTCCTATAATTTTATTTTTCAAATGCTTCCCATTTTTACTTGATCCTCACCACAATTACATCAATACATTTTTTTCTTTTCCAGGCTGTGTGCTGCAATATGAATGGAGATTCCCTTTTAGCTCACTCTTGTATCTCAGTCACTGAACATCCTATCTTTCACATAGTAGGCACTCAATAATTCATCATAAAACACACTGATCCTACCCTCTGTAAAGGACACGTGGTACTGGCTCATTCCACGGTTTATAGTATTGATTTAATGTTTTAATTGCTGGATTTGAAGCTTGAAAAATGATTGTTGCTTTTTCAACCAGAATGGTATATGTTCAGAAGTTAATAATAACAGTACTACCTTATTTTACTAATTTTAAAATTATCCTGCCAAACACATACATTTTTAACTTCTCTGATATTGGAAAACACCTACAATCTTGATTTAATTGGAAACTCTCCCTTCCCTTCCTGCCTTTTTCCCTTCCTTCCTCCCTTCTTTTCCCTTTCCCTCCCTCCCTCCTTCCCTTCCTTTATAACATAATAATAGTATGTCTTAGAATCAAAGCCGACTTTCATTTGAGGAGGTAGCCTAGCTACAATTAGTTGAACTCCTATTGCATGCTAATGTGCGTGAGCACTTTATTTTTTTCCATTTTATTGATGAGGAAGTTTAGGCCCCAAAGTTAAACTAATCACTCAACGTTGTGTATCTAGTAAATGGTGTCACTTGAACTGACATGATTCTACTCCAAAGAGTGCTCTTTACACAAACTGAAGTTTCATTTTTTCACTATATGTGAACTATACCTGGACAGAGCTCTGAAGTTATAGAAATAGAATCATATATGCTAAAGTTGGAAGAAAATTTAGAGGGCATCAATTCTAATTCCCTTAATTTATAGATTAGAAAAGAACTCCAGATAGGTGGGGTAAATGATTTCCTCCAGGTAATAAGTTTAGAAATTTGCAGACACAGGGCTAGAGCAAAAATCATGCATACTTGTAGTAACTAATTTAAATACCACAGAAGTATATAAAAAAAGGTGAAATCTTGTTCCATCTTATTCTGGAAAGATCCCATCTTTCAGAGATGTAACATTTACCCTACAATTTTCAAATAGGACTCAAAAATAGGGACCATGATGCAAGTATCTGTAAATGTAGTCCTTAAAGCTATTTTGGAAGTCAAAAGGAAAATATTACTGCACATACAACTCTTCCAATATGTGCCCTGACACTTTTATTAAGAGAGGAAGAATTGATATATGTAACATATACAAAGACTTTCATACTAGTTCCTACTATGTAGTAAGAACTCCTTATATGTTAACTGATTTAATCCTTACCAGAAAGTTTGGAAATGAGAACTAGCTACCTTTGTTGTCATTTTATGAATGAAGTAGCAGGAATTTAGAAGTCAAGCAACTTACTAAAGGTGTAAGAATAGGACAATGGATTGTTGATGAATGAAGATTTGAGTCACTCAAACCCTGGCTTATTGAGGTTCTGGCTGATGGTGGAGGTAACAACAAATGGGTAATGGAGGAAGGAAGCCAAAGATATTAAAGATATTAATTAATTAAAATGAGCAGCTACAGACATGAGGACTGTAGAAGCTCTGCATGATTTTTTGGACTGGTGTGTGTGTGTGTGTATGTATTTGTAGGCTAACCATTTTCTTCATCCTTGCTTTCTCTTGATGATATTTATATACATGCAATTGGTAGTTACATTACAATTTTGACTTTAGGTAATGGTGGGACTGTTACTGAATTTGAGGAACAATTAATATAATTAGTAATGGATGCAATGACTTTAGACTATTTCTCATTTGGGAGAAAGAATGGAATCTCTTTCAAGAAGGGTCATGGTACATGGTTACATAAAGTTGTTTTGATATGTAAAGTTGTTTTATTGTTGTAGGGAAGCTAAAATGTGTGTAACCAGGAGCAGGGAAGTTGAGAGTCAAAGGAGTGGGCTGTGCTCCTTTATTTCTTTATTGCCTATCAGCTCCACTTCACCTTTTTGCCTGCTCTGTGAAAATGGATCTGGGCCTTTTGCCAGCTGGCACAATGTTAGGTTTTGTTGCTAAAGAGCGATGGAGTGATAGAGGAGAAGGGTTTCGTTTTCTGGTTTTGGAGCATCTGATCAGCAGATTCCCATAGCATGGATAGCTTCTTTACTGCCTAGCGTCTGAAGCTCCTGCAGCGGGCGGTTGTATCTCCAGAACCCAGCTCCTGTGAGTGGGCAGATTCTTTAGCACCCAGCTCCTGCAGCACATGGTAGCCAGCAACACCTCCCGCCACCAGCCTCTGCTTGGCTGGTTTGCTAGTGAGAGGCACCTCCCTGTGCACAGCTTCCTCAGGCACTTCAGAGCACGTTTCCAGCAATTGCTGCCTGCTGGGCACCATGGCAAATTCTCTGCCATTCAGTGGGTCACAGCTACGCCCTCTACCACGAGGTCTGTATCTCAGCCTTGGGGGACAGGGAAGGGTGTTTTCTCTCAGCACTAGGGGTAGCGACTGTTCTGTGTACCTGTTATGCCTATAGTTTTTAGAGTTTTCTTTACTTTTTACTAGTCAATTTCTATCTCCTTATTTCAGTCCCTCATTATAGTTAATAATTCATTATATTAGATTTTCCCTTTTTAAATTACTGTGTGATTACTCTGTCTTGATGATACTCAAGGCTGTCTGACCTCAATTTCCATGCTTTTAAACTACTACCCTGTACTACTTTTTACCACTAACAGAGATAATTTAAAGCTGATAATAATGTGGCTTTGAATTTTCTTAAGATAAATAATTAATAATTAGGGTAGTAGAATCATACTATTTTAGGGTGGGAAAGAACATGGTGATTCAGCCCAGTATCTTTTTTATTCAGATGTGGAAATTGAGGCCAAAATAACTTCAGTTATGCTGAGATCCATATTTTGTCCACTTTATTTTGTATCATTGTTGTCTATCATAGAGTCAATATTTATTAAATGTGAATTGGATTAAAACGAGTGAATTTACTAGATAATATTTATTGAGCACCTTGCTTGTAGCTACAGATGGAGTGATGATTTCGATATAGTTCTTCCCCTCAAGAGGTTTTCAGTCAAGTAGCAAATATGAGATAAGAATGATAACTTTGGTTAAGCCTAATTCCTCTTTGCCAAACTGATTGTGGGTTGAAAACAGAAGACAATTTTCTTTGTGCAGTTTTTATACTCGTGTCTAAAGCTATTTAGGGAAGAAGATCATGTGCACATGTTTAAACTTAACTTTGATGTAACTATTAGAAACTGCTATCTCCTGGATCAAGTTTTGTTTAGTGACCTTTAAAAGCTCAGTTTCCAAAGCACACATTTATAATTTTATTTTTGTACTTATGGGGATATCATCTTTACACAAAAATCCCCAAATCTTTTTGGATTGTAATTTAGCAGAAACCTTATTACTTCACTTTCTAGAATGATGGGTGACAAGAAATCTAATAGGACCTGATTGTGATATATCTTGAGTATATATGGAATATATACTTATGGAATTTTTATAATAAGCCTTGGCTGAATTTGTATATGAATTCTGATAACTTTAGAAATTGAATAAATAAATGTCTATCTTTAGCACATCTTTAATCATTGGGGGGCACTGTGTATCAGAGCATTTCACAGAGTTAGAATAAATCCTACCTTAAAAAACAGAATTTCTAATAATATAGTTTAGAAAGATAAACAATTTTTTGTCTGATCAAAAGTTTTTTCTTATGTAACATTCAGTAGCACGTAGGCAAACTGAAGGAGATCAGTAGTTAAGTGGCTGTTTTAATCCCATTTCATACTTTTAAAGTAAATTGGAAAGCTAACAAAAGTGAAAGTTGCTGGACTCAGAACAAACAATACATTTATCAAGTAGTGGTTTTAATATTCTCTTGTTTCAAGTCATAGCTTATCATGAAATCATAATTTTAACCATTCACTTTGTGTCCAGTATCATTACCTTTTCATTTGTGTTAATATGTACACAGGTGATATACGTTTAATATGTAGGACATCCTGAATATTTTTGAAACTATCACCTTTTCTGCTTTCTTTTCCTTCTCGGCCTTATATTTCTGTGTCCATTTCTTGATGATTCTCAGCTCTTAAACCACTTCCCCTAACACACACTTACTTCTTGTCTATTCAGAGCTTCTGCTGACCTCTACAAGGCCATGCCAGACACAAATTCTACACGGGTACGAGAGAGTAAGGATGTGGTCCCCTGCTTCTACTGATCCTTCCAGAGGTCATTCCTCTTATGATTGTACTTTAAAGTGTTTATTCTAAAAGTAACAATGAAAATAATTTAAGGACTACTATGACTAAAGTGTTAAAGGGACACTTGGGTGGCTCAGTTGGTTGAGCGTCTGCCTTCAGCTGAGGTCATTATCCCAGGGTCCTAGGATCGAGTCCTGCATCAGGCTCCTTGCTCAGTGGGGAGTCTGCTTCTCCCTCTGCCTGCAGCTCCCCCTGCCCTGTTTGTGCGCTCTCTCTCTGACAAATAAATAAATAAAATCTTAAAAAAAATAAAGCGTCAATAAAATCCATCGTAATCTATAAACAAGGGAAACCACATGTAGCATCTTCATGTATTTTCTTCTAATTTTTAATGCATTTTGGAGAAATAATTAGGGTTGTACTTTATGAAAATAATAGCATGCAGTTTTTATTTTATATTATATTTTGTGAATTTTCCCATCAGTAAGTAATCTTCACAAAACTGATTTTAACAGTTTTATGATATTTCACCTTATAGAATAGCATTTTTTAGTTGTTAATATAAATGGATTTCCAAATAATCACACAGTTTATGAAGGAGGCGGGCTGTCCTGTTATGAACTGTGAGAACATTCGGGCATGTTGCACATACTCTGGGGAAGGCAGCAAACAGAGCCCCTGCTTATTACATTCTTTACCAGTGAGAACACGCGCCTTTCCTATGATTGGCCTGGAGAGATCACAAAGGAAGAGAGACAAACGTTCCTCACAAGATTGTTTCATTCAGTGAAGAATGGAAAAAAATGGCTAAAATTTGTCTTCCTTGCTAGTATGATAATTGCTAAATATGGAATCCATAAAGGAATAATGAAAATCTGGGGTGATTATATAAATAATTTATGGAATATTCATCATTCACCTATAAAAGTAAATCAATACTATATTTTGATCTTAATGCATTAAGAATGATGCAATCTTCAATTAAATTCTCTTCTTCAGTTAACCACCCTCCTTCCAATGTCTACAATGGGGTGATAGCCATCAACGTGACTTTCAAGTTGCCAGCGTGTCTGGCTTACTGTAAATGGCTGTTCAAAATAACTGTTAGGTGTAACTCCCCTCAAAAATGTTTACGTTTTCATAAAATCTAAACTCTTTCTTAGAGTAAAAATGTTCATGATAGAATATCTAATGCTAAGTAGAAAGAAATTTTTCTAGGATGGAGAGTTTTATTTTTTTCCTTAGTCATAATGGTAGGCTGAATTCTATGACCAGGTTTATTACTTTCAGCATAAATGATACTAGCCGACATGAATTGACATAGTACAGATCAGTAGAGGTCGGTGTGTATTTTGAAGTCATCTATCTTGCATATTTTAATATCTCATAATAAAAAGGTCTATGACTATTATTTATATTTGAAAAGCCTTTTTATATGAGAAACATTAGTGATTATTTCTGGCCTTAGAGCTCACAAATAGGTATTTTGAAAGTAGGAATTAAACAGAATGTTCATGCATCTGTTTAGATGATAAAACAGCTTAATGGTTTTCATGAAACATATTTGAGATCTACTGCTTTGAGACAATGCTCTATATTTATATAATGGTGATATGACTTCCCTAATAAATATTTGAACTACTTGACTCCTGGTGAGCACCCTTTACTGAACTTACCTGAATGTCTGAATTTAGCGATTAGAGTATTTTCTGGGGTTGCAATCAGACCTTGACTGTAATTTCAGTTTAAATATTTTTGCATAATTATTTTGAAGCTGAAATAATGGAAGAAACAAAAAGCACACGTGTGTGGGAGAGAGAGGGGAAAGCAAGACAATATTTTAAAAGAGCACTTGATGGTTTACCAGGAAAAAAAATTATTTGCCCATAAATGTTAACAAACAATAATAACAACTTATGCAGGGTTTTAAAAAATGTTATACATTTATTGTTTATCATTCTTACAGTGTGCAATAACTTTAACGGGATTTATGTATTTGTTTCTTTTTTATTATAAGATTTACTTTAGAACCAATCACTTCAGTGCAGAAGGGAATCTGTTTTTAAGGTGTGTGGTCAGGGCAATGCATTTTTTAAAATTGGCTTTTTATTTGAGACTAATTGCAATCTTCAATTAAAAGAGAAAAAAGCTAAATAAATACATTTTTGCTAGCTAGACTGTTATGTGAACTATAAACTTTAGTGCTTGGATGAATTTAGGGCTTACCTAGTTCGGTATTATCCCTGTTACAGGGGAGGATACTTATGTCCTGAGAGGTGGTCTGACGTTCATGAAAGCTCCTTGGAGCCATGGTTGGGAGTGAGAGGTGAGCCCTTGCAGCCTTGGGCAGTTAGTTGGCAAGCACTTGGTGAAGAGTAATTTGTTTTCTTTGTTTTGTTTATTTTAAGCACTCCTGTATTTGTAGACCTCATATGAGCATGTATTTTATCACAAACAATTTCATTTATTATCTATTTCTAATAATATGCATGGCCAATATTTTAAAACATTTTCATGTTTGGTGTTAGGTAAAATTCTCTTTAAAATCATAATTTAAAAACAGAGTATTTCCAAAACAGTATCTTTTAAGTATCAAAATAAAGAAATAGGGAGATTTTGTTGTCATTCAAAAGAAGGCAGCATTATCCTGTGATTTCAACAACTAGGAATGCTGATTGGAGCTTCTTCTAAATACCACTTGGAATTTTTTAAAATGACTTTGGGTAAGTCCCTTAAGCTGTTAGTACTTATATTTCTTTATTGCAAAGAGGTGATAATCACTGCCCTCTGACTGTTAACCTTTAACCAATATGTTGTGCACTCATTGATGCCTCTTCTCTTGAAATATTAAAATCCTTGATGTGTCTTTGTTTATGATTGGGCTGAATATTTTTTAATATCCTTCCAGCAGGGCTGTAGAAAGAGGACTGAAAAATAAGTAAAAATTATTATTATTTTTTAAAAGATGTTTACTTATTTGAGAGAGAGAGAGAGAGAGAGAGAGAGAACACAAGCTGGGGGAGAGGCAGAGGAGAGAAGGAAGCAGACTCCTTGCTGAGCAGGGAGCCTGATGTGGGCTCCATCCCGGGCCCATGGAATTATGACCTGAACCAAAGGCAGATGCGTAACCAACTGAGCCACCCAGATGCCCCCAAAATAAATAAAAATTAATTCTCAGACCGGAATTTCATTATTGGTCTGAACTTTCCCTAAGAATCATTTGATCAAATGCAGCTACTGATAGCAGAGGTTCTCCTAGAATGAAATTCTGTGATCATTTAAGTCAGTGGCTTTCAAAGTGTGGTCCCCTCAGCTGAAGCACTGTGACCCAGCAACTTGTTAGGAAGGAGATCCTTGGGTCTTATCCCAGGCACATTTACTCGGAAGGTCGAGGCCCACTCATCTGTCTCCGAACAAGCTCTACATCTAATTTTGATATATGCTAACATTTAAGAACTACTAGTCTAAACTAAAACAAATGAAAAAACAAGATAGACTCATAGAAGTCAAACCATCTCAGACTTGGCAACAAAATGTATGCTGTATATATATTTTTGACATCTGCTCAGGGGGACAAGAGACTTTGTGTTAAATCCACTTTGATTGCTTATGCTGAATTTAGTGTGTCATTGAACATGTTGAAAGAAGTCAGGGAAATCTTAAAGTTTTGATAGCCAAGCATTAAGGTATTGAAAATAGCAGCAGGAGGTCATTAAGGAAAATATGGTTGCTGCTGAGATGTTGATATTAGAATCTAATAATTTATTCTATGCAGAAATGAAAGCTAAGAAAGGGTGCCGGGCATTCTGAAAGATTTGGCACATGTTAAAAGATAATGATCATCTGAAAGTGTTACTCATGGTCAGCATTTGTTTTTATAAATGAAAGTTTGATTTGGTATTAAATTAATGATAATCTTGAGGTTTAATTTAGTTCTTTGAGATTGAGAAAATCAAAAAAGTCAGAATACTTGGCTTCATTACAAAGATATTAATGTTTTATATACTTTATACTTGTAACAACATTTTTTTTTGTAATGGAAATAATTATTTTTCAGGGAAGGGGAATTATAAAATAAAGCCACTTTAGTGCTGGACAGAATTATTCTTATAGTTTAGTAGTTTGAATCATGTTGCTGATACTAGCAGAGAAGAAGAACGATATTGGCAAATGTATCCAAGACTTGGTTTGAACACTGCTGGTGGCCAGTCGTTCTCAAAGTAGTTGTTTTGGACAAGTGAGGGCAAAGTTGTAAGTTTGTTACAATTACCTGGAAGTCTTGTACTAAATTATTCATGTTCTTCAACATCTCCGTTTCCCCCAACATCCATTTCATAATGAATTCAAAAGGAAAAAAATGCCTTATGCTATGTTAAATCTAAGAAGAATTGGTCCTTAAGAATATCCTTGTTACATGTATTGTCATCTCATCTGTAATATACTGTTATTTGTCCAAGGTAGGAAGAAAATATCACATCTCGGTTAAACTTCATTATCATGTGTTTCTGTAAAAATGGAGGAAGGGAGTGCAGTAATTTCACACTGATTTTTTAAAAAATTCTTTTTAAAGGCTATCAGGACTTTTCTACCTATAAAGGATTTTTTTTCTCCAAATACTTTTACCTTTCTGTTCTAAACAAACCGTAAAGGATATTGAAAATGAGACTGCATGCTGGAGAGGTTGGAAGGCCTGCCTTGGTCAATCAATAGATCTTTGTAAAGAAGATGCCTCTAACTATGAAGTCACCTATTGATTGTTTAAAACCCTACCATTGCCCCTAATCCTTCTGATTTATTATCATTAATGGAATGATGTAAGTTTGTTAATACCCAGTTTTTCTAGGATGCCGGTTTTGTGAGAAGAAATTAAAGCGCCCACTTTAGACTTCCGAATTTGGAAAGCTGGTTATATGAGAGGTGGGGGAGTCTTCTCCATCTTCAGGGAGATGCTGGCAGTGCCCTTCAGCCTCAATTAACCTCTTCTTGGCCGTCAGCTACATGGGCAGTTCCATTTTCTGCTTCAGCCCAAATTATTGCTCTGGCCAGGGTCCTTGGGCAGCCATTGCTCTTCTTCTGACATTCTCTTAGCTCCATAGTCTCTATTGCCCTCCTTTCAATGTCTTCAGCTGCTGTCAGTTCAAGTCAGATTCAGACTTTTCTTTTAAAGTCCTAGGTCTGTGCCTGAAAACACACTAAGGGCAGAGATAATGCTGAGACAAGGCACAGCCAGTGTAGACACAACAGTGTATACCCTGAAATTGGGGAACACAATACACTTTCGGAAATAAGATCCATATGACCCAGAGGCAGAACACAGGATCCCCCAGTAGAGACCAAGTCATGTGTTAGGTGCATTCTCTTGGCATCCTTCTCAACATTTGTCGGTTTCTCATTACATTGTGATTACTTGATCCATGTCTTAAAATTACGTGCTATGAGGACATGGTCTGTGGCTGCTTGGTTTTATATATGTAGTGCCTAACGTATGAGTACTTTTTTTTTAATGCATGAGTACTTAAGAAATATAAACCAGAGGAGTTTTGAGAAGGAAACACCACTGAGAAATGGGAAAACAGAGAAAACTTCATCATGTGACATCAGGTGAATTTGAATAGAGCTTAGAACTATGGGTAATGTATGGGTAGTACATACATTCGAGAGCAGGTTGCCTGATAATCGCAGTAAGCGGAACAGTGTGGGCCCAGGGAACGCAGTCAGCATGCAAAGGATGTTCTGTAAGGGATGATCACAGGAGCAGAGACCTTCCTGTGCGGAATAGTCGAAGATGAGGCTAAACACGTGAAGGGGACAGATGATGAAAAGCTTGGCTCAGTGGTGTGCTGGAACTGGTTTGAATTGGTTCGCGAGAGCCTATTATGTATCTCTTTCCACCTCCAGAAAATCAGCTGTGATGAGAGTGTTTGCACCATAGAAGTTTGCAAATGGTACAAAGTAGGGCTCCACCTCACTCCTAAACACACACACAGAGCCAAATGTTGTTAACATTTATAAGCAAATCACTGCATTGCCTGTTAGGTTTCAGAGGTGGTACTTGTTTAGGTTCGAGTAAGAGATAGCGGGATGAAACTGAAATATTTTATAAGATTAAAAGCTACCATTTAGCAACATCATAGTGTGCAACTGTTGCAATGAACAGAAGCTAAAAATACTGAAGCTAGTAATTTTAGTTAGAAAATAAAATGGCAAAATTCATGGTTTGGGAGGATTTCCTTGTTCTGTCATTCTTTCACAATAATATGTTACTTTGATTTTTTCGCCTTGAGTTTCTTTGGAACTAGGGGCACCATAGAGATAGGGAGGAGGCTGCCCGACAATCCCTGTGAGGGAAGCAGGGTGGATGCTTACTTCGTGTTTTCTGAGCATCCTTCTCAGCATCTATCAGTTTATCAATAGACATCGCTGTGATGACTTGATTCATGTCTCAAAAGCGAGACTCCTCCCATTCTCAGAAAATCACCTTGTTCTAGGACAACCTCAATCCTATAGAAAACTGTGACAATGAAATTTTTAAATTTTGAGTTTTTAAAATATCTTTAAATCTATGTTTGTCCTCATAAACAAGGAAATTAAATGGTTTCTTATGTAAATAACACATTATAAAAGATTGGATAATGTATAAAGGCATAAAAGAGAAAGCACCGTAACATATACATAGGTAGCCATTCTTTTTTTTTTTAAAGATTTTTATTTATTTATTTGACAGAGATAGACAGCCAGCGAGAGAGGGAACACAAACAGGGGGAGTGGGAGAGGAAGAAGCAGGCTCATAGCGGAGAAGCCTGATGTGGGGCTCGACCCCGGAACGCCGGGATCACGCCCTGAGCCGAAGGCAGTCGCTTTAACCGCTGTGCCACCCAGGCGCCCCATAGGTAGCCATTCTTGAACATTTTTTGACTATTCTTCTAGGGATAATCCAGTAATTTCAATTTCCTTTCCTTCTTTCATTTTCTTTGTAGTATTTATCACCTTCTAATAAAATACTTAATTTTACTTGTTTACTTTTTCTTCTCTTTTAGAATGTATCAAGGCAATATAAACTATTTTTTTTCTCCTAACTTCAAGATTTTATTTTTTTGCACTTTTTTAAAATTCCCTTCATGGATTAAATGAGTTTTGCTATGAGACTGGCTTCAGTATTTCTTTTTAAAGTTCTTCCTTAGTTATTCCAAACACCAATGACTATTGCCTTGAAATGCCACTGTTATCATATGCTGAATTTCCCTATATACTTGGTGCCATTTCTTATTTCATATTTCACTTAATCATTTGGTCAGTCATTCATCTAACAAATAGTGGCTATTACTATGTACCAGGCACTGTACTAGTTGAATGGTATTGGGACAACTAGTTCCATCTCCAACAAACTTAGGGTTCTTTTAAAACCTATACATTATTCAGCCTAGTTTAGCTTAATCTAGTGAATCAGATTATTCTTAAGTCTTTTCTGTGAGCCTAAGATTTAAACAGTGTAGTAGTGGAAGTGACTATGACATGAAAGTCAAGGGGGCAGAGCAAAGTGGTCACAGGACTCAACAAGGGAAAAAGTGAAAATTTGGATGTTGGGCAAAGACAAATAAAGAAATGATTTGTCTCTGACTTTAATGCTTTAAATAGGGTCTCCTGGGTGGCTCAGCCATTAAGCGTCTGCTCAGGTCATGATCCCAGGGTCCCGGGATTGAGCCCCCTGTCTGGCTCCCTGCTCATTGGGAAGCCTGCTTCTCCCTCTCCCACTCCCCTTGCTTGTGTTCCCTCTTTTGCTGTCTCTCTCTGTCAAATAAGTAAATAAAAATCTTCAAAAAAAAAAAAAAAAGCTTTAAATAACCCCAAAAAGAGAAATCTAAATTCAAACTCTCTATTAGACATAGGATTAGCCTAATAAATCATAGTTTTAAAAAATTTATTCTTTCAAAATTCACATGTATCCACTTATTTAGGGAAAATGAGGCATACTTAGAAAAAAAGTAGTATAATAAAAAATAAGAAATTAATAAAAAAAGAAGTTCTTGTATTTTTGGAGCTTACCAACTTATAGTTAAGAAGTCAGAAATAACAGTTATAGCACTATGGGTGCAGTAACAGAGGCATGTATATTGCTGTTTTATAAAAGCCCACAGAGGGAACGGGCTGGCTATCTAGAGGAGGTGATACTTGAACTGGATCTTCATATTTGAATATGAGTTCTTCAGAAAGAGAAGTAGAGAATGTTATGCAAGGTAGATAATTTCTCTAGGTAGAGATATGGAGAGTGAATTTCAACGACAAAAAAGAATTTGAGCAAAAGTTCAGAAACATGTATTTAAAAAACCCACTACATGTTCTTAAAGAAGGCAAATTGCCTGATGCTTCTAAATCTATTGTGTAGGTAGGGGAGGAGGAGGCTTGGGCCATTTCTTAGAACACTGTATGTGGAAGACTCTGTCAGCTGCATACACATTATCCATTTCAACCTATTTCCCTAACAAATGGAATCCAAATTTTTCACAGCAATGACGTGCCCCCTGAAACATACATTTTCAAGACTTCTGGGGGGGTGGCCATATTACACAACTTTTTATGTATTTTATTTATTTGAACAAGTATTTATTAGTATCTGTTCTAGGCCAGGCACTGTTCTAGGCACTGGAGATACAGTAACAGAAAAAACAAAGCAAAACAGATACAATCTGTAATCTGGATGAATTTAATTCTAATGGGAGAGAAGGACGACATTCATCACAACAACAACAAGAACATGTAAGATATATAGTATGTCACACAATGATAAGTACTATGTGAAAAAAAAGTAGGAAAATCATTTTACTTTTAGATAGGATGGTCATGGAGAGTCTCATTATTGGAGCAAAAATTTAGAAGTGAGAAAGCACTCCTTGCTGGTTTTAGAGAAGAGGGAATTCAAGGCAGAAGGAATAGGAAGTACTGACACCCTGAGTCAGGATGTGTCTAGTGTGTTCAAGGAAAAGCAAAAATAGTAGTAAGGAAGGTCAGAGAATTCAGACAGTACATGCTCTAGAATTCTGTAGGCATTTCACTCTGCATCAGTTTGGAAGCCATTGGAAATTTTGGTCAGAGAAATGACAAGCCCTGACATCCTCTATATAGGATGTCTCTAGCAGTCGTGTTCATAGTAGATTGTAAGGGATCCAAGTTGCTGGCAGAGAGGCAAGTTATGAGGTTATTAGAGTCTCCAGGTGAGAAATGTTAGGAAATCAGACCAGTGTGGTAGTAGGGAAGGTGGAGGGAGGGAAGTAGTCAGTCTGGGTATGTTGTGTTTTGAAGATAGGGAATTTGCTGAGAGATGGTATATAGGGGGTGAGAAAAACATAGGATTTGAAAAAAGCTATGAGAGTTTTTTCTAAGCTAGTGATAGGATGTTATGACTATTGAGAAAACCAGATGCAAAAGATTTGGAAAAATAGGGTTTTTGTTTTTGTTCTGTTTTTGTTATTTATTTTTCTAAGGTGCAGAAATCAGGGATTTGGTTTGGGACCTTTACAATTTTGGTGACCTATTAACATTCACATAGAGCTGTCAAAGTGACATTTGGATTTAAGCAGGGGAGAAATCTTGACTGGAGATATTTATTTGGACGTTGTCAACATAAAGGCAGTTTTAACGCATTGAGACTGCAAAAGGTTGTCAAAAGACTGCATGTAAGTAGAGAGGAGAAGAGAAGAGATACAACGCTAAGTCCTGGGGCTTTCCCATGTCACGAGTTCAGGCTGGGGAGGAGAATTAGCAAAAGGGATTTAGAAGAAACAGCCAGTTAGGCAGGAAGAAAACCAGGAGTGGGGGGATATTCTGGATGCCAAATGGAGAAAGTTTCGAAGAAGATAGAGAGATTAACTATTTCAAAAGCATGCTATAGTACTAACTAGAAAGAGAATTGAAAATGACCTGTTGGATTTAATGATGTGATCATTGGTTAGCTTGGCAAGAGATAGTCTCGTGGAGTGGTGGAAATTAAAATCTGGTTCAGCTGTGGTCAAGAGAAAGAAGAGAAATATTAAAAACAGTTTTTATACATAATTCCTTCTTTCAAGGAATTGTGCTAAAGGGGGATGTAGGCTTGAGAGTTTTTGTTTGTTTTTAACTAAGATGAAGCAATGACATCATGTTTATTTGTTGACTGGAAATAGAGCCAGTGAGTAATATTCTCTGCTGGATGACATGGTATGAGATCTCGTATACAACAGAAAGTTTGGGAAATTATCTAGTCTTGAAGGTAGGTGAGAAGATGTGGTAATGGAAGCTTATCAAGATTTTCTGTTGCTTGCTTCAGGTTCCTCAGGGAAATATGAAGCAAGGGCATGACCTAAAAGTGAAGATGTGCTATGGAGGAATGGAGGCTTAAGTAGAGGAGAACCTATGAACTAGTCCTTGGTGGTTGGCAGTGGGGAAAGGAATGGACCAAGAAAGGTATCTGGGCAGCATGGAAGTTTCCTCCCAGTCTTTCCTGCATGGACTGTGGGTGCAGTGATGAAGGCAGAGTAGAAGTCTCACAGTCACAGCACAAGAAATGTGAGGACAAAAGTTTCACATGAGCAAATGGAAAGAACCTTTAATCCAGTCCAGCATTTTGGAGCCATTCTACTTTCCCTTCACTTACTTCTGGACTTCATGGCACATGAGCAAAAGAAAATGTCTCTTTGGTTAATCCTTGTAGTCAGGTCTGTTATCCATGCTCCCATACTCTATCCTGACATATTCCACAGGCTTGGACTTATTCGTTAGATGAAGGGGAATCACTGAAGTTTTTGAGGAAGGATATAGTATGACTAATGCTGAGATTTAGAAGATCACCCTAGTAGGGTGGATGGATTTTCCCAAAGTTTACATTACCTCTTGCCTTGATAACACTGGCTTGACTTAATGTCAAAAACAATTTGCTACCAAGAATCTACTGCTGCTTACGGCAAGAAGAAGAGTTTTCCAATCAAAACTCACTGAAATAATGGCTTTAACAGGTCCTTTTTCTGCTATAAAATTAGTATAAATACAGTGGTGTCAAAGATTGCCTGAGAATAAACTGTTGTAGGTCTTCAAATTTATAAAAGTGAACTTTAGGTTTTTACTGGGGATTTGGGGCACCTTGTCAGTGTTCCCACGCAGACAACTCTCAGAGTGAAGACTGGTCTTCAAAATGTAATAAAAGTTTTATTTTATTATTCAAGGTCCTATATTCATTTTGGGTTAATCAATATGTGTAGACCCTTTAAAAATCATTTCCTATTAAATAACAAAGATAGATTTTTTAAAAAAAATTGGGATTATCTTGGCATTATGTAAAGTTTAGCAAGTAATAATCTTTTTATTAACTCCATTAAAATTCTGTGAGATGTTCTCCAATTTGGAGCATATCTGCACAGACACATGTGATGGTATTCTGGGGGTACCTGAAAAGTTAGTGCAAACACGGCACATTTTCCTAGAAAATTTACTTTATGGCCACACATTTAAAATTTCTGTACTATGGACTGTGAGAAACAAACTGAGGACCTCAGAGGGGAGGTGGGTGGGGGAATGGGATAGACTGGTGATGGGTAGTAAGGAGGGCATGTATTGCATGGTGCACTGGGTGTTATACGCAACTAATGAATCATCGAGCCTTACATCGGAAACCGGGGATGTACTGAATGGCGACTAACATAATATAATAAAAAATCATTAAAAAAAAAATCTAAAATAACTACCAATTTATTAAGCAACAGAATACAAATTCTAAAAATTTTGAAGATACATGAAAAAGACTTTAAAAAATGGTGTTTTGTAAAGCTAAATCCCTAGAGGGCTCTCTTATTTAATTGATTATTTGTTTGCATATATGAATTTACCTCTTTGTGCCAGACATTGGGCTACGTGAGGAGGATAAAGCAGCTGACAGTGAAGACAGGCCTTGTCAACGGAATGCAAACCTATTTCGTGAAAGAAAGGAAAATAACTAAATTTACTGACACATACTAAGTGCCAGTCGCTGTGGACCAAACTCTTGACATATATTTTACACACTCCTTGCTCTCTTCTTCCGTTGCTTAGTGTGGGGACATGCACTGGGGTGACACCGATAATCGAATATCTCTCTGATTAAAATTGGTGGAAGTGATTCCTAAATACATATAAAGTAGAAGCCTCTTGTTAAAAAGTCAACAGTGAACTAAAGTTCAAATATATTCATGTAACCTGAGTAATGTAGCACCTGGAAATTTCAGTCTGACGAAATGTCATTCTAGATTTTTCTGTTAGCCATTATGCAGTGAATACTTTGGAAATTATTGGCATTAAGAGAAAACTGGATTTCGGATGTAAATGGCAAGAAGTTCTTTAAACTGAAATAAGTCATAATGATTACTACAGGATAAATGATGTCATTTTTTAAAAATCTAGAGGTCGATTACTTAGTTTGTGGACTATCTAGTTTCATAATGTCATTTTCTTTAACTTCCCTTTTCTTGCCTTTAAAAGTTTCTCCATTTCCTACCACCTTTTCTTCCAAAAATCTTTCAAAAGTTTGATGAAGAGACCGTTGAAATTAATGACTAAAATGTATTTTATTGATGTCACGATCCAAGTGCCCAAATAACATACATATGGAAGCTTGTTGTAGTTTCATAATTATTTTTCTTTTTGGTCTTTTTCTTAGTCTCCTTCCTTTGCCTTGTTTCTGTTTCAGAAGGTATATTATGTCATATGCAGACTGCAAAGGAAATCCATTTAAAGGATAATACAAACCTTCTTAGTGTGGGAAGGTGGAGAATTTTTTTCTATTCTTCTTTTTTTCAGTAATTCAATTTTTTAAACCAATAAGAATAGCATTAATTTTATTAACAAAATTTATAAATTTTTAAAATAAGTGCTGGAAAGAAATAATATATACCTCCTTAGACTTCTGCTAAACCCAGCTGGGCGATAAACATAAATTTCAAGCAATACTAAAAAATTTAAAAACAGTACCAAAACACGTTTAGTTTTTCTATCACTGAATTAACCGGATTCACACCTATGTAACCCTAAGAGTGGTTTTTTCTTTATGAAAGAGATGTAAGTTCCTGACCTCAACAACAGAGGAAATGAAATTTCCTGAACTAGAAAGACGCTTGCTAAGAAAATATTTCCTAACCAATTGTCACCTGGACTGATGTGGGGGAAAACACCCAAAATACCAAAGAAGAGTGGTAGCACAGAATATCATTTGCACATGAAGAGATGAGAATTTCTATCAGGCTTAGAAACCTGAGTGTTTTCCGTGACACAAGTTCTTAACCAAGGTTTTTCTTTTTATTAAGCAACCCGTTGTAGACATTTTTTACACTAAAGACAACTGCTACTTTGCTAAAGAGGTAAATGTCTCTACGAAAAGTTTTGAATTGTTTTGTTTCCATGTATTTTGGTAAAATAATTTGAAAAAAATGTATTATATTCTGGGAGTTTTATGCATTATCGCTTAAAGGAAAATATGTATTGATTAGTAGAATAGTTAAAATTGTAGTGTGCCCTCAGTATGATACATTTATTGTGGGTAAATTAATGTCTCGGATTAATAATTTACATTAGGATTTGTAGTGAGGTCGTTGTTGATGTTTCTATGAGTAGCTGGTCTTTTCTAAAGATTTTGTAGTTTGATTATATTATCTATCTATCTAGATACATATGTGTGTATATGTATACATATATATATACTTTATATATATACTTCTTTGTAATAAAATATATAGACATTCTTTTTTTAAAAGAAAGTGGGTCTTGCAAATTATTTTAAGGCAAGATTTGCTTTGTAAAAAGCATGGAAGAGATTTATTCTATAATGACAAGGAATTTGGGATACATGGCTACTTCTTACAACATTAACAAGTGGTATACATTCTCTGCACATCGATTTTTTGGTCTGTAAAATGGGGCTTGACAAAGAGGGCTGGAGAGTGAGCTGAATAATATTACTTGAGCTATTGTCCATTTTTACAGGATTGTAAATTTCTGAGGGACAGTTTAAGCTGAGCATGAATTCATGCTTTTTCATAGTTCTCTAGGTTTACAAATTGGTTATCTGACAGCTTCTTGCTCTCATGAAATATATATTTTCCTTCCCAAATGGATAGGCAGAGAGCTTTTTTTTTGGATATAACTGTTCGTGCTAGACATTGCCTGTATAATATACTAACAATTGGTAAATTTACAAATAAGTGAAACTGAGACAAACAAGTTAATGACAAAGTCTTTTTTTAAAACAAACTATTGCTGCCATTTTTACTATACTGCTAGAGAGGAAAAGCACTCTATAAAAAGTGTCGTATTTTCTTTTTGCCTCCATTTGCTTTTTGTAAAATGATTTAATAAAATGTATTATATTCCTGGATTGGGGGGAGCATATTGCTCAAAAGAAAATGTATGTCAATAGATGCAGTAATTAAAAATCTTTAAGTGTGGTAAAAAAAAAAAAAGATAAGACAAAAGAAACCAAAATTACTAGAATCAATTTAGGAAATTAAAACTTTAGTTTAATAAAGGAATCACGTTTTCCAGGGACTTTTCTAATCAGTTAATCAATCAGTCCTGACACAGAATCCAAAGACCCAGGGTGGACGCGATCTCTTATCTGTTTCCCGTTTCTGTGCTTGAATAAAAGGAACAGAAGAGAATACAAAAAAGATTTCAAAATGAGGGGAGAATACAATGAATGAGAAAAGAAAAGATAAAGCTGGGATATTATGGGAAAAATGATAATATGCTTATACACAGATATCATTCAATAATTAGAATTTAGTAAAATATTAATTTTAAAGTATTTAACATTCAGAGATGATGGTTCATTTATATAAATTTATAATAATGGTCAAAATGCCCTTTACTAAATATTTATCAATGAGGGGAAGTGTATTTTACAAAAGGAATTATATAAAAATTGATTCAGCCATCTAACAGGTCTAATTGGAGACTAACAGCGTTAAAAGAACACTGCAGACAATGAGTGATTATAAGTTAAACACAGAGGAGTGACAGGGAAATTGGGTACTAGAATTAGATACTAAAGATGTGATGTTGGTGCAAAACTATATACCATTTTGAATAAGAATGTGGACTCTGGAGTCAGATGCTTACATTTCAAATACAGGCCTCCTTACTTACAAGCTGTTTAATATTGCACGACTCTCTGTACCTCACTTCCTTATTTGAAAAATGAGGACGATAATAATAGGAACCAAACTCCTAAGACTTTCGGAGGATAAAATGCATATTATGTGTGATTGTATGTAGTTGTATATGAATATGTAATTGTATGATTGTGTTACTATGTATGTGTGTAATTGTGTATGTGATTACAAGAAGTAAGTGCTTGCATATGTTATGTTATTGTGGACCATATGTAATTGTGTATGTGTGTGTATATGTGAATGTGTAGATGTGCACCTGGTTATATGTACATGCATGTATATATATGCGTATGTGACTGCATATATGTATGTGATTGTGTATCTATATACATACAATCAATATATATATGTGATTTGTGTATTTGAATATTCCAAGTACTGGACACATAGTGAGTCCTCCAAGGAAGTAAAGTATAGCCATAAATGCTAATTGTAGTAAAAAGGAGGGAAGAAAAGGAAGAAGGACAAAGGACAGGTTGGGAACATTTTAACTCCAGAGTAATTTGACTGAAATTAGCGCCCTTTTGTTTCCATTCAGAAGGATGAGGATGAGTTAGGAAGATTAATGGTTAGGGATTAATTTAATAGCTACTAGAAAGGGGCAAAGGGGCTCAAGATAACACTTCAGAAGGAGGTGAATGCTAGTCTCAGATATAAGTAGTTCAAGAATCCATGAATAAGAAACTTACTAAGATCTCACTACAAATGTCCTTGATTTGATTCTAAGTCCTTTGACTTTTCTGATGTAATTTAAAAGCATAGAAGTTTTCTCCATTCTGTTAATGTTTCTATGGGTCCATATGCTCATGTTCTGAGAACATTTAGGTTGTAGAGACCTGGTGGGGGGGTTTCTAGAATTTTTCATTTAGTGCTTAAGAATTTTATTTTTTTGTTTGTTTGTTTTTCCCCTCTAATATCACATTAACATTTGGCTTATTTTAGGAGCAAAATTATGTGAGTTCATTCTGCTGGCTTGTGAGCTTTAGAGTTAACCTTGGACAGTATTATTAAATGTTTGCACAAGAAGAATTCATGTCACTCGGAGAAGGGTAAATATACAAGTTAAATATACCAAAGGTGACGCATGGTAGGTAACTATCTTTACTTCCTCTGTTTGCTGCTAACTTTGCATATTAAAAATGATCTAGATTCTAGATGCAGAAGCATGTTCTGTCAACATGTAAAAATGCACGCTATTATGCCTTTATGACACAAATTTCTCTTAGCCTGTTCTAATGTAAGTTACAGGATAAATCCTCTCTTCCATAGAAACCTATAGAAGGGTTCAAATGAATTCAATAGGCTTAATTACAAAGACAGCCACTAAGGAAGAAATTATGACATAGATAAAACCTATTTACTTAATTTTTAATTTCTAAAACATGTTAAATCCATTGACCAATTAGCTTACATATTAGTCTCTCATAGGTAGTATTATTCTCTTAATCTTTTAGTTGAAAGAGTTGAAAGCAAAGACTTGTAATTATTTAAACATCTTTCTTTCGAAGAACACAAAGCCTTTCTGAAAGATATCTGAGCTACATATCATTTTCATAAAATCTGGCAGATAGCTTTAATATTTTCATGTTACAGCTAGGTAACAGGAATCAACTCAAGGTAGAAAGACTTGCTCTAGGTTATATAGTAAACCAGTGGGAGAACTGATGATTTGGTTTGGCAAATTCAATGACCATCTGAGTTAAAATGACATTTTGCTTGAGAAGGTTGGTAAGAGAAGTGTGCATTTGGATATATGTAGCTTGTATGAAGTTTTACTCTTATATTCCTTTACAACTTTACCCATGGAACAATATTGCCTAGAGATTTCAGAACTATATGGTCACTTTTTATCAGAATTTTTTTTTCCATTTTTAATGTCCGTATATTCAGGAAACCATATTCCTTAGTATTTGTGAGAGATGCCAGAATAAAAGTCAAATTCATTTTTTTTTTGAAGATTTTATTTATGGGGTGCCTGGGTGGCTCAATTGGTTAACGGTCTGCCTTAGGCTCAGGTCATGATCTCAGGGTCCTGGGATTGAGCCCTGCATTGGGCTCCCTGCTCAGCAGGGGGTCTGCTTCTCCATCTGCCTCTCACCCCACTTGTGTTCTCTCTCTCTCTCACTCTCTCATAAATAAATAAAATCTTTTTTTTTTAAAGATTTTATTTAAGATGAGAGAGAGAGAGAGCTTGAGCAAGCACAGGGGGGAGGAGCAGAGGAAGAGAGACAAGCAGACTTGCACTGAGTGTGGAGCCGGACATGGGGCTTGATCCTAGGACCCTGAGATCATTACCTGAGCCAAAACCAAGAGCCAGACACTTAACCAACTGAGACACCCAGGCACCCCAATAAAAATCAAATTCTAATTCATTAATTTCAAAGGCCCCAGTGTGTGCCCCCTGAAATATTTAGGAAGATAGATTTGCTTCTTCCATTTTAGACAAAGTCAGCTTCTAACTACCCTTACAATTGAGGCTTCTCTAAAGAAGTCTTCCTTATGTTGCTGTACTTAATCTGTCCAGAAGGTTGGAAGTTCAGGCTGATGTGCATAAAATGGATCAAGGGTTATTTAGTCCATAAATCACTTATTGCCATTGTCTGTCATAATAATTTCCTTAGAATCTCATCATTAATGTCAGAGAGTATTAACTGACCAGACTCCAGAGGTATAAAGATCATGAGAAGCAGGGCCTCCCCTGAGTGGGCTTATGATTCATTTTAAAAATTAGAAGATACATTTGAAAATATAGCTCACATAATGAGTTAGGATGTGCTAAGTACTAAATAAGTGGTAGAGTCAATGAGGGTCATTGGAATTTAGTAGTGAGAGGTTAAAATAAATTGAAGTAATTGGGGGGAAGTTTCATTAAAAAGGTAGAAATAAGCTGGTCTTCAAAGGAAAAGTATGACCTAGGCCAGAATTGACGAAGAGATTTTTAACTGGAGTGAGAGAATTCCAATTAAGGTAGCGGCTTCCTAGACCAATGTCAAACATTGTAAGACTAATTCAATCAGTATACAAAACTATCACCTTTGGGGCACCTGGGTGGCTCAGTTGGTTAAGCGTCTGCCATTGGCTCAGGTTATGATCCCGGAGTCCTGGGATTGAGCCCCATATTGGGTTCTTTGCTCATCGGGAATCTGCTTCTCTCTCTCCCTCTGCCCCTCCCCTTGCTCCTTCTCTCTCTCTTTCTCTCTCCCTCCCTCTCTCACTCACTCTCTCTCAAATAAATAAATAAAATCTTTTTAAAAAATCACCTTTATCGTTAGGAAATTTGGAATGCAGAATGTATGTCTTATTTGAGGCTATCATATGACTTCCTATGACTTTTCTCTTAAAAATTAAGCCTTGAAACTTAACTATGGAAAGGTGTGAGTTGACAGAACAGATCCTTTTCTAGCCAGTTGCTTGGATAATCTCAGGGTACTTCACAATCTATTGAGGTAAGATTGAGAAATCCAGAGAGAGAGCAAGAGTAGAAAAAACATGTTAACAATAGAAAAGGAGTGTATTCCCCTTACAGGCAGGTGAATTCTGGAGGCAGAGCAAGAGTCAACGTGTGGTGCCTTGGCTGAGCAATGTCGTTTACCTGAACCTCACCAAGGAATTCCTCTGTTACAAAAAAGAACAAACAAGGATTTGAAGAAAATGAGCATTTTCCCCCTATTGTTCTCAAGATGGTGTCTAGAGAGAGGAATGTTTCATTGTGTCTGCCATGGGTGTGGGTTAAAGGATCAGTGACATATCTGCTTCATATTTTTTGTCCCTAAAGATGACCATGACGATACTGTAATCAAGGAACATGATGAGAGAAAAAGGCATGGAGGCAGGGATAAGTAACTCAGTCCAGGTAAAATAGTAACTATTCTGCTTCGATGAGGAGGTTGGTACTGGGCAATGCTGAAGGATAGTTAGATATTAAGGTTTTCGGTTTTATTTTGTTTTTACCATTTTATTTCCTCTCACAAAGTCTTCACAACCTTTCTTCTATGTTCCTATCTCTCTCTTACATCTTTACATCTTGTAGACCACCAGTAATTGGACATTTCTGGTTTTGTCAGGAAGAAGAACCTGTTTTTATCACTCTCTTTTTATTTGGCCAAATAAGCTTATTCTGGATGTTTCAGAGAATTTGTTCTGGGGAGCAGGTTTTGTTTGTGAGGTGGCCAAGTATCCCAAGGATTTTTAAATGTAGAAAGATAAATGTGAGAGGAAGGGTACATAAGTTATGAAAAGTTAACACCAAAATTATTTTAAGAATTCTCATCTGGGGTGCCTCGGTGGCTTGGTTGTTAAGCATCTGCCTTCGGCTTAGGGCGTGATCCTGGCGTTATGGGTTCGAGCCCCACATCAGGCTCCTCCACTGGGAGCCTGCTTCTTCCTCTCCCACTCCCCCTGCTGTGTTCCCTCTCTCGCTGGCTGTCTCTCTCTCTGTCAAATAAATAAATAAAATCTTAAAAAAAAATTCTCATCTTTTTAGGTTCTCTGAGTACTTTTTTGTATTTTAATTGTTTATTAGAGCATAATCATTTTAAGGACTTCGGTAGAACTTCTGGTTCATGATAGGCTCTTAGTTATACATTAAGATATTTTCTAGGGTCAGGAAATCTGGGTCAGTTTATCCATGATTGTAGCTAAGAGGACGTATATATATGCAATTTCACACAGTCTTGGAACGGTGGACAATGGGAGGGTAATGACTGCTACCCTGTCATATTTTTACAAGTTGATGCTACTACATTATTATCATTTGGCTTCAAATTTTGACAACACTGAAAAATCTGGAGGCTGTAAGCAAGTCATTAAACCTTTGTAAGCCTTAATCTATTCACCTGTGCATTAAGGATAATAGTTTCTGCCTTGCCTACCTTACAGACTTTTATGAGGATAAGATGTAGCAAGGGAAAATTAGCAAGTGCTTTACACATTTACATAACTTTTTATAACATATCTGAGACAATTAAAGTGGGCTATAAAACCATTCATAAACTAATCCCTAATTTAAAAATGCCCTTTCCTGTAGGAACTTTATTAAACGCCATTCTGGGGATGCCTGCGTGGCTCAGTCAGTTAGGCATCTGCCTTCTGCTCAGGTTGTGATCCCAGGGTCCTGGGATCAAGCCCCACGTTGAGCTCCCTCCTCAGCGGGGAGTCTGCTTCTCCCTCTGCCCCTCCACGCCCCACCGCTTAAGCTCACACGTGCTCTCTCTCTCTCAAATAAATAAATAAAATCTTAAAAAAAAACCCTCCATTCTGTATTCACTTCAAAACTACTCCAACATCACACACTGGTTAGATGATAATGTGGGTACATCATTGTCTGTGACCTTGGCTAATGTAGAATGTTAAAAAGAAAAAAATAACAAGCTTATGAGGCTAATTGTCCTTAATATTAATATATGCAGAAGTACTACAAAATTGGAATTGGTTTTGGTAGCTTACATATTCTTTTTTTAACTACAGAAATTCTTTTTTTTAGCTACAAAAATGCATTTTTTGAGCATTAATCTTAGTGTGAAGTCTATACCTGTTATATATCATTTGATATATAGGACAGGATTTACATAAGTTAGATGTTAGTGTGGAAATGAAAATTATAGCTAATTTGTGTGTGTCATAGCATACTTGCCACTATTCATATTAGTAATGTGTCAGTGTAGTGCTGCTTTCAACCGTGATCTGTGTATTCTTTTAATGGCTAGCCTTTGCTCACACCTTTTAGTAGATATTGTTTAATATTGATGTGCCAAAAACCGCAACAGAAGTATCATTCTTAAGTAAAGTTTGAAAACACATTCCTATGAAAATACTGGCTCTCACCTAAAGTACACTTTGGATACTGAAACACTGACTTGGGAACAGATTGGTAATTGGCATTGTGTTGCCCTCACAAAGAATTATTTTGGAACTAGATAAGATAAAGTTGATTGTGCCATATAAACACAGCAGGCTTCTAAAGTCTCAGTTTTATTTTGTATTAAAATAATTGTCAGTAACTTGACTAATAAATATCTTTTTAAAACTGGTAATAGTTGATCAGTATAATAATGTCAAGCATGTCTGTTTCAAACACATATGCTTGGCATTTGTCATTGCAAAATACTGTGATGTAAACGTATTTAAAAAAACCCAAAAAACAACTCTGAAGCCACAAATACTCAGTTCTTTGCCTCGTCAAAAACTACACTTTTGGAGTTTCAGAAATGGACTGGTTCTCAGACCCCCTTATTTCTCTATAGGCAGAGGGAACAAAGTTTTATTTTACTGTAAACCCCATTTCCTATTAATTCTAATGCCTTACTTTCCAGGTCCATTTGTGATCCAATCAATATTGTAAATGGCAATGGCTAATTTTTGACTTTTCTACTCCCTAAAGACCAGTGCCCAGATGCCCTTCACACCTTTCCTTGCTAGCTAGAGATTAGAAGAGCAAATGTAGCGCACCATGAATATGTGACAGGGGACTCAATTTAGTACAGCCTTATTGTTTTGCAAAAGCCATACAACTGGCAAGAGCTTGCTAGGGTCACCACTACAGAGACCCAGCTCTTTGCTGTATCCTGAAGGCACAATGTCGAGACTTAAATGATGTAGCCATGGCAAAAAGAATGAAATGCTAGGAAAGATTTTTGCATTCTTCAGAGGTCACTGTAACCCTGGATCCAATTCTGCCTTACATATTACTGTATTGTTACACGTATTCTTAAAAGCAATAAATGTTCTCAAGTTGAAGCAATTGATTATTAGGATTTCCACTCTGAGTTTGGGCCAACTCATAAAGAGCAAAAGTGAACCCGTATTTTTTGATGAAAAGGAAATTAGCTAAAAATGAGAATCTAATTTTTGTAGGGGAGGTTGCTGATAAGACAAACCAAGATAAGAATTGTCTAGTCTATAAAATCATTATAAATTTTTCCTTAACCCAGGTGTATACAAATATTACTATAAAAATAAATAAAGTAATTTTCTCATGATTTTTTTTCTAGGCAGTGTTTTAACTCATTCCAAGAATGTATTTATAGAGCAATTGGTACAGGAAAATAGTGATAATATCCAAATAACCAGAAGATTACCATTGCAAAGATTAATGATACTCTCTTTTCATTTAAATATTGTTGCATATTGGCAGCATACTTTACAAGGCCAGGTTAGTTCTCAGGAAACTATAATTTATTTTAAATTTCATTTGGCTAATGTTTGGTTTTCCCTTGGAAATATTTTCTAACTCAATTTTTGTCATTCAGTGATAATATTTAATTTACTATATATAAAATCACAAAGTATTTGCTGCAGTTTCATCATTGTCATTGTTAATATCATTACTAGGGCTTGTAAAATCTACCTGAAGTCTACATGAAACCCTACATATTAAATCTACTGAAAACCCGGATTACTTGACTTTTAGTGTCAATTTGCTTAATAAGTAATTTCAAAGAGATCACATTTTAATTCTGGGTAACAAGTTCCTAAGACTGCTCAGGATAGGTTTTATTTCAAAGCCAGATAAGTAAGTTGACCCACACAGACCCACATGAATCTACAACCTACTGAAACATCTGAGGACTCTTAAGAATACAAAATAGGATACTTGCAACATCACCAGCACGGAAATATCTGAGCCTGGTTAGTCTCAAACAAATTGGGAATGCTGTTCACTCACTGTGATATTAAGAGGCTCTGATGTCATTTCAGAGCTATGTAGATAGAGGCGAGACAAGGGGGGGGGGGGAAGAGCTGATTCATGCTTAAAAAAAAAAAGAAAGAAAGAAAGAAAAAGAAAGTCCTAAATAATAAGGCAGTGGCTCCAAAGCAGTGACCAGGAAATTACTCTCTGAGTAAGACGCTCCAGGGCAAAAGTCTTTCTTTAACAAATATTGTTTAAGGCAGTGAAATCTGTTTGCCATCATTTCTTTCCTCCCAGGTGATTAAATGCAGAGGAAAAACAGTCATTTGATAGCCACAGAAGCTATTTACTGAAAGTATATTCAATCACCATAAACATTATTTTTACAGCAAGACTAGCAAAAGATACTATGGGGGATCTCATAAAACATTTTTAAAAAGAAGAAAAAGTTACTACCATATATTTTTATGAGGGCTTCAGAGTGATCTGTATGCAGCTGTTTCCTCCCAGTCCTGCCTGACATTGCAAGCTCTGGATTTGGAGCCAGATGGCATAAAATTCAGTTCCCAAACGGGAGAGATTTCATAGGCTAAAGAAGAGGTTCAGGGCTTGTTTTGTGACTAAGGGTAATTCCCAATTATTCTCTCTCTATTGCTCATCTATAAAATGAGATAACCTGTTGTAATATAAGCATTAAATAATTATAAAGAATTTTATTGCCTAAACATGTTAAGGACAGAAAGAAAGGAACAGGAAAACCTTCACGATATGTTCCCCAAATTGAAATTTTCTCTTTTTTTCCTTTCTCAACCCTTTGACATAACTGATTCTGTTTGACGTAACTAATTCTGTAGGGAAAGACCATCACATTCAGTTCTCTGGAATTTACAAGTAGTATGCTGCAAGGTTTAATTTGAAAGAGAGGACAGACTCAAACTCTCAAGATGCAGACTGACTCACCCAGAAGCGTGAGGAGCTACAAAAGGTGCTTGCTGACGGATGTGATGGGAAGAAGCAGCTAATGTGATCCCTGATGTGGGTGATTAAGGGCTTCCATCACGTGGAGCTGGGGTCCTTTTTCTAGGCTGACTTCAGGGACTACAGAATCCCCTAATGCTGGCTCTATGCTCCTCACATTGTCCTTTGGTTGTGACGTTATCTTTTTTGTCTTAGCCTTGTCTTCCTGAGAAGGTATGAGCCTTCCTTTCATATCTCCTGTCTTTTCCTGGTTCAAGGGGAGGTGTCAACTCTTTAAATCTTTCTCTCAATGATGTAGATCTCTGAAGCCCAAAGATGGAAAGGGACTCAAGATTGTTGTTGTTGTCGTCGTTTTTTGGTTAGTCCTATCATATCATCTCCTTGAGGCAGTAAGAAGAAAATTGTCTAAATCAGTATTTCTCAACATTGGCTGCACAAAGAACCATCTGTGGAAACTTTTGAAAAGTACCAGTGTATGAGACCCATCATACAAGAGTATTTTTTTTAAAGCAGTCTAGTGCAGCCAGACTTGAGAACATCTAGTTTGGTATTTGAAGGGGGGAAAGGCAAAGATGAGAAAGGAGAGAAGAAAGAATGGTGAGGACTGTTAATATTTTAAGAAGTATTTTGTTTATAGTGGTTTTAAACTAAAAACTGTTTGAAAAGATGAAGCATACCTTCAGAAGAGACTTTGTTACTACTCAAGGTACTCAAAAGGCTATGTTACAGGCTTGAGAGGTATTTTAAGGGTATTTTGAGCTCTGGTGGCATGGGTAGAATGTATGTGACATCTATAAATATAACTATATAGAGCCGGAATCCACAATTCTGGCATGTTAAAATGAACAATATTATAATCTTAGTAATTTCTGCTTTTGTATGGTTAGTAGACATTGTCCAAAAGAACCCAATGTAGAATTTGTGTGTAAAGATTTAAAGCAAAATCAATGATGAATCTGTACTTTTTAAAAAAGGGAAAAAGGACAATTTTGCTTACCCTCCATCAGAGGCTCATTACACTGTGACTTGTTATGGAAGCCCGGTCCTTGGAAATTTTTCCAAAATACCCCAAACTGTATGCATATTCTGATACAGATCTGCCTGACCCAGGTGACATTTTCCCAAGCCCTATACATTGGCCTGATGTTTTTCTTCTATGATGTCTTCTCTTGGAGTTTTTCTTCTTTTTTTTACAGTTTTAAAGTCTTCATTATTTGGATAACACTTAAATCTGTCCCAGTCCCTTCATTCTCTTAAATACTGTTTTTTTTTTTTTTCATTTTCAAGTGATTGCTGAATCATTCCAAAGGGAACGTATTCATGATGCCATAGGATAGTTATCTCTGATTCCTTTTCATATGGACAGCTTGAGAAAGTGTATATTTAATTTTAATGGTCCTTATTTCTTACTTTTGATGGAGTTCTCAATGAAAACAATGAGGGAAGCAGATCACAACCCGCTCCACCCCCACCAAAAATAAACCTCAAAAAACCCAGGATGATATGATATTCTTACTTTTATCAAAAAAGCCTTGGATATTCCTCAGTTATATTTCAAAATATTTATGATAGAATTGTATTACATATATCTTTCAGTAAATAAGCCTAATTAAGTAAAAAAATTCATGCATTTAGAAAGAGCATTAAGTAACCATTTCTTTTAATAAATATAACAAATACCTTATATAATTTTAATTATATGTTATTCTCTTGAGAATGTGTTGAGCTACTGGAAAATAATTGATAATGGACATAGTACTTCACTGGCTGAATTTAATATATAGAGAAATACATTTAGGAAAGAATATTGAATGTGATCTCTAGGGTACTGAGCTGAGTGAAGTTTTTTCTAAAATATTTTAATTATTTTTATATAGAATATCACCCCTTCTCTCTTTACCCCCAAAGCCTAACTACTGCTATATGGGAAAAATACTTAGATAAGTTTCTAGGATTTTATTTATACCCAAATGAGGTAATTAAAACAATTTAGTATAGAATATACAATTATACCAGTGTGTATATATGTATATTACATCCTTAGTTGCTAATACTCCAAATAGCTTTTAAATAATAATAATAATGATGATAATAATAAAGATAAAACTAATTCTTAGGATCTTGATATTACAGAATTCTTAAATGTAAGCTATATTTTTTGAAGGGCAAACCACTTTACAAAAGCATACTTGTATAAATGAAAAGTTAAGATGGGTTTATTTTTATAAATAAATGGACTTTTCATGTTTTGTCTTAAAAATACTACAACATATTTCCAGAACTATTATACCCAGAGGCTATTTTGAAGTTATGCTGTGCACATAGCTAGTGTGCAAGGCTAGGCTGGTATGCCTGCTATTTTGCTTTTTGTAGGAAGATTTTTTTCAGATGATTGAATCATTTTTTTATTTGATAAGCACTCACCTGCACAATGAGCTTGTAGCCTTCACTGCCCACTCTGGAATGTTTTCCAAAAAGCTAGGGGACCAAGATAGGTAATTGTCAAATATCCTATGAATGTTTGATTTTGTTTTCATCACTGAAGTGATGAGTAATTGGCATTCCAAGGAATTGTCAATAATTTGAAATGACTTCAACAGCTTGGACCAGTGTTCTTTCTCTATTTGCTCAAATGGATAGATATTCCTCTGGGTTGTCCATGAGCATTCTCTTTACCTGTGGTTTTGCTGGAATATTTCTCTCATCACATGGTCAGAGTATTTAACTTATGTCTCAGTTCTGCTACAAGTAGAAACTCATGTGATATCTGTAAGCATTTAGAAAGCTAAGTGGAAATATCCCCAAGACAGTTTCATGAGAGGAAGTATGAGATATTTTCACTTCTTCAAAGAAATAATAATAATAATAATGTTAAGATACAAAAAATGTTTTGGTGCCAGAGACTGTAAACACTGAGCTGCATTAAACTTGTAGAAGGTCGACCATAGTTTGCTGGCTGGAGAGCCTTGTCCAGCTGTAGCTGCAGATGTGAGCTTCCTTTAACTAGCTAGAGCTGGACCCCTGTGAGTACATGAGCATTCTTTCTGAAAGAATTAAAGAGAGCCCCAGATGGACTCCTATGCAGACCTCAGAAAGTCATACTGCGGGAAACCGGAGTAAGAAAAAATACAAATCAAGAGAAAGAGAAAATTCCTGACATCTGTCTCAAAAGCATAAGAATCACATAAAAGAATAAAGGTTATGGGTAAGTAATCAAGAATTATTTCGGCAGCAAGAAAGCCTGTTACATGTTCAATTCATACAAGAGAAGGCACTTATCCTGAAAACATATGTTTTTGAGATAATTCCTATCATCATTCTGGGAGGTAATCTAATTTAGTTCTTTATGTGAAGATGAGGAAACATAAAACCATAGTGGTTAGGTCATTTTGTTCAAGTCAGGAGGAGTCATTGCTTAAGCTTCCTGTTCCTACAAACTGGCTTCGACTATTTCAGAAAACCAATTCCCAAAATAACCCAAAGATTTTCCACGTAAACGTAACAGAAATTGTATTCTCCATTAAAAAAAAATATTAGCAAATGCAGAGTGTTTGATAATTGAATATCTAAGAATTAAGCTAACTTACAATGGAATTTTTATTTTGCTAAGGGAACATTTCCACAAGAGTTTTTGTTCCTTCTTATTTTTCCTTTTTTGAGGTTGCTCTAAGAATGAATATCTCAGTAGTGCTCTCAACATGATACACTTAAAAAGGACGTATACTATGACCATTATTCTACTGAAAGGCAGTGAAATAAAGTTTTCAGAAAGTTTTAATCTTTGCTTTTTGTTTCTTACAAGCAGAAGTCAGTCTTTCTGAAAATGATGTCTATATTGGTTTCCAAGGACTGCTAAAACAAAGTACCACAAATTGGGCTGCTTAAACAACAGAAATTTATTCTCCCACAGTCTTGGAAGCTAGAAGTCTGAAATCAGGATGCGGGTAAAGTTAATACCTTCTGAGGGCTGTGAAGGAGAATTTGTTCCATGTCTCTGTCCTAATCTTGTGGCCTCAGAGGGGTTCCTCAGCTTGTAGACGACATTTTCCCTATGTTTTCACATCCTCCTTCTTCTGTGAGTGTCTGTCTCTGTGCCACAAGTTCCCTTTTTCATGCTTATAAAAGGTCATATGGCACTAGGACCCACCCTATGACCTCATTTTAACTTGATCATCTACAAAAACCCTATTGCCAAATAACGTCACGTGCAGAAGTACTGAGGGTAAGGACTTCAATATTTTTGGGGGGTGGAAACAATTCAACCCATAGCAATGTCCTAAACAGGATTAATGAAAACTTAACATCATCTTACATTCTGATGTTTGAACATTTCATTTGATTACTTCCATCAGCATTTACTCAGGACCAGACTTATAACAAAAACATCTTCTCTCATTTTAATATACCACCTCAAGCTGTCATTCCTATTTTTATGTTCTTAGAGTTGAACTTCTTAGAAAAACAGCTTTGTGTTTGTGATCTACATTTCCACACCCCACATTCACTTCAGTATAAGAGGTTTTCACATTTGCTCCTGATCTGATGATCTCCATTTTGCTAAATCCATTTGAGATTTTTTTCTGGCCTTAATTTGTTTGTCTTTTCAGATCATTATTGGAAGACACAATCTCCAATGGGCCCTGAGCATCCCTGTATGTTCTTCCTTAAATGCCAAAAAAGCAAGTCCTTGACTGCTCTTGGGACAATTTTCAGGGTTGTGTTTCCAGCAAGCAACCCTGAGGAATAAGGTAACATTTTCCTCCAGATAAAGAGCATGCTTGCTTCCATCTAACTATGAAAGTGGTTAATCTTCCAAGCTTAGTGTTGCTCTTTTGTAATACAACCCGCTGCATATCTTGCATCCATCATGGGCACTTCGCATCACTCCATGACACTTAGAGCATATGGGAAACCAGTATGACCATCACACTGCCCCTATGACTACTCTTTTTGCTATGAATAATAAAGTCCTTTGTCTCTAACCCAGGAGTCTGTGTGTTCTTCTGGTATTTAGAAGACAATAACAGACTATCTTATTAGCTTGCTTTTAGAGAGAACTCCCAGACCTTTCATAATTCTTGATAATCATTTGATATTATTTGACATTCTCTGGTCCTGCCTATCAGATTTCCTTTGGAAGACAGTTCTTTCTACTGGGTCATCAAATCCTGGGGTTTCTTAAAGGTCAAAAATAGGCTTTTTTCTTATAGTTTCTTGCTAGGAAATTTCAACACATTGCCGGCTCTGGTTACCGTGGTGATGCCCAGATTTATTTCTCTAGCCCAGAGCTCTTCTCTGGTATATCAGTATATCCAACTACTGACTTGACATATCACTTGGATATTTCAAAGATACCACAATTCATGATGTACATGACCAGATTCATGGTCTTTCTTCTTAAACTTGGTCTTCTTTCACTATTCCTTCTCACAGTAAATGGCATGGCCATTTATCCACTTGCTCAGGCCATTTTCTTCTTCCTACCCCTCACTCTTCCTATCTAATCTGTCACCAAGACCAATTACTTTTGTCATCTCGATATCCATGAAATCTGTTTTTCTCTTCATCGTTAACTTCATTCTGTTCTTAGCTACTATTATCTTTTAAGTGAGCCTCCTAATGTGCCCCCTCTACAGTCATTCTGCTTTCCCTCCAATCTGTTCTCCAACTGAAGGCTGAATGAATGATTACGTTAAAACTCACATTGAATCATGTCATCCCTCCACTTAAAGCCTGCTTAAAACTTTCTTTGCACTTAAAGTAAATATCATCGGTTGACTCCTACTCATTCTTTTGGTCACAGCCCACATACAGCTGTCAGTGACTTCCTGTTTGGATTTGGATCTTTTATTACACACTTAGATATAATGCTGTTCCCTTCCTTCAGAGCACTTTTGCAGGTGGTTATTATATATCCTAGTGTGACTATCTCATTCATGTTTATGTTTCTTCTCTGCAAGTAAATTCCATGAGAGTAAGAACCCATGTTTGAGTTAGCTTACACTGTATCTGTAGCATGTAGTACAGTGGTTGTCCTCAGATTGGCACTCAACTATTTGATAATGAACAAAAAAGAATGAACACTTTCGATGAGGTACATTTTTATCATAAAATGTTTGTCATGCTTTAGCAAAAAATTCATACCAATGGGATGTCTTAAAATTATATATCAAGTCATTTCAGCCTTTACTTAAAATTCCCCATGACTTCCCAGCAGAATTAGAATGAATCCAAATTCCTTACCTTAGCTACAAAGTGCTACAGGATTTAGCCCCCAGCTAATGCAGGACCTTTCTCATACACTC
>NW_024426552.1:50008379-50090303 GCF_017311325.1 Ursus maritimus | reverse complement strand
CTCTTTCTCTTAGCCAGTACAGTAAAGCCACACTGGATGCTCTGCCTTCATTTCCACCCAGAAGCTCATGGGCCAACTGTCCCGCTTAATCTTTGCCTCATTGACTCCTTTTGTCACTTGAGATCTTAGTTTAAATAGTGCCTAAGTTTTCCTGTCCCTCAGATCTTAACCAGTGATTCAGTCATCCTCTCCTCAGTACTTTTCACAATTTGGTATTTTTCTGATTTGTCTATTTATTTACAGTCCATGTTCTTTCACTCCTACACACACACACACACACACACACACACACACACACACACACACGTATGCACACAAGCACACATGCCTCACCCTGCTAGAAAATTCCTTTCATGTAGACTTTCTTGTTCCTTGCCTTATCCCCAGGACTTACAAGAGTGCTAGATACATTGTAGTCACTCAACAAATATTTTTAAAATAAATAAACACATTCTTAAAGTTAGGGGTCAGGAAATTTCCAGCAATGCTTTTGGTTTAGGTTGTTAAAACCACTTCTTACATTACCAAATGTGAGAGTGTTTATGATTTCTAACATGGCTCAAAATAATTTTTTATAATTTGAAGTTTGTCTTTAAGTCAATAGAGACTCAATAGGAATATGATTTTTCTGTTTTCTTCATCACTGGTTTACTTTGAAAACAATTTACCTATTCCTTCTAGCAAAGTAAAATTGGGCAAAGATTTAAACTAATGTGACAGAATCTTCTGATATTTAATTTGGGGTTAGTGTAAACACAGAGGAGCCAAATTGTCCCTTAACAATCTTCTGATCTTGAAACGTACCCACCTTCTATGCTTTCGGTGTTTGTATTTGAAAGCAACAGGCTGTGTGACCACAAGCATCATAATACAGTCAAAAGTAGAATTTATTTCAACCTTTTTACCTTTATGTTGGGTATTAATAATTTTTCCCCATTTTTTCTAGTTTTTTAAAGATACTAACTTAATAAGAGCAAGATAGCTGATATGCTTTTTCTTTGAATTGCATTGACTTCACAACTATGAGCTAAAGCTTGAAATCTATAGGACTCCTGAGCAGGAAGTAAGGACATGTTTAGAAAGAATATGTAAAAAAATTTTAACATTTATTTGAGCTAGAAGAAGAAAACATCCTTCCAATGCAGCTTAGCACTCCTTTTTTTTTTTTTTTTTTAACTAACTTCCATTAGGTAAAATAAAGTATAAATTCTCCTACAGTGTTGGCAACCTTTCTGAGATATACTCTGGTCTTTCAGAGTTAGCCTTAGGCAAAATTTTGAAATATTTGGAATTATCTTTGTGGATCTTGTATTAGTGCTTCCCTTTATTTTGACACTGCCAATCCATTGCATCTAAATGTCTAACATTTTAGCTTCTCGTTTTTATCTTTTCTTGGCAGTGTGCCATACTCTGAGACTTTCTCTTCCTTTTCCCTCTCCCCAGTCCCCATCAATAGTCCTGCTTAATCTGATTAACAAATTCAGACTAGTTAGGAAGAGCTAATTAGTTAGTGCATTGCCATTTCAGGAAATGCTTTTCTCTTTAGACCAGGGTCTAAGGGCTATCCCTTCACTCAAAAATATGACTTTAACGATCTTCCTGCTTAAGGCTTTATAGGTTTTCATTTGTTTTGTTTTTGTTTTTGTAATTAAGTAAGAACAAAGGAATTCAATTTGAACTAAAAAAGCTATTAAGAATGATAAGTCCAACAATCACACAGTTTTGTGGAAAGAAAGATTATGATTTGGCTAATACAGTAAATAAAAGCTCTGACAAATTTTGAAACACACAGCCTTTAAAAGGGCATAAGACATATGATGACATATAATCAAGTTTGTCACTTCAGACAGGTGAAGTGTAATCCAATATCTGGTGGCTAGGTTGTCAGGGAGATAAAACCCAAGGCCCTTTCTGGAATATCAGTGAGCCAAACAGACAACAAACATGGCCAGTACCAATTGCAGGATGCAATCATGAAGGCTGGTTGTGAACAGCTCTCGTAGGTTGTTGTCAGAGCACAGTTTCATGTTTCTCAATTTAGGTGCCTTTTCAGGAGCCAGAATCTACCTTGTGTTTATTCTAATGTAGCTGGGATCTGGTACTTTGTAAAGAGGGCCTTTTGGAGAATCTGGTCCACCAAAGTGTAGAAGCAGTGTCTCTTGCTTGAAACTCTGGATCCAAGATTCTTTCCTGAGAATTAGAATGTTCATTCTTTCCTACCCTTCCTCTTTAATTTTCTATTACAATGCAAGCATAAGTAGGCATCAAATGATTACATGGCAAAATCTCCATCAGTCAATAAGCAGCCTCGACAAATTAAGCAAGATGATATTTGTTCAGTGAGGCACATTCTGTTTGTCAATAGTAAATGCTTTATAAGTGGCAGCAATTATCTGAACATAGTATTATTATTAATAATATGATCTTCTACAGCTGTGGGTTGGGCAGTGAGGTACTGTTCTGGCTTTTACAGATGTTTAGCAACTTATCTTTTTTAAACAAAAATGGTCTTCTAGTCAGCACTCAGTCTAGAAGATATATTTTTCACCTAAAGCCGTTGAACTCAGTAAGACAAATCCTTATACTAGGTAATGGCAGAACCACTTTGCTTTGGAGAAAAGCATGAAGGGTAGAGGTGAGTGGTCTGGTTTGGAACAGTACAGATTGGGGTAAGTAAGTGATATTTAACAGATACTGGCTAACATATATGTATTTAGCACTTAATACACATATATGAATATAGAAATAACTATAGATATATAGAATATATATAGAATACATAGATATATATGAATCCATTTAATTGATATATTGCTATCTGTTACTAATCTTTGAAATGACTCTCTATGATGACTATTTTCATTTTTAAAAAAATTGAGCCTGAAGTAATTTCAATGAGTCTTAAAGCTGTATGTAGCTCAATATTATTTTAAGGTTTTTGGCTTCAAAGCATGAATCATGGACCACTTTAAGAAAGAAATCAGAAGATAATGATGGACTAGGGTAGTGGAATAGCTGGGCAAGGATGGGTGCAAAGACATGGTGTAGCAGTTTGGGTACTAGACATTACTGGGTTTAATGATTGTTCCATTAGGTACCACCTGGGATATCTTGGTCAAGATAATTAATTGTCATAAGCTTTGGTTTCTTTATCCTTGCTATGTGGCTAATGATACTTCTTAGCAGAATGTTGTGAGGTTTTATGAGATAAAATATGTAAATTGCTTCATACAGTGTAGGCTGGTCTGGCACATCAGAAGCTTGGAAGTTGCCACTCTGTCCTAACAAGTGAAAAGGTGAAGAAACAAAATCAACAACTCTTTTTATATCCATAAGGGAAGTGAGGTGACAGGAGAAGCCACTGCCTCCAAAATTGGAGAAACTAACAGGTGAAGATAGAAAATCAGAACTTACTGGAGCAGAAACCCACAAGAAGAAACATCAGTGAGAACCAGTGTTAGGGTAGGAAAATCTGAATTATAATTGATGAATTGCTGGAGGATCGGCGTGGGTAAGTCTGAGAGTTACAAAGTCCAGGGGACTGAGTCATGGGGCAGGGGATAGAGGGGCACATTTTGTAAGTTTTACCTCCAGGAGCTTCTGGCAGGGTAAGGGAAAAACGAACCATTTTGAAATATGCCAGAGCTTTCTATTCATCTTAATAAAGTCTGCCCTCAGCAGAACGTATTTAACCAAAGCCTGGTTTGTTGGGGTTTTCTCAGGGCCTGACCAGAAAAAATACTTTATCCTGCTGTAGCCATCCTGTCCCGCCTAAGGAAGGGAAAAATAACCTAAGAAGCACTCATGAGGTTCACAGTTCAGAGGCACAGGCTCACTAATAGACTGAAACCTAATAATTATAGGAATGTAGAACGTTTCCCCTCCCCTCACATTTCAACACCACATTATTAAAGGCCCATTTACAGCAATCCCTTTTACCCAGTACATCATGGTCAGTTATAAATAAAATATCACAAGGCATTCTAAAAGGCAAACCAAACCAAACCAAAGCAAAACCCCCACAACAACAAAACAAAAACAAAACAACCCACGAAAAACCCACAGTTTGAAGAGACAGAGCAAGTATCAGAACTAGACTCATATATGGCAGAAATGTTGGTATTATCAGACTGGGGATTTAAAATAACTATGATTATTAAATGCTAAAGGCTCTAATGGATAAAGTAGACAACATGCAAATACAGATGGAGGCTATAATCAGAGAGATGGAAATCCTAAGAAAGAACCAAAGAGAAACGCTAGAGATCAGAAACACTGTAACAGAAATGAAGAATGCCTTTCAGAGGCTGAGTAGTAGATTGGACACTGAGAAAAGGATCTTTGAGGTTGAAGATATCTCATTGGAAATCTCTAAACCTGAAAAGGAAATAAAAAACAGACTGGGGGAAAGAAAACCCAGACAGAATATCTAAGAACAATGGAGCAACTACAGAACAAGTAACATGTGTAATGGGAATACTAGAAGGAGAAGATAGGGAGAAAGGAAGAGAAGGAATATTCAAAACAAAACTGAGAATTTCCCCCAAATTAATGTCAGATACCAAGCCACAGATTCAAGAAGCTCAGAGAACATCAAGAAGGGTCAATGAGAGAAAAAAAGAAAACACTACACCTAGGCATATCTTATTCAAAATACAGCAAATCAAAGATAAAGAGTAGTAGGCATTCAATGATTACAAGAAAAGGACCTCAAAAATTGTATGTATCTTCAGTTTACTGATGGAACTGTTACTTGGTAAATAGCATGTAGATAAGGCCATAATGGGTCTAATAATAAGAAACTGATTATTTTGCTATATTTCTAATAGTAAAAGGAGAGAAGGACTCCTCATTACCAGGAGAGGTATGGAAACTGATGGACTGTGGACATTTGTAGCCATCCTTATATTGCCCAGCACTTTTTATAGACTGTGGGTTGTATCCTTGGTTACTTTGCCAAATAATATGGAGCCAATGCAAACATTAGTGTCAGCATATAGATTACCCTTCACAGGAGTGTAAGGGAGAAATCATTCAAAATTGAATTAAAAAATATAACCTTTGTGTCCTATTGGTTTAAAATCAAATTGTGTACAAAACTTGGCAGATTATTTTCTGTATAATGAGATGTTAGCAAATAACACATACTATTTCACATAACTGTCACCTCAAACCCTACCACCTTGGGACTATACTTCTTACTTTGATTTAAAAAAAAAAAATCTAGGGATTTTTTTTGTGTGTGAATTACTTAAGGTCGTGAAAGGCAGGAGGGTCTCAGTCTTTGCATTTCCTGTCACTGTCTCTCCTCTCTCATCAGAACATTTACCATGATGAATTCTAAAAAGGCCCTTGTTCTCTGAGGCTCCTGCTGGCTCCATCTCCTTCTTGAGCTATGTAGCAGGAGTGCCCAGAACATGTTAGAACTTCACTTGCAGGGCATAAAAATGTGGAAACTTGCTTAGGTTCCTCATCTAAAAGGCAATAGGTTTGAAGTCTTGACAAAGAGAGAAAACAGGAGAATTCCACAGAACAAACTAAACTCTTCCAGTTCGAATCTGTGATGATTCCACAACTCACCTTATTCTTCTACATTGACTCTAGAAATGTCAGTAAAGCTTTTGGATTTTTATCTGTCTTTTTTTAATTAACAAAAACTCTTTTTTTTCTTATCCTTATTTTTTCAACCTGTAGATCTTGAAAAAATATTTTATTTTGTCAAAGATATTAACAAAGGAAAATATCACAATGCAGCACTAAAGGAGAGAAATTTTTACTCATATTATCACTGTGCTGGATTCACTTGCATAATTTGAAGATATATGCCCTGGGTCGGGGACTGATTTTTCTCATGTCCTGCATGGCATCAAAGGACATGCTAATATTTAATAAATCATATTAACACTGGATTGGAGTTATTTTGTGCAGGTGGAGGTGTGTAACGGCTTACTTCCTTATATTAATGCATCCTTTTAAGGTCATTGGTAGAAATTTAGCTTTTCTGATTCAATCTTGCTCTGATGTTCTGGGATCAGGTGAGGTCTCAGTTTTATATTTCCTCTCTTGAGAGGGAATATTTAGGAAATAAACACAGAATTTGGAATTTGGATTCTTTCCATTTCGATAGACAACATTTTATAAACAGATGATTATTCTTAGATTTAGGGAAAAAGACATGCCAGATGGTGAGGGTAAAAAGCAATGTTCAAGCTGAAAATACTACAATAATAGAGAAATACAGGAAGAGCTATATAAGAACATGTTTTTCAATTATTTCTTTTATCTATTTCAAGCTTTTTGCAGAATGAACCTTCTTCAAAAAAATGAGTTGTAACTTCAGACTCTTAAGGGGCCATCACAAACAAAATATGAGTAAAAATACAGTAATATACACTTGACAGGATGCTTTCTGAATTAAGTTTTAGAGTTTCTAATTGCTGTCTTTTTATGAAGAAGCCTATGTTGCAAATTCTCTAAAAATAGCTAATTGGCCTTGATTGAGGGCTTCACTCATGAACAAGTTTAATGAGTAAATAGTGTAAGTTCCTCTGTGCAGTGGAAGTAGGTTAGGACACTGGCCAAGACTTCATTCTACAAATATTTATGAGCACATTTTATGATCTGAGGCCTCTGTTTAGTGATCTACTTTCAGAAGGGAGGGCAGGGAACTCAGGGAGAGGGTGCTATTGGTGGTGAGGGAACAAATTTATTGAACTCTCTATGACATAGAGTTTTAAAAAGTAAAAACTCTTAGCATCAGAGGGGACAATTCAACCCAAAGATGCATACTTTCATCTAGTTAGTAAAAATTCTGGATTCTTCATTTGAAACTTGATCTTTGAAAATGTTGAGTGATCCAACCTACGCAAATCCATGCATGTCACCAAGTATGTACTTCAGAAGTTAAAGATGGACTCACATGTCTGGATGACACCAGTCTGCACTTTCTCTTTGAGTATGAAATAAAAAGAAATGGTGACTCTGAGGAAGAGCTGGCTTTCTAAACTTGGAAGAGCAGTTTGTGTGTGAGGATGTGTATGATTATTCTATTTCTGAGTTTTAAGCATGTTATACTTATAAATCTTAGGATGAATTTTTAATCAGTTCTGTACTAGATTGCCTGTAATGATTTCTACAACAAATTTCTTTACCTCTCTCTGCATGTCCCTTTGCAATGTGACTTAACCACTTCTCTAATGAAAAGGTAGAGTCTATTTCCCCACCTCTAGAATCTGGACTCATCTATGACTTGCTTTGACCAATTGAATATGGTAAAAATAACATCTGATCCTGGTTCTCAACAGACCTTGTAGCTTCCACCCAGCCCTTTTGGAATGCTTCTACCGTCACGTGCTGTCTTGCCTACCCTAAGAGGAAAAGCCTTATGTAGCAGAGGGGAGTCACTGCCGCTAATGCATTTGAGAGGGACCAGCTGAGAGCCGGCAGCAATCATCAGAAATGTGATCGAGGCTATCCTATATCTTCCAGCCCCAGTTCAACCACCAGATGACTTCATCCACTTGAGTGACCCTGGAGAAGATTAGCAGAAGAATTGCCCAGATGCGCACCCAGCCCAAATTGCAGAATCGGGACCGAATAAAGTGTTTGTTGTTGTAAGCCTCATTTTGTGGTGGTTTGTTATGCAGCAATACATGATTGAAATACATTCCTCGCATTTAATTTATTGAATTTCATTCATGTTGTCCCTTAAGCAACAATCTTACCTCGATTTTTTTACTTGAAATTACTTCAGTGCTAATGCATTAAATAGCAATGCGTATTGAGTACTTTCTGCATGCAGTGTGTGATTACACACCTCCTACTTTCTTGGGCTTTACAAAAGGAAATAACCGGGAATGAGAACATTCCTTGATTTTAATGAATTACAGGTTCCTGTTTTGCCTTACAGCTTATCTTAATGTAGTGAAATAAAGCAGACAAAGCTTGAAAAACAAACAAAAAAATAAAAGGAACTAACCAGAAGAGTTTTTGTCCTTATACATTGATATAGTGAATCAACACTACGGGTTAAGAACACTCCTTTAAGGATCTATAGAATAATTTACATTTCACTCTGCCACATACGTGGACATATTTACCAAAGACTTAACATTAGAAGGTTGTAAAGAAAAGCAAAAGAGTATCGGGGGGAATTCTGAAGGATGAGTTTTGACATGAGCCTGGAGAAAGGAAAGCTTGGTGTACTAATGAAATTCTGAATAATAAACAGTGTCAAGGAAAATTAGAACTTGTTCCTAGAAAGGCTAAGAAGGCTCAAAATTATTTTAAGTGTCTGTTAATAAGCTTTCAGCACTGTTGCACATTATATAAATTTTGTTGTGTTCATTGATATTTGAACTACTGTTTCTATAGTAGGTGTTGCCAAAATCCCAAACAAATGTTCTTTGGGAGCAGGGCCTGCTTCTAACTCAGAAAAAAATTTCTTCTCTCTTAATATGTCTCTCTCAATGTTTACCATAATCATTGAAGAAACCATTATGTATTTTAAATTGTTTTAAATTCTTTTCCCTTTATTTTCTAATTTTTTCTGTCCTCTCCTCTCTCTCACCTTCCCTTATTCCTTTCCATCTGTCGTTTCAGTTTATTTGCTCTTTGTCCTAAAAGGTATTTGAAGAGTGGTAGGATATTGAAATTAATCATATTGTTAGTAAATAAATGTCTCTTTAGAAAGCAACTTAGCATGTTAATTAAGTTAGTACAGGAGAGAAGGGCAAGAAACAATAATTATCACCTGATATCAAAATCTAAAACACCTCCAGAGTAGTTATTCATGGGTTATAGGGCTAAAATAAAGAGATTATTTACAAAAGAAAAATTTAAATGGAGCCACACTAATTCACCCTTGTGTCCGCCGAAGCCACCTCTTACCCTTCTTGTCTTTTTCCTGATTCAGGCAGACGTTGTGAACACTTAAATCAGAGAATTGATTCCAAAGTGGGAAATAAGTGTTGGTTTTAATTGTATCAGACATTAATATCTTGCATTGCAAATAATTGCTGCTTTTCTAAATGACTCTTATTGAGACACTTCAGTTTGATACTGTGGCTTCTCTCTAGAAGCAATGTGTTCCTAGACCTCATTGCTAAGCAATACCACATGGTGAGAAAAGCTGAATTCTAAGGTTTTAGTGTCAGACTAAAAAAAAGTATTTTTGATCTATAATTTAATATTAAATAACATGTACATCTATATGGTATCTTTGATATACGTGAAGCCAGAACTTATTTTAGATGATCTAGCAAGTTTTCTGATCAAAATGTGATTTCTTTCAAGTTACAAAAGACTCGAAAGTACATAGCATATGTCATCCATAAAAAATTTAATAAGAAATTTCATTATAAACAAATCTAGTATTTTATAGTTGTGTAACTATTAGCTATATCCAGCTGACATTTTCATGAAGAGTGGCACTCTTACCAAACATTTACGAAATGAAAGTGTCAGGAGATAATTCTCCATGGGTCTCTTTGTTTCTGCATGTCTTACAAGCAGAGAAACGGACAGCCTTTTATGCAGGCTGACTTTTTGAGGGTGTTTGCATTGAAAACAGTTTTGGAAGGTAGAGATTCTGTTTCCATCTAGAGCAAAAGCAGGTTTGCTTGCACCCTTGAAAGACAGAAACGGTGGCTCCTTCCGGAGTGAAGGGCACGTGTGTTTACTGCCTGTTATAGGAGGTTCAAGTTCTCTAAGCTCTTGTTCCGCTCTGATAATTCAATTCACTGTGTGTACAAGTATCACTCAACTCTCCGCATCACCCTGTGGGAACTGGGGCTTGGGGAACCTGTCGAAGATATAGCAAATTCTCTGCTATTGCTGTTGCTGTGAGTTAGAAAGTCTTGTCTCTGACCTAGAACTCTTGTGATTTCTGACAGCATCCCTGAGACTGGCAGGTTAACTTGTTAGCCTGAAAGTAGGGTAAATTCTCAGACCCTTCACAGTTCTTTTTTTTTTTTTTCTTTTTCTTAAAGATTTTATTTATTTATTTGACAGAGACAGCCAGCCAGCAAGAGAGAGAACACAAGCTGGGGGAGTGGGAGAGAAAGAAGCAGGCTCCTAGCGGCGGAGCCTGATGTGGGGCTCCATTCCAGAACGCCGGGATCACGCCCTGAGCCGAAGTCAGACGCTTAACGACTGCGCCACCCAGGTGCCCCAGACCCTTCATGGTTTTGGACAGAAGGCACACTTCCATTGATGGTGAATGTTGTAAGTGTATCCAATTAAAAGAAGCTTGGGAGACTTTGACTTACAAAATAGGGAACAAAGAAAAAGGACATAAAAATATTATTTATAAGTAACATCATGGAATGTGGGTTCTGGGTAATGTGGTTAAGAATGTACAATTTGTGCCTTATCTTTAATTGTATAAAATCATTCGTTCCTTGTTAAAGAAGTTTAACCATGAGCTAAGATGTCAAGGAGAAATTCTATTGGGTAGGCAGACCTTCCCTGAATTTTTAACATCATTCCATTTAGGTATTTTTTTGCATGTATCTTTGATCATGACTCACTCAAAGAAAATCAAATTACTGGCATACTACTGCTTCTCATGTTTTGATACACATGAAAATTACCTGGAGAATTGTTAAAACCCAGACTACCAGGTTCTGTTGCTCGAGTTTCTGCTCCAGTAGATCTGGGAGAGGCCTGAGACTATGCATTTGTAACCATTTGCCTGATGCTCATGTTTTTGATCTCAAGAACAAACTTTGAGAACCATTGATGTAGAATGGTGTTTGAACACAGTACAACATATTTAAATCATTTAGAATCATACCAACCTAGGATAGAATCTCAATTCTGCCATTAACTAGCTATATAACCTTGGAAAACATAATTTCTCTGAGATTCAGTTTCTTCAACGGTAAGATGGGAAAATAATAATAATAATAACACCTATTTCAAAGGAGTGTTTTGAGTATTAAATAACTAATTCATGTAAAGTGCTTTGCATAGTGTGTGGCACTTAGTACCCCAAAAATGATAGCATTATCATCACATGACTATATTCTTTTTTTTTTTTTTAAAGATTTTATTTACTTATTTGACACAGAGAGACAGCCAGTGAGAGAGGGAACACAGCAGGGGAGTGGGAGAGGAAGAAGCAGGCTCCCAGCGGAGGAGCCTGATGTGGGGCTCGATCCCAGAACGCCGGGATCACGCCCTGAGCGGAAGGCAGATGCTTAATGACTGCGCTACCCAGGCGCCCCACATGACTATATTCTATAGCAACTTTTTTTTACAATAAAGATTCAGAAAAGAATTTGTGAACTATTAAAATAGTGTTAGAATGGTAGTATAAGTATATTTACTGTATAACAAAGACACAAATCTATTTTAAATATTATAGAACTGTATACTAGTATTTTTATTAAATCAGCATGTGTTTCCTGAAGTATATCATTTAGTTGGACAAGTTCTTCCAGACTTCATTACAATGTCTACATGTATAACAAAACATTTTTGGCTATTGAAACCTGCTTACATTCCTGTGAGTGGTATCATGCATATATCCTTATTATCTGCTATGATAGTTTCCACTTAAGATTTAACATTACTTCATAATTTCTGTGGAGCAGATTACTTTGATTTTTCCAAAGTTCCATAAAATCTAAGGAAGTCCACTAGGAATTATGAGAGAAAGTCATCAAATTCTGATGTGATGATTTTATGTTTTATGAGGATTTTTTCCTCGTTTTTTTCCTCAAATTATTTTCCTCTAGCAAGGAAATACTACTTCTTTTTTAAAAAATATATTTTATTTATTTATTTATTTGAGAGAGTGAATGGAGTGGAGGAGCAGAGGGAGAAGGAGAGAATCTTCAAGCAGACTCTGAACTGAGTGTGGAGCCCAATGTGGGGCTCAATCCCATGACACTGAGATCACAACCTGGGCCAAAATCAAGAGTCAGATGCTTAACTGACTGAGCCACCCAGATGCCCCCAACTTCCTTTTTTTAAGTATCAGAAAAAGGAAATCTATAAGAAGCACCATGTTCCTTATTACAGAGAAGTTTATTTTTAAAATGTCTTCATCAGTATTTCTATATGTGAGTGTGTTAGTGTGTGTGTGCACACCCACACATATACATAATTCTCCAATAACAATAATAAGGCACAGATGTTTTTTGAAGTCTACTTAAATCTTTGCAAATCAAAGTGTGGACCATAGATAGGCAGCATTAGTATCACAGGGGAAATGGTTAGAAATGTAGAATCTTAGACTTCCTCCCAGATCTACTGAATCAAAATCTGGATTTTAACAAGATCCCCAGGTGAGTCTTGTTTACTTTAAAATTTAAAAAGCACTGATTTAATAACATCTCTGACAGTGTGAATTAATTTGCTTTTATTCAATTGTTGCATATTTCTTCTTTCTGTTAAAAGCAATGCATGGTTTTTGATGCTCTAGCAGGAAGAAATAAAGAGAAAACATGTTCTTCCTCAAAGAATTAATGTTATTTATCTGTATTAAAATTACATAACACTGGATGAATTATTTTTTAAAGATCTTATTTATTTATTTATTTATTTATTTATTTGAGAGAGAGAGAGGGAGCATGAGTAGGGGGAAGAGGCAGAGAGAGAAGCAGACTCCCTGCTGAGCAGGAGCCAGATGTGGGACTCGATCCCAGGACCCTAGGATCACAGCACGAGCCAAAGGCAGCTGCCCAACCAGCTGGGCCACCCAGGTGTCCCAGGATGAATTATTTTCAAGCTCATGCAGAAGAAGACATGGAATAGTTAAAGGCAAATATTTAGCCTCTTCTACTGTAGGGTAGGTTAGGAAGGAGAGGGCTCAAAGTTAGTCTCAGTAACTCCTGATGCCCATTTTCCTACTCAAGAGAACTTATTATTCTTCCTAACAAAGTGCTGAGTTTAGACATTCATCTCACTGCTCCAGCCTGGCGAGCAATGGAGGCAGTGGCCAGAGAACAGCATGCACTGGATGGCAAGGATAGAGCAGGGATTCAGCCTGCATCCAAAGAGAGAAGCCATTCTCAAGGTCATACATAACAGGTGGCAGGTATTTATCAGGGAGGTTTTGAGGGCGGTATGCTTTGCACCACCAAGAACAAGGATCTAAGCAGCAATTAAGAATTTTCTGTGATCGGTAATGAGTCATCATGCAAGATTGAAATCATTTCAGGAAGACTTATATGGGACTCTTACAAGAGAAACAGCAGAATGTGAATCACTAAGAAAAGAAAGCCAGTCTGCACTAGATATGGGGAGTTCTTCAAATCTTCTAGTGGGTTTTCAGTAATTCTCAGCCAGAAGGAATTAGAAATTGATAATAATAACAAAAACTTTGTAATATAGCCTTTGTTTATAATTAGGAAAACTGCATCCATAGTGAGTGCTCAGTTGTGTCCATAAAGTCTTCTCCAGGTATTGCCATCAACTGCCATCAGGCTCCTTGGATCGTATTGATAACTGATGTACCCAGAATGTAATACCCTGCTTACAAAACTAATTTATGAATAGCGGAGGTTCATGTTGCAGTGAATTTAGAAATGGGTGTGGTACAAAGTGATTCCATTTATCAACTTCAAAGAATTTCCTTATATTCTTTTTTAAGACTTAGGGAGAAGATGGTTGATTAGTTTTTTTTACTTTTTCGTCACGCTTTCTTTTTAGTTTCTTGTTGGTAATGTTGATTCTATACTTAAAAAAAAAAGTATTCAATGTCTGTCTATTCTAGCACCCTTATTTGTCTTTTAATTGAAGTTCTATAGTGAAGTATAATCAGTGCTTGTCCCCAGAACTTAGGCTAACACTTCTCCTTCCATTCCCATCCAGGAATGTCATATACCTACTTGTTTGTGAAGGTTTCCCTTTGTTATGTCTTTGCAGATATTCTTTTCTTTTTTTTTTAATGATTTTATTATTTATTTATTTATTTATTTATTTATTTATTTATTTATTTATTTATTTATTTATTTATTTATTTATTTATTTATTTATTTATTTATTTATTTATTTATTTGACAGAGATAGAGACAGGCAGCGAGAGAGGGAACACAAGCAGGGGGAGTGGGAGAGGAAGAAGCAGGCTCATAGCAGAGGAGCCTGATGCAGGGCTCGATCCCATAACACTGGGATCACGCCCTGAGCCGAAGGCAGATGCTTAACGACTGCGCCACCCAGGCGCCCCAATCTTTGCAGATTTTCAAACAGATTGGTACAGTTTTAGGAATGTTTATTCTTATAACTTTAGTATTATTCTTTACTCTTTTTACTGTAATCTGCACATCTACCACATTTTAAAACTGGAAATAGCCCTGTTTTCTGTGTTAATTGTTGTTTCCACACTGACCTCTCTAAATTGTTGAATTTTTTCAGTTAATTTTTCTGTTTTCCACATATATTTTCTTTTTATTGACAAATAATTTGTATGGTATTTGCACATTTTATTCATTTTAATATTTTTAATTACATGGCTTAGCACTTACAGAAATATTTTAAACAAGGGCAGAGATATTATGGACCCTTTTTTTTTTTTTTTTTAAGATTCTATTTGTTTATTTGACAGAGATAGCCAGCGAGAGAGGGAACACAAGCAGGGGGAGTGGGAGAGGAAGAAGCAGGCTGCCAGCAGAAGAGCCTGATGCGGGGCTGGATCCCAGAACGCTGGGATCACGCCCTGAGCCGAAGGCAGACGCTTAACGACTGAGCCACCCAGGTGCCCCTATGGACCCATTTCTTATCTTAACAGAAATTTGGCAGAAATGGTATTTTACTTTAGATAGTTTTCTCTTATTACATTTTCACCTATTACATTTAATGGTAATGTCTGATGAATTTATTAGATAAATTTGGGACATATATTGGAGCAATTAGGTATTTGGGTCCTTAAATTACTAATTATTATTAATGGATTAATAAACAATGAAACATCCTGGAATCCCTGGAATAAATCCTTTTTGGATTTGACACTTCAGAATATTGTGTATTTCAATGAGTTCAGTTTTTTCTAGCTCATAGATGCAAGGTACTCAATATGTCACACTGTCTGATCAACTCTATCTGGTCCCCGAACCCTAATATTTGGTAGTGAATTATTATCTTGAGGTTGGTTGCTAATGCTGAGCGTTTGGTACTCTGCAGAGATACAGCCAGGTCATCTTTGTGGAGGGAGAGTCTGAGCTTTAAGCTGATATACTTCTTTCCTGCCATTGGAGCTGCTTTCATCATTAGTGTACTGAACACGTTAGTTTATTCACCTTGCTGATTGGGTTTTTAAGAGCTTCACTCATTACGGTAGCCTCTCAGTGATCAGTCATCTGGGACACAGGAGCCAACTTATTTATGAGTGGCGAATAATGATTTTTCCACACGGCTTGGGAAAGGGAAGGAGCAAGACTGAAGAATGGGTGAAAAGGAGGTTTGGAGAAGATATCTATGGCGAAACTTTTCAGAATAATCTAGCATGTGAAAATATTTTAAAATAGGCTTTTTTTCTAGATTAATGTGTTTTAAAACCACAGCTAACTTATGTTTTACCTCCTCCTCCCCATTAGTATATGCATGTGTGTATAGTTTATATATAGCTGCATAATTTGTTCCAAGTAGTTCTTTATTCTTATCCTGTAGGCTTTTTATGTAAAAGTCTTACTAATCTTCATTTATATATAATCTATGGTTTCTATTTTAATTACTTCTTTTTTCCCCCCAGAGTTATCTAAAAGCGTGAATAAATTTCTGAGTGGAAAATTGATTTTTTGACTAAATGTTACTTATAAGTTTCTAATGTTATTGCATTATGTTCAAAGAATGTAGCATAATTTTTTTTTCTGCTACGTAGAATTTATTGAAATTCTGGCTGTTCCATAGGACTGTGAAAAGTCTATGTGTGTGCAAATGTGTTTAATTGTGCTACCCAAATTGTAGTTTTAGTTATTTTTAATCCCGTTTGTTTCATTAAATGCTGGATTTCATTAAATGCTGGGTTTGTTTCATTAAATTAAAATCTCACATTGTGTGTCAACTTTTAATTTGTTTAACCAGTCTAGCATCCATTATTGCAAGTCATTATTGCAAGTCATAGTACTTGATGAATATTGGATCTTGACCAATTTTTTAAAATATTTTGCTTCACCTACCCTATTTAAGCTTTTCTGTCTTAATTCCACTTCATCTGATATTAGCGGTGTTGTACTTAATTTCTATTAGCTGGCATTGATCTGTTAAATCTCTTGTATCTCCTCTGTATTTTCAACATTTTTGTGTCATTTTTCCCCTCACTATAAACAGTTTACTGATGAATTTTTTAAAAAGTGAGCAAAACAAAGCAGTTTTTTTTTTTTTTTTGATAGCGAGAGAGACAGAGCATGCATGTGAGTGGATGGGCTGTGGGAGAGGGTTGGGGAGGGAGGGAAGAAGGGCAGGAGAGAGAGAGAGAGAATCTTAAGCAGAGTCCATGACCAGTGCTAGCACAGAGCCTGATACGTGCTGCTTGATCTCCCGATCCTGAGATCATGACCTGAGCCGAAATTAAGAGTTGGACACTTAACTGACTGAGCCACCCAGGTGCCCCCAAAGCACTTTAATCTGAGAATCTCTCAATAGGAAAATAAATTTCACTCATATTTTTATTATGAATACATTTGGATTTATGTTTGTTGTATTTAAGTGACTTTCTATTTTATATCTTTTATTATTTCTTTTTTTCCCTTTTCTCTTTTTGACTGAACAAGTTTTCTTTGTTCCATTTTTTGCATTGAGTTTTGAAAATTTTTAATGTATCTAGTGATTGTCCATAAAATAATATATATTTATTTGTAATGAGCAGCTGTATTTAGAATAAGACTTCAGTTAGATTTAAATGTTTATTGAGCAACTATCATGAACTGGTCATGGTATTCAGTGCTTTCACATAGCTCGGTACTGCTGGTAGAATGTGAGGGAATTTTAGTGACTATTCTGATATTTATAATTTTAATAATTTAAATTTTGATACTTACTAAAATATAGCTAGAACATAAAAATCATACTTTCATGTATATTTTTGTATAAAATGAGGCTAAGTTAATAAAAACAAGTCAATCTAAAACAGATTAAAAATATTGAGTAATGAATAAAAGAATTATAACAATATAACAAAAATCTTGATAAATACAGATATCCACGTTATACCTTTGCAGTAATACTTTTTATTCTGGAGATAAGAAAATCAATGCTTAGTGGCTACTATCTGCCAGGCTCTGATCACAGCTTTTGGAAAACAAAAGAAAGGAAAATCTTTACCCTCATGGAGCCTACCCCTAGTCGGGGAAGACAGACAGCAGACAATAAGCATTGTGAATAAGTACATTATTTAGTGATATGGCTCACTAGAAGGTGAAAAATGCTGTGGGGGCAAGAAATGGAACAAGATGCTGCTGGGAGGCAGGGGCAGTTTTAAACTTTTCTCAACATTTTATTTTAAAGGATTTTAAAAATTCGGAAACAGTTGTATAGAAAGTGCCTATATCCTTTACCCAGACCTAGAGTCCTCCATTGTTAAATCTTTCTCTCCCTCAGTGCTCTCTCCTCCATGTGCTTCAGATTCTTAAGTATGTGCAGGAACCAGTGGCTCAGTTTAGGGTCAAAGAGCTTGTAAGTAAATGAAAAAAGCAGCAGCAGGCACCCACAAGCCAGCTGAGACAACAGCTCCTTGAAACAGGCAAAGCTTGCCAAAGGGAGGAAATCTTTTTCATATTTTCTGCTATAGTGAAAACCGAAACTGAAAAACATGGCCAGCTGGGGAGCCAAGCTTTTTCAAAAACAATTTAGGATTCTTCCTATTAGGATTGCTTTAATTTCTTTTGTATTAGCTTTAGGTAAAACTCATTTGAGAAAAGGAAGTATTCGATTAGTATTTGCTAATTGAATGCTTAAATTATAGAAAGAATTAATTTTTTATACTTTTGTTTCTTTAGATAAAATATTGGATTAGAAAGGTTTTTTCCCCCATTTATATTCTCCAAGGAAAATGAAATACAAAGATATTTAATGCTCTTTAAGTTTTTTTGAGTATATATGTAATACCAAAAGCTAATACATCCTTTTCCTTTGCTCATCCTAAAAAAAAAAAAAAATAGATTCAAGACTGTTTCTAAACTTAACTAGTCGGCCTCCTCTGAGTCCTCTTTCTAAGTCTCAACTTGTCTTCTGTCCTTGTTCCACTTCTCTCATTTCTTCTAGTTTTACCAAGAGTCCTGCCAGGACAGTTTAGCGAAAATCCTGCACCCTCAGAATGTGATCACCGTGGCTGCCTTCAGAAAGAATCCTATTAGGTGACTTTAGCAAAAAACTACCCTATCTCTTAATGATTTTCCATCCACTGACCCTTCACCCTGCTCTTTGGCCATAAATCCCTATTTTTCCTTATTGTATATGGAGTTGAGCTCAATCTTTCTCTTCCACTGTAAAATCTCATTGTAGCGGTGCCCCTGAATAAAGCCTACCTTACTGCTCTTTCTCAAGTGTCATGAATACTTTTCTCTTTAACAGTAGCCAAGAAAATATGGAACCGTGGTGCTTTACTTCTCCTTCTTGGTAACTGATACTCCCCTTCAGCATTTTGAGAAATCTGAGGAATCCCGAAGTTAATGTTTAAGTTAGAATTTCCAGAATTTATTTGATCATTACATCCTTTTGAAATGGAATAAATAGAATTAATTTTTAATTATTTTCAGAGTGGAGAGGAAAAACAGTGTAGAGCTGTGTTACTAGTAGAAGTATAGTGCTGGGGCCATCAGGCCAGCGTTAGCTGGGCATTAGTTTGCAATGTAAAATCTTGGGCTCCACCTCCAGATTCAGAATCTGCATTTTAACAACATTCTCTAGTGATTTATATGCACACTGAATTTAAGAAACAGTCATGAACGTAATGTAAAAGAGTAGATATCAAAGTATTATAATAATATTGATCCCCCTCCAATCTGCAATGTATAAAAATGCTCTTTTGTTTTAATTAAATTAATCTATATTCTTTGATTAAATACTGATGGATTAAAAGGAACATGTCTCATAATTATTATGAGTGCTATGAAAAAATCCCCTGGCTTAAAAATTTCCCACAGACTAGTGTTCAAATATATTCTTTTTGAAAACTTAGCCTCTAGTTGGGCACAACTGTGTAAATGTTTTACATGACATTACTGTTTTGTTTTCAAATTTAATTTTTAATTTTATCACAATAATATATATCCGCAGTTTAAACAAAGTTAGGTACTACTACTAGTTTTATTTGAAAAATAGTGCTTTTTTTTTCCCTTATTCTTCCCTATCCCAAATTCTATTTTCAGAGGCTACCACTTTAAATTGTTTTTGCTTTGTAATTTGTATATATGTATGTATATATATATACACACATACATTTTCTATATACATGTATATACATGTACATATATGTATATAAAATAGATGTATATACATGTATATACATGTATATACATATATAATATATAAAGTTATACCTTGCTTTCAAATTTATAAGAAGTTTTTTGATTAATTTAAATTAACATTGAGATTTTATTTTTCTTGTATCATTTTTCTGACCACCTCCTACTGTCCTCTTGCCCTATATTCCCAAAACACATTACAATCTTTGTTAAGCCAACATTCAGGGTTTACATTACCAATTTATCTCAAGTTCCTGAAAAAAAACCCTGCAAAATTGCACTCGGTAGTCTAATATCTCAAATAATCTATCAGTTCTATTTATTTTCTGTTAGAGATTCCTCCTGGAGACATCAGTCTCCCTACTTTGATCTGAACTCAATGTTCTGGAAGTTTTCCTAGGACTGTCTTTCACTACCATCCTGTGAACTCTATTTACCTCCTCCTTATTTTAGGATCAAGGTAATTTCAAGGCGATTTTTACTTCTTTTTCACTTCTTAGTTTCTTGAAGCATCCTGTAGCTTCAAGCAATGGAGGTACAGTTTTTGAAAACTTGCATGCATGAAAATGCTTTTTTTCCCCCCTCATACTGTATTGCTGCAGTTTATTCTGTATTATATAGATTATTCATTTTTCTTTTTTAAAGTTTTAGGTTCTTCTCTCAATGACCAGGTTCTAAAACGTGATAATATGAGTTGGTGTCGATCTTTTTTATTTGTTATTTTAATGGGTCCTTTGAATTTGGAACATTATCTCCTTGGGAATTCTGGGAAATTCTCTTGTATTATGTCCTTCATTACCTCTTTCCTCTATTTTCTCTACTTACTAAACTGATTCTTGATTTTAATTATCCTTCCTATTTTTCCTTTCTTTTCTTTTCTTTTTCTTGTCTGCCTCCTCGGTGGTGTTCCTGAGTTTATCTTATACCTCTTCTACTCATCTTTTTATTTCTGCTTTCATTATTTAAATTCTTACAAAATATTTTGTTATATATGTATATTTAAAACATAGCAACCCTTATATGTTTCATGAATATTTTCTATTATTTCTTTGAAAATAATTACAAGATTTTTATCTGCTAGGTTTTTATATTACATTAGGTTTTTATCTGTTTCTTGTTTTGTCTCAATTTCTTCCTACTTTTATTCTTTTGGTTTTGATCTTTTTTGTGTTTTTATCTTTTAATTTAACTTATTTTTCAAAGTTATTCTAAGAGGTAGGAAATATGTTAAGCTTTGCTTTATATATGAATAAAATACCTTCAAATGAATTGCCCCACGTTATTTTGCAGGAAAGTGATCTAATCAAGCTAAAAACATGACTCTACACTAGCTCTCTTCACTCCTAAACTGCATTGACCTTGCCTTTTCCACAAAGAAGGACTGACTATTGTAGAAAAACTACTGCTGAAAGGACCCCTTGTGCATAGTCAAAGAGAAAAGTAAATATGTTTTTTTTTTTATTTTTATTTATTCATTTGAGAGAGAGAGAGTGTGTGTGTGTCCAGAAGCAGGGGGAGGTGAGGGGCAGAGGGAGAGGGAGAAGCGGATTCCCCACTGGGCAGGGAGCCCAACTTGGGGCTTGACCCCAGGACCCTGAGATCATGACCTGAGCTGAAGGCAGACACCCAGGCACCCAAGTAATTATGCTTTATTAATGTTTTTTAAATTGTGTAAGACTATTATCTTTCCAAGTTTTCAAAAACATTTTATTTATCTATTTATTGTTATTATTAACATATAATGTATTATTTGTTTCAGGGGTACAGGTCTGTGATTCATCAGTCTTACACAATACATTGCACTCACCACAACACATACTCTCCCCAATGTCCATCACCCAGCTACCCCATCCCTCTCACCACCCTCCACTCCAGCAACCCTCAGTTTCCTGAGATAAAGAATCTCGTATGGTTTGTCTTCCTCTCTGGTTTCTTCTTGTTTCATTTTTTCCTCTCTTCCATTATGATCCTCTGTCTTGTTTCTCAAATTCCACACATCAGTGAGATTATATGATAATTGTCTTTCTCTGATTGACTTATTTCACTTAGCATAATACCCTCTAGTTCTATCCATGTTGTTGCAAATGGTAAGATTTCATTTTTTGATGACTGCATAATATTCCATTATTTATATATACCACATCTTTATCCATCCACCTGTTGATGGACATCTGGGCTCTTTCCATAGTTTGGCTATTGTGGACATTGCTGCTATGAACATTGGGTGCAGGTGCCCCTTCAGACTATGACATTCGTATCTTTACACCCAGTAGTGCAATTTCTGAGTCATAGGTTAGTTCTACTGTGTTCCAGAGTGGCTGCACCAGCCCACCAACAGTGTAGGAGGGTTCCCCTTTCTCCACATCCTCGCCAACATTTGTCATTTCCTGACTTATTAATTTTAGCCATTCTGACTGGTGTGAGTTGGTATCTCTTTGTGGTTTTGATTTGTTTTCCCTGATGCTGAGTGATGTTGAGAGCTTTTTCATGTGTCTGTTGGCCATTTGTATGTCTTCTTTGCAGAAATGTCTGTTCATGTCTTCTGCTCATTTCTAGATTGGATTATTTGTTCTTTGGGTGTTGAGTTTGATAAGTTCTTTATAGATATTGGATACTAGCCCTTTATCTGATATGTCATTTGCAAGTATTTTCTCCCATTTTGTCAGTTGTCTTTTGTTTTTGTTGACTGTTTCCTTTGCTGTGCAAAGCTTTTTATCTTTATGATGTCCCAATAGTTCATTTTTGCCCTTGCTTCCCTTCCCTTTGGCGATGTGTCCAGGAAGAAGGTACTGAGGCTGAGGTCAAAGAGATTGCTGCCTGTATTTTCCTCAAGGATTTTGATGGATGCCTGTCTCACATTTAGGTCTTTCATCAATTTTGAGTCTATTTTTGTGTATGGTGTAAGGAAATGGTCTAGTTTCATTCTTCTGGATGTGGCTGTCCAATTTTCCCAGCACCATTTGTTGAAGAGACTGTCTTTTTTCCATTGGATATTCTTTCCTGCTTGTCGAAGATGAGTTGACCATAGAGTTGAGAGTCCATTTCTGAATTCTCTATTCTGTTCTGTTGATCTATGTGTCTGTTTTTGTGCCAGTACCATACTGTCTTGATGACTACAGCTTTGTAATACAGCTTGAAGTCTGGAATTGTGATGCCACCAGCTTTGGTTTTCTTTTTCAATATTCCTTTGGCTATTTGGGATCTTTTCTTGTTCCATACAAATTTTAGGATTATTTGTTCCGGTTCCGTGAAAAAAAGTTGATGGTATTTTGATAGGGATTACATTGAATGTGTAGATTCCTCTAGGTAGCATAGACATTTTCATAATATTCGTTCTTCCAATCCATAAGCACGGAGCATTTTTCCATTTCTTTGTGTCTTTCTCAGTTTTTTTCATGAGTATTCTATAGTTTTCTGAGTACAGATCCTTTCCTCTTCGGTTAGATTTATTCCTAGGTATCTTATGGTTTTTGGTGCAATTGTAAATAGGATCGACTCCTTAATATCTCTTTCTTCTGTCTCCTTCTTGGTGTATAAAAATGCAACTGATTTCTGTGGATTGATTTTATATCCTGCTACTTCACTGAATTCCTGTGAGTTCTAGCAGTTTTGGGCTGGAGTCTTTTGGGTTTTCTACATAAAGTATCATGTCATCTGCAAAGAGTAAGAGTTTGACTTCTTTGCCAATTCGGATGCCTTTTATTTCTTTTTGTTGCCTGGTTGCTGAGGCTAGGACTTCTAGTACTGTGTTGAACAACAGTGATGATAGTGGACATCCCTGCCATACTCTTGACCTTAGGGGAAAACCTCTCAGTTTTTTCCCATTGAGAATGATCTTCGCTGTGGGTTTTTCATAAATGGCTTTTATGCTATTGAGATATGTGAAGAGTTTTAATCATGAAAGGATGTTGTACTTTGTCAGATGCTTTTTCTGAATCTATGGAGAGGATCATATGGTTCTTGTTCTTTCTTTTATTTATGTAGTGTATCACATTGATTGATTTGTGGGTGTTGAACCAACCTTGCAGCCCAGGAATAAATCCCATTTGGTGGTGGTGAATAATCCTTTTAAAATACTGTTGGATCCTATTGACTAGTATTTTGGTGAGAATTTTTGCATCCATGTTCATCAGGCATATTGGTCTGTAATTCCCCTTTTTCGTGGGGTCTTTGTCTGGCTTTGAGATCAAGGTAATGCTGGCCTCATAAAATGAGTTTGGAAGTTTTCTTTCCATTTCTGTTTTTTGGAACAGTTTCAGAAGAATAGGTATTAATTCTTCTTTAAATGTTTGGTAGAATTCCCCTGGGAAGACGTCTGACCCTGGGCTCTTGCTAGTTGGAAGATTTTTTATTACTGCTTCAATTTCCTTGCTGGTTATGGGCCTGTTCAGGTTTTCTGTTTCTTCCTGGTTCCATTTTGGTAGTTTATACATCTCTAGGAATGCATCCATTTCTTCCAGATTGTTTAATTTGTTGGCATATAGTTGTTCATAATATGTTCTTATAATTGTTTGTATTTCTTCAGTGTTGGTTGTGATCTCTCCTCTTTCATTCATGATTTTATTTATTTGGGTCCTTTCTCTTTTCTTTTTGATAAGTCTGGTCATGGGTTTATCAATCTTATTAATTCTTTCAAAGAACAAGCTCTTAGTTTTGTTGATGTGTTCTACTCTTCTTTTTGTTTCTATTTGATTGATTTCTGCTCTAATCTTTATTATTTTCTTCTCCTGCTGTGTTTAGGCTTTATTTGCTGCTCTTTCTCCAGCTCCTTTAGGTGTAGGGTTAGGTTGTGTATTTGAGGCCTTTCTTGTTTCTTGAGAAAGGCTTGTATTGCTATATACTTCCCTCTTAGGACCGCCTTTGTTGCATCCCAAAGATTTTGAACAGCTTGTTTTCGTTTTCATTTGTTTCCATGAATTTTTTCATTTTTTCTTTAATTTCATGGTTGACCCATTCATTAGTAGGATGCTTTTTTAGCCTCCATGTATTTGAGTTCTTTTCAACTTTCCTCTTGTGATTGACTTGCAGTTTCAAAGCATTGTGGTCTGAAAATATGCAGGGAATGATCCCAATCTTTTGGTACCAGTTGAGACCTGATTTGTGACCCAGGATGTGATCTATTCTGGAAAATGTTCCATGTGCTCTAGAGAAGAATGTGTATTCTGTAGCTTTGGGATGGAATGTTCATCTGGTTCAGCATGTCATTTAAAGCCCTTATTTCCTTGTTGATCTTTTGCTTGGATGATCTGCCAATTTCAGTGAGGGTATTAAAGTCCCCTACTATTGTTTTATTATTGTCTATGTATTTGTTTGATTTTGTTATTACTTGGCTTATAAAATTGTCTGCTCCCATGTTGAGGGCATAAACATTTACAATTGTTATATCTTTTTGTTGGACAGACCCTTTAAGTATGACATAGTGTCTTTTCTCATCTCTTATTACAGTCTTTGGTTTAAAATCTGATTTGTCTGAAAGCTACCCCAGCTTTCTTTTGACGTCCATAAGCATGGTAAATCTTTTCCACCCCCTCACTTTAAATCAGGAGGTGTCTTTGGGTCTAAAATGAGTCTCTTGCAGATAGCATATTGATGGGTCTTGCTTTTTTATCCAATCTGATACCCTATGTCTTTTGATTGGGGCATTTAGCCCATTTACATTCAGGGTAAATATTGAAAGATATTAATTTAGTGCCAATTTTATTATTTTTTCAAAAGATTTATTTATTTATTTGAAAGAGAGAGAGAACACACATGCATGGGGCGAAGGGCAGAGGGAGTAGGAGAGAGAGTCTTAAGCAGATTCCAAGCTGAGCATGGAGCCCAAGGTGGGGCTTGATCTCATGACTCTGAGATCATGACCTGAGCTGAAACCAAGAGTCAAACCTTTAACTGACTGCACCACCCAGGTACCCCTTCATAAATATTTTAAAAGACAATTATTCTTGTAATAAACATTTATATGAGCATATCAATTATCCATGGAACGAATGATTTCTAGTAGATGGGTATCTTACATATCCTAACTTTTTAAAAAAGATGTATTTATTTATTTGACAAAGAGAGAAAGAGAGAGGGGGTCAGTGAGGGGCAGAGGGAGAAGGAGAGAATCTCAAGCAGACTCCTCACTGAACGTGAAGCCTAGCACAGGGCTCAATCTCATGACCCTGAGATCATGACCTGAGCTGAAATCAAGAGTTGGATGCTCATCTGACTGAGCCACCCAGGTGCCCCTACATATCCTAACTTTTGATTAAAAGGTATGTTTTTGGTATGTGTCCTACAGAGAAAAATAACAATGACTACTAAGGTGCTCTCTCTTGCATTTCTTTCCTGAGAGTTGATGTGTTCATGACTGGAAGAAAAATTATTTTGGTATAGTTTAATGGTTGGAAACTCACATATGCATAAATGTCTTTCAAGTTTGATTTATTACAAACTACCAAAAACAAACACCCATCCTACCTGAGCGGTATAGGAATTAGCCTCGATTCTAGAGTATTCTGACTTTAAAAACAAAACAAAACAAAACATGAATTTAAATCTGAAGGAACCATTGCATTTGTGCATGTTTCTCACAGTGTCCAGAAAACACCAGCTATGTAGAGAGTTGATGGTGTTAAATAAAAAAGTAAGACAAGATGAAACCAGAGAAGGACACAAACCATAAGAGATTCTTAATCATAGGAAACAAACTGAGGGTTGCTGGAGGGCGGAGGAGTGGAGGGATGGATAACTGGGGGATGGACATTAAGGAGGGCATGTGATGTAATGAGCACTGGGTGTTATATAAGACTGAAGAATCACAGGCCTGTATCTCTGAAACCAATAATACATTATATGGTAATTAATTGAATTTGAATTAAAAAATGTTTTATTAAAAAAAAAAAGGGCCCATGGACAGATACTGGAGCAGATTCTGAGTTACACAAAGACTCTGTAGGACTCTGCAGAGACTTAGATGTGCATAACAACTTTCCACAAAAAGATAGTGAGGGATTTAAGATGCAGAATGTATTTCACCACTTTTGGTGCCTGCATTTGACAGAGCACTAGATGTTACAATGTAGAATCACCACCCAATTTTTATAGGTGAAGAAATTAAGATGTTGAGAATATCAAGTGCATTCTTGGGGTTGTTCTATAATATCCAAAATTGTTTTATCTTAGGGGAAACACTTTAGGTTAAAAACTCTAAAATTTTTTATGTGGAGAATTTAGAAGTAGTGAAATAGCAAATGAGATAGCAAGAATAGGTGGAAATGAATGAAGATATCTCTATATAGAGCTGAATACATGATTTGTAGCACCCAGCACAAAATGAAATTCAGAACCCCTTATTCAAAAAAAAAAGGAAGGGAAAATTTCAGTTAAAAATACTAAAATATAAAATTTTTTGTGTTAAAATATTTTATTGCTTATCAAATGTAATAGGTATAGGAGAGATACACGAGGGACGGCACAATTTTAAAACTTGCAGGAAAAATAATAGTTTGGTCTCATAGTTTTCACTATGATGATGACATATAGAATGATATACCTTATTATATGTGATTATATAATGATAATATTTTATTAATGTGATATATTAATTTTTCTGACCTGCTTTTCTAAACTTTATTAGGTCATCAAATTTATGTTTTTAGCAACTTCATTTTTAACCTTATACATGACAGTAACATCAGTTACAAATAATTATCAAATAATTTTTGATAATTTTTATTTTTGAGAAGGATCTTTTTGCCGATGACAACTGTTATTGGAGTTGGAATAACTGTCTAATAGTTATTTCAAAATAAAAATTTTAGCATATCCAGAGCTGATGATTCCTGAGGAATACTTATTCTAAAAATATTTAACTCTTCCTAAGAATCAATTTCATGTAAGTCTAAATTTACTTTTAAATGCAAATTTGTACAGTGGCATCTTAATGTCTTTTGGCATTTTCTGTAACTTGTGGAAGTTATACAAAAAAACAAAAGTGACTTCAAGATTTGTTTATAATTCAAAATGTCTGTTAATTGTTTTCCAACCCTACATCTTCAATTGCAAGGAAAATTAATTCAAAAATTATCTTCCTTGTAAATAATTGCTTTGTCTCAAGCTTTCTATGAAAATAGTGTTCTTTTCCATCAAAGGTGACAATCTTTAAATTTACTTTCTATTTCTATGCTTATGGATATTTATTTTGCAATGTTGTAGCAGTTTTCAAAACCAGAGTCTAAACTCTTTGAAGAATTTTATTAGCTCTCAGATATTCTTTATTGCAATGTTCATGCATGCACTTTTATTTTGTGTAATTTACTGACAAAATTACTGCCTGAGCTCCTGCAGAGTCTTTGTGTAGGTGTGGCAGGGAAGGGCTGAGGGAATGCATGGGCTATCTGCTGTTCCATCACTGCTGCCACTGCTGCTGCTACTGTCGCCAGCAGTCTGGCTCTGGGGCCCAGTCCCAGCCGCCCCACCCGGGGAGGTGCCAGGAACGGGCCTGGACACAACACTACATGGCCAGGTCCCCTGCTTGGTCTGCATGCTGCCCACCAGGCTTCCCGGCCTGCGCTTGTGTGCGTACTCAGCCTATCTCCTCTGCTCACATGCATGCTCCATTGTCCCATTGGACTTGCCATACACAAGTTCAAAATTAAAATTATGAAGAATTTCGAGACCACAAAAGAAGAGTTTTAAATGTAGGACCCTTGAATGACTACACAGTTTCCATGTTCTGTTACTGACTTTGTCTTTATGTATGGAATGCATTTTATTTTTATGTTATGTTAAGTTTCCGCATACTGAAATCATTGAACCTGAACCGGAAGCCTCAGAGAATGTCTAGACCTCAGAATTGAAGTTGAAAAACTACAGTATTCAAATTTCTCTCTAGAAAGCACTTAAGTACCATTTTTCACTGTTTTGCTGGGCATCAGTTTACCCTTCTTTCAATAGGTAACTCAGGTGTGGTTTGTAGGCAATGAATACACAAGCATCACTGATCATGTGAAAGCCATACTTGTTGATTTATAAATGGTGACACTTTCAGGGACTTATAATTAGTGGCTATTTGTGACAATCGTTCATTTCTGAGAATTTAGTGACTGAATCTTTTTAAAATAATCTTAGAATTTCTACTAAATGATAAGGTTAAATAAGTCATCTATTTTAAACTTAGTGAATACAATTGTTATAACAGTTAAAATGCTTCTAAATCACAGGGACATTCTTTTGACAGTCTCTACTGCTTATGATCCTCATCTTTCAACACAGATATCTACATATTAATCCTAAAGAAACTGAAAAATAAGGTTCAATAGGTATTGCATCTTATGGCAATTTGATTTTAAAATTACATATACAAATAAATGAATAAAATACACCGATTTATAATGTAATAATAGATAGATGTCTGTTGTGTTAGATATGACTAGTCAGGAAGGATTGGTCACAGACATCGACATAGCATTTTTCAATTAAATTTGTCCAAATTCATTAGCTACTATTGTTCAAGTACATGAAAACATAAATGACACATGACCTCTGTTTTAAAGGAGCTTAAAACTCAGGAAAAAAAAAAACTTGATTAAAAAGGATCGTAAATTTATTATAAAGAACTGAGTATTTGCTGAAACCCAGCAAAATTTTATAACCAGTAACCTCTAATCTTTCTCTGACTTACTGTTATACTTACTAATATACTCTAAGCTGACTACAGTGTTTAGAGGTGCTCCCTGAATGCTAACCATGATTATGTACAGGGACTTTTTACTCATCTCATTAAGAATCACGACAACTCAACAAGATGCACGTCAGTGTCTTCTCCATTCTATAGATGCAGAAACGGTATCTCTGAGAGATTTAAAAAACGTCCTCAGGTAATTTTGCAAGTAAGTTGCATAATTGAGAAATGAATTCAAAACCAATTCTGTTTGACTCCAAAGCTCTATCCACTGTGCTGTGCTGTTTTTACGGTGTTTTCTTTGGTATATCACACTCTGAAGGTTCAGTCTAGAAGCAGGTTTTCTCAGCTGTGCATAAGAGATTATTTTTCTAGGAAAGTGTAAGGGGGAAGGGATGAGGGCAACAAATGGGAGAATGGGAAGGCTTTGTGGTCAAATATTTGGCTGCATTCTCTTCCTCCCATTGAAAATTCATAAAATATATTAGCATGCTCAATGATCTAAGATGCCTTACAATATGAAAAGTAAATCAGTTGTGCTTCCTCAGCACATATACCAAAAAATTATAAGGAAAAACAGAATAATATCATATCCTTGTATAGGAATGACACATATAATTTGGAAGCATCCTATGTTTCTGTTTGTCTTGCCTATTTCAAGCTAAATTGTAAAAACATATAAATCTGTAGAATTTTGTTTAACTGCAACAGTATGTCTTGCATTTATTGGATTGTGTATTCTTCCTTTCCCTAATACTAATTAACATGTCGTGGAAATGTTATTTTATCAAACAAGGTTTGGGGGAAATGACATGGAGATATAGTTCCAGAGAGAAGATATATAGCTATTTAGAAGCATTAACCACAACATTATGGACTTCAAAATCGCTGTCTCATAATTAGGGCCCAGTTTGTTTGTTTGCTTTATTGTTATTATTACTGTGGGGAGAAATGGCGCCTAATTTATAAATAATGAAAATTATATTTATCTAAAAAAAATCACGATACAAATTTAGAAGATTATTTTTATGGAAGATGCTTTTCGTTAACTGATGTATGAAATTGTTGCAGTAGTGGTGTAGACTAGCAGAACATTAATACAATTTGTGTGGAAGTTGTGCTGCGTATTGGAGATTTTACCCAAGGGAAAAGGAGCGTTCAAACTGATTTTTTTGAAAAGAAGGAAACAAAGAAAGAAAACAAGGACTAGGTTTAAATCTTAAAGGTCGGCAATCTAATAAAAATTACCGATCACAATTAGAAGATGCAGAGAGGGGGAAAAAAATAAAGAGTAAAAGAAAAAAATGGATCCCGATATTGTACAAAATATAAAAACTGCTGAGAATATTAATTGTTTTAATGCACAAGTTTATTTTTTGTAGGCTTGTATTTTTAAAACTACTTTAAAAACTTAAAAATATTTCTGAATGTGGGGAAAATAAATATTTAATATTTGGTATGTTGCTGCATTCCTTCACATTGCTTGTACTCCTGACTTGTTGTCTCATTAATCAATTTAAGCTAGCCATTTCTTTTGAAAAATCAGGACACGAAATGGTATGTTTCTCAAACCCAATTGAAAATTAATGCATGTGAAAGCTGCCCTGTTGTTTCATTTTGACCTGGCAGTCACCTTTTTTAGAAGAAGAATCAACCCAATCGAGTCTTAATAAAGTAGGTCTTTCTTAATATCCCTGTGGTTGTCTTCTCAGCTGGGAATCTACCAAGTGAAGATTTGAAGGGCATGTTTAGAGAATGTTCTGAGAAACTCCAGGATTTAGTAAATAATAAATTTTAGAAAGAGCACTTCTTCTTTAGCAAGTAGCTCCTGTGTTTGCTACTGTGTGTGTGGAGTATCCTGCTGGGCACCAGGAGGGGGTGTGATGGGGGCAGCAGGGCTTGAAAAATTTCTGTTGCTTGGGTACCCTACAGCAATCTTTTGAATGGGGAAGGTATTTTGAAAATAACACTTGTCTAAAAGAATCCATAGTCTTTGCAGGAGTATCGGCAGCTTGAAAACTTCCTGACTTGGGTTTCATTACTGGAAAAACACCCAAATGAAACTTCTGTTGAGAGCATATAGCCACAACAGGGGTCCTGATGTGGGTCTCTTTATAATAGAAATGAAGGTAGGCTGCATTTTAGATCTCACTAATTTCCCAACATCTGTTTCTCATTCAGTTTTCTAGATCTGGGATTCTTTTCCATAATGCTAAATGTATATTCACTTTGTAAAATAAGCATGAAAAGGAATATTCGTGCGTATATTTAATTTGGGGTCAAAAGCCAATATGACAAATGGAATAGAAAAATTAAACAATATTTTTATTGGTTTATTGTAAGGGAAAACTTGTTATTAAATTAGAACATAGATACCTCCATATATTATTATCTCTAAATAAGCATTTTCTTTAATGTTGGAAAATAGCTAAGCATACCTTTGAATTGCTTAGAATACTTCCTTATTCCATCATCACAGTTCATTACAGGTACATACTCAGATAAGAATACTTAGATATTCTCACTATTCTAAGAACACGTAGAATAATAACTCTCAATGCCTGGCTCAAGCATCTGAGCAGCAGAATGAATCACCTAGTGTACTTTGCTCTTCAGTACTTCTTAAAATACAGATACCTGGGTCCCTCCCGAGATTTATTAAATCACAATCTTAATAGAATCTTGTGCTCAGAGAGCCTTATTTTATAGAAGCTTTTGTATAGAAGAGTTTCAGTTAGTTTGATGTGAGAAGTTTTGACTATTTCTGCCTTATTGTTGAAGCAGAGGTAATTTTTTTGTACACTGATTCCGAAAGTTTTTATTTTTTATTTTTATAAAAGATGTATGCCTTAGTCTACTCAAGCTGCCAGAACTAAATACCACAGCTTGGGTGGCTTATGCAACAGAAATTTGTTTTCTCACGGGTCTTTTCTCACAGGCTGAAAAGTTCAAGCTCAAGGTAGCAGTAGGCTTCAGTTTCTGCTGAGAACTCTTTCTGGCTTGCAGACCCCCACCTTTTCTTTATGTCCTCACAAGGCCTTTCCTTGGTTCATACATGAAGAGAGAGAGAGTGAGCTCTCTGGGGTCTTTTCTTGTAAGGATGCTAATCCTATTGGATAAGGGCTCTACTGATGATCTCACTTGACCTTAATTTCTTTGTCAGAGCCCCATCACCAAATACAGCCATCTTAGATGTTGGGGCTTTAACATGAATTTTGGGGAGATGCCAACATTCAGTCAATAAAAATATTTACAATATATTTTGTCAACTATATAGTTTCTTCCATAAAACTGAAAAAATATAATAGCAAAAAGCATCGGTTTTGTCTATAGAGATAGGAAAACTTGAAAGGAACAGAAACTTTATAAATTATTCTTTTTTTTTTTTTTTTGGTTTTAATAATGATTTTTTATTACATTATGTTAGTCACCATACAGTACATCCCCGGTTTTCGATGTAAGGCTCGATGATTCATTAGTTGTGTATAACACCCAGTGCACCATGCAATACGTGCCCTCCTTACTACGCCCCAGATGAAAATACAGAGCCAATACAGGATTGAAGCATTATGAGAACCTGAGCAGAGGACCCAGGTAAGCATACCTGGACTTCTGAGCTGTAAAACTGGGTTCTTGTGACAATGTTTTAGGTATTATATCTGGCATGTGGGGCAGAATTTTCTCACAGGGAGACCTTACCACAACTCCTCAAATAATAGAAAACTTTTTTTTTTTTATTGTTCAGTGTAGAACTTATTTCAACATACAAAGCAATTATATAACTTTAAATAAATTATTCAGTGTCTAAGTTGACATTTCCTACAGATGTAATTTTCTGGGAAAAGAACTCAAAGGAATCACCTTAGAAGAGTAATCAATGTTTTGCTACTCTCTACAGCTTATAAAGCACTTTAAAATCTATTCTTCCCATCCTGTTATCCTGTATGAAAAATATTTGATTAGTGGTTCCTAAGACAGTTCTGTGAATTTATCTTAAAGATGCTTAAGATGGTCAGATGACAAGTACGAAAATATAATACAAGTAACTTTCTTTTAATGTGTATTTTCCAGAGAAAAAGAGTCAATATATTTTAAACAGATATCTTAAATTAAATTACAATGGCTGTGAGAATAAACGCCTCCATGACTACTTAGGTGGTGTTGGTAAGAAGAGGTAGACTTTTTTGTTTTACTGAAGTGGTTCTTGTATTGTAAAGGTGCTAAGAAACTGAACTAGAATAAAGTTTCCAATGCCCTGTAAATTAAAGATATTCAGGACATAGATGTTTAATTGAGCAGCTGGCATTTTATTTCAGCACCTTAGGGAAGAAGACATCCAAGTAGGTTACTGAAGCAGCTTTGGCTGTGCGGCCATCATGAGGAGCCCCTTATCTCACAGAGGTTCACCCATCAAGCATGGAGCCTCCTCATCAGACTGTGCTTCTGTGCCTGGACAGCCGGCCTCAGGAGCGGAGGGAAAAGGGCTTAGTCGAATCTGTTTTCAGCCATTTGAATCAGCCTCACTGAACTGAATTGATTACCTGTAAAAATGGAAGTATCAGTTTGATAAGATTAAGGCATTTCCCACCTTTAGTGTACATTGGATGAAAGGGTGAAATGGGGGTGTGGTAGCAGGTATGGATGGTTGGCCAGTGAATGGTACTGTTGTATGTAAGCCGAGCTCTTTTTTTTTTTTTAAAGATTTAATTTATTTATTTCACAATGTGAGAGAGAGAGATCATAGCGCACGCGGCACATGAGTGGGGGAGGGGCAGAGGGAGAATCAGGCTCCCCGCTGAGCAGGGAGTCCAGGGAGCCCCATGCAGCAGCTCCATCCCCAAATGGGGATCATGACCTGAGCCAAGGCAGACACTTAGCCAACTGAGCTACCCAGGCGTCCCTAAGCTGGAACTCTTAATGTGAATTAAACCTGACAATTTAATTTAAACAAAAAGAAAAATGGGTCATGGATAAACTTCAAACCAAGTCCCAGGACTGGCTACATTAATTTTCAGGCACATTGTAAAATAAATATGTAGTGCCTCTTTTCCAAAAAGTATTAAAATTTTCACGATGGCAACAACAGAGCATTAAACAATCTCAGGGCCCATCTGAGCACAGGGCCCGGTACTGCCAGTTCTTATGCTGTGAAGATTCCCGCCTCCCCTGCAGTCTCCCCAACATCAGTAGTACAGTTGTCCCTAGGTAGAGTAAATATGTGTCTTCGTGCACTTTAGAGGGCAGCTGGGATCCTGAGAGGCTTGGAGAATTAAGACATTGAGGTGCCCCAAAACCCTTGAGGCTCTGATGTGGCCCTGGCTGTGTGGCCCGTATCTGACCCACATACACTGTTCTGCTTTGTTTTCTTTTTTTTACCATTTGATACTCATTTAGTCCAAAGACACATGGCTTAAAAATGCTGGCAGGCAAAATGGTTTTTTCCCCTTTTCCGTATGGTCTCATGCATGGCCCTGACCTCAAGGAAATTCTCCTTTTGTTCGCTTCTGTGGAGAGGCTACATGTAATCATGACTTTAGAAAAGTTAGGGTGTAGTCATGAAACACCAGTTTTGGAGTCAGACTTGAATAGGTTTTATGACAGGTTCGGCTGCTTTCCAGTTTTTTGATCTTGGTTCAATATTTTTCCACATAGAGTCCTCTTTCCGTAGTATAAATGGCAAGAAAAATACAAATTAGGTCTGTTCTCATCACATTAAATGAGATAAAACATAAAGATAAACTAACTGTAATAAATACCAAGGAAATTACTTATTCTCACCGTATTATTATATATTCTAATGAACTTGCAAAATATCATTAGTGTTATCTTTGATTTGGTAAGAGCATAAAACTCAGACGCATAGAACTGGACAGGACTTCACAAATTTTCTGGCTTAGAGCTCTTAAATTTGTTGGTATCACAACAAATCCTTGTTGTGAGATCTTTGAATTTTGATGGACGGCAAGGAACCCTCTTCCCCTGAAGTACACAGGCGTTTAGCATTCTATCTCAGGGATTCTTTCACTACCTGAAGCTCATCATTGAACCTATGAAGGTGGGTTAAAACCAGGAGGCATCAAACCTGGTATTATTATTTTTTTTCATTACAAAACAGTAATGGAACTGGCATCTAAATCCACTGCCCACTATTGAGAACAACCTTTATAGACTGCTTCTGTTCCTGACTATGGGTCTGTTTTTTTGTTCTTGTTCCGTCTCTGTTCTGTTTTTCCTAGAAATGCTGAGCACAGTCTGGAACTTAATGAGAACATCAGATAATGATGCAATGTTTTATTTTAAGAAAGTGACTGACGGACATTCCTTTTCAGGGCTCTGTTCTTCTCGAGAGACTCTAACAGGCGTGACGTTCCTCCTTTTAAATTAATTCTATTTTTCTTTATTGGTTCTTTTTATTTCCCTTCTCTCACATTAAGGCTTTTTCGGGCCTAGTTATAATCATTTAAAAGTAAGCTGCTGATTCTCTGTTACCGAACCAAATCTGGCATTTGACCGTCCAACATTTATTCCAGATTCTTTCCTCCCCTTTGGCTATACTTCTGGCCTTCTCTATCACACTACAAACTTATGGCAGCAGCAGATGGACAGGACACCTTCCGCAAAGACACACAACGCTAAGAGACCATAAAGGCAGTAAGTAAAGACCTAAAAGACAATGGAAAAGCAGAGTTCATTGTGTCACTTAGGTTGTAGCCTGATTTTCGCTTGTTCTCTGCGGGTTTCTGTTCTACCCACACAGGTTCCTTTTCTCATTCCTAAACACACACTCCAAAGTTTATGTTCATGGCTTGGAGATACATGCAGAGAGTATGTAAAGACTTAATTCCAAAGAATAAACCCGAAGAGAGCTGTCAAATTTTTTTCACTATAGGTATTTTTGTTCCAAGTCATTTTTATATTTCTAGCGGTTTCCGACTCAGCCGATGGCAAAAGTGTAGGACATCTTGGATTGTTCCACATTTCCTGCAATGATATTGCAAAGCAAACCCAGGGGGAATTGAACATCATTTATCATGTTTAGTTAGGATGAAGATATATGATACTTAAAGTGCAGGACACAAGAAGATCTGCCAAGCTGGAAGTTTTTAATCCCTATCTTCTTGAACACTTACAGAGATGCGCATCCCACAGCGCCGGTCCCCTGTCTGTCTGCCGACGTGCCATCTGCTCTAGCTCATGCTGATGTGATCAGATGTGAGCCTCAAAGATCTTTCTTTAAGTCGAAGCCTCATATGAGTCCTGAGTCATAGCTTTCACCCAGACTCATCACATTTTGCCTTCTGCCCCCCAGGTTCTGTTTAACTAGGAAGTAACTGACATAGGCAGGTCAGAAATACGCACACTCGATAGAAACTTCAACGTGAGTGTGCATTTCTGCAGGGTCAGGAGAACTTCTGACAGAGTTGCCCAGTTTTTCATTACTTAGCACATTTGCCTCATTTACCCATATTTATTTTAAAAAAGCTTGTGTGTAAGCTCGCTCAAATTTTTACATTGCCTCTCCTCTTAGTGATGAAAAGGATAAATGCTTCTCGTGAGAACTCTATCATGGAAGGGTTAACTAATGGAAGCCTTGTCTGAACTGACTCAGAAGTCAGCAGTCCTATGTGAGTTAGGGAGTTGACAGTGTGGACTCATTGCAATGTAACGCTCGTATTACATTACAGTCATTCTATATGTATGAAATTTATTGTCACCTTGGATGCCATTAATGCAACTGTTATCATTCTTATGGAATATTAGGCCTATCTAAGTTAATCCTCTTGCTGCTATAATATAGACCTAAGATATTCATGCATGAATTATGGCATGGAATATGGTTGCTGATAGATGATGAAGCTGGGGAGTAAATGCCGAAAGGATTAAGACGTAGGAGCAAGTAACTATTTCCACTGTTAATTAGACGTTCTCCACTAGCGATGTCAAGAGTGGTGATGAATGATCCTAGCAGAGTTTTTTCCATATTATATAATGCCTATAAAAATGTTTTCTGCTACTATTGGATCTAAATAAATTCATTAAGTTCACAAAGTACTCTTAGTTCCCCAGTGTCACAGCCCCTTCCACAAGCTTACCATTTTATTTAGTTTTCATTATAAACCTATATACATGTGAACAGCTGTTACTTTATTATCATCTCAGAGAGGAACTCATTGTGCTACTGCAGCAAGTACGCATGAACATATGCTAAGGACTTTGGAGAAGAAAATTCAGGTTATAGGGTAACCAGCTACAACAAAAGGGATTTATCCATGGCTTGGTCTGAGATGCCCATGTGAAATGCATTTTTATCTTTATTGGTTTTTGTTTAGATTTCTTAAAATGTATGAGTCATTGTTAAATTTCCCATTATTCTTTGACTGTGTTTGAGCATGATTTAAAAATACTTTTAGTAATATTCAAAGTATTTTGCTGGGATGGATTTTCTGATTATAAGTCAATAAGGAGAAAAGAAGCACGATAATGTTATTGTTAAAATAGAGAAATAACACATGAGGGATTTCTTTTGGCAGAGTAGTCTCTCATGATTCTGTCATAATGCTCCTTCTAAGAATATATCCCCTGGACAGAAGACTAATTTAATGTTCACTTAAGCCTTAGGAGATAGGCTACATCTATTTTTCTGAATTTGTTTTTGTTGGAACATGAGGAGAGAATGATATACTCCATGATTCTCATATTTTCTGAATCTAAAAATATCATTGTGTAGTCTGACCTCCAGTATTTTTTTAAATTATTTTTTAATATGAAATAGCTTTTACAAGCGTAGAAACTCTATATCATGTGTAGCTTTATATTTAATGTAGATCTCATTTATAGAATAACATAAATCACATGACATTGGGATTGTCCAAATCTTTGGATAAAATGATTGCTAGTTGTTTGGAGTACTGTTTCTGGAATTGTGACAGAATGGAGAAAGTTGCTAGAAAAAAGGACAAATATAATATTACTCTCTTCATCTGTAATGCTTTCTAGAAAATCTAAACATTTTAGAAAGTAATTCTGTAGCACAGAATCCAGATCTCACCCAATCAAAACACTCAATGAAATTCTAATTATTCCTTTTCATATTTGCAGTGGTTACATAGGTCTCCTAGTTTCACTAATGTTATTTATCTAATGATGCAGTTAATTAGCACCTCATTCCTCCTGGGTTTTGAGCCATTCCAAGCCAGCAACACTTGAATGGTCAGAATGCAAACTTTCTCAGAAGTTTACTTTAAAAATTCTATGTGAAAGACTAAACTTTTGTATGTCTGTGGCCTTTCAAAGACATTTGAAGGACCCCGATATTTTGTGAACAAGAGTAAACTAGTCTATAAACATGGGCAGTGATAACCAATTAGTAACCTTAACTTTTGATGAACTTGTGTTAAATGGGGCTATTTGTTTCTTCTGAATAGATTGAGGGAGTTGGGAGAACGAAGATAGGAAAAAATCTTGTGTAAATCTTTATTTTAAGAATCATTAATGGACAAGCATCCTCCTGTTTTTCATCTAAAAAGCATTCACTTTAGCTCTGAGCAGAATTAGAAGATTAAATGTATCAGCCTCTTGCACAGGTGCTCTCAGGAGGGGGCTGCCTCTGGGAACTATCTCAGGTAAAACGCAATGGCCTAACCATAGCTGGTTAGAGACCTTTCATGGCTTCTAGACGGTGTTTGTTGTCGTTTTGAAGGCAGAGTGTTGGAGATGGTACATTGATGTTGGGAAGTCAGTACGCTTTCAAAGTGTATAGTCATTAAAATAGAAGACCAGGTTGAGCTCAGGCTTTGTGTCTTGCAGATATAACCTGAACAGTTCACAAATCTTTCTAAGTTTCATTTTCATCTTCTAGCCTTCACACCTGTGCTATTTAAGGTGGCTCTTAAGCTATGAGTATGCTGCCATCTGAGTGTAAGCTCCTCAGGTCTGGGAACTGTGTTTCATTTCGTATTGCTGCACAGCACACTCACCTAAAACTTATATGCCGCGGGGCCCTGGGTGGCTCAGTAAGGTTATGTCAGACTCTTGATTTCAGGTTCAGGTCATGATCTCAGCGAGTGAGATCAAGCCCCATGTCGGGCTCCACACTCAGCTCCGACTTTCTCTTTTCCCCTCTCCTTCGACCACCCCGCACCTTCCCCTCTCTTTCTCTCTTCAAATAAATAAATAAATCTTAAAAATCCCTTATTGTCTTAACAACAATACAATTTATTCTCATGTCGAGTGTGGTTTGACTGAGTGAGTTCTTTCCACCGGTCTGACTTAGACCGTTGTGCTGTTGCTCTAGCTCTGAGACTGGATGAGGCGCTGTGAGCTAGGTACTCAGTTTTCTTCCTGAGGGCCTCCACGGAGCTAGCTAGCTTTCTCACCCCTAGTTGTTTAAGCAGTGTTCCAATAAGGAGTGATTCAGTGTGAAAATGGAAGCTACAGTTCTTAAAATGCTCATGCTGGAAGCCCTATAAGTGTTCCTTTCACCACATTTTACTGACAAATAAATACAAAGGCCAGTCCCACATTCAAGAGGAAAAATCAGATCATCCCTGATGAGAGAAATGGTGAGGTCTTCACTTCAGAAAAGTACAAAACTAAAAGTTATTATATAGATCATATTTGGAAATAACTCCAAAAGAAGGTGAGTACTAAATCTGGGACTTGGGATTGGGTGGTAATGAGGACACAGATCTTCATAGTAATCTCCTCCCTCAAGGAAACCAGAATCTAATTAAATTCCAAAGTCCATGCTCAGGCAGAACATGATGAGTCTTGGTTAGATGACAGACCTAGTAAGTAAACAACTTCGGTCTAAAATCTAGCTCACTGTTTCCTGACTGGAGGATTAAGCCCATCTGTGCTCTCAACTTCCTCACCTATAAGACAAAGAGAATAACATTTTCTATCTCAACAGTGAAGTTATTTTGATTCGATTAAAAACTATATGTAAACATCATAGAATAGTTGATGGAAAGTAGTAAAAGCTATAGAGAAGTATTTTATTGTTTTATTATTAAAATATATCTAGATGACACAGTGTGTGGGGATGTGTTAGGAAATTAGATAAATTTCAAGTTGTAAAAAAATTGGGAACTCAAGAGGGATTCGTGAGTTTCATGGAATCAATCTGTATTTTCTAGGATGTAGTTGGGGGAGCACATGAGCGAGACACACAGTAAAAAAGAAGCCTATTGTCTTGAAAGAGCTGACAAGGGGTAGGATGACTTGTCAAGGTCCAGGGTAGCTAGAACCCTGACGTTGGGGGCTCAAAGCAGAGACCAAATAAGCAGGAAGAAGTAACAGAGGGAACCCATCACATGCACACATTTATGAAAGGGGTCAACCTGGGGGCAGCTTTTGTGGAGACAATATTATCTCTGGACTTCCTCAGATCAAACCCACTATGTACAAGTGAGTCTTGGGACACCAGGATAAACCACTGTATCTGCTAAATCACTGAGCCTAAAAAATATGTGACTTAATTTAACTTCCCAATAAAATATAATTTTCTTTTCACTACTGTTGATTAGCTTATGGACTGACTCAGCTCTAGGCTCATACATGGGAACTTATGAGTGGATTCAGCCCCATGAAGCATGGGGATGTAGGGAGCATGCAAGTGACGAAGGGACTGACTGTGACAGGGAAGACAGCTGAGAACTTACTCTCATTGGATGGTTATCATGATCAATTTAAACAACATATATATCACACACACTATATATATACATATGTATATATATGAGCTCTGTAAATTACTATCATCAAGCCATTATCTCCTGGGCCAATAATTTTTCTTTTCAAAATAAAATGTACTTGTCAGGTTGTCAAACTAAACTTCCAGAGGTAGAACTACCGTATGTCCTATGTGAGGGCTCAGGTCAGTGGAAAGGCATAGGCAGCTTGAAGTTGTGATGTAGCTCTATGGACAACATTTCTGAGGACCTCACTAAAGCACTGGTACTAGAAGATCAAACCCTGAACGTGTGGGTGGAAACCCCACTAGCATGTGCAGGAACTGCACAGCAAATCCCATGATGAGGTTTATAATCCCTCTCCTGCCCTGGGTTTAAGTAGTTTTACTGATGTGGATGGATGAAGGCTCACAGGTGTGTGCTGAGCCCCAGAATAAATTCTCCTGCAGGTGCTGGTGATTGCAGTAAAGGTCTAAGTCCCTTTAGAGAGTACTCACCGTCTGAACAAATGAAATGATTTCTTGAATGCTTCTGCTTGCTACAGGAAATGTATAAAAAGATGGCATGATTTCCTGCTTTTGGACAGCTTTTAAAAAGAGACCTGGGCCAAGGAAATTATTCTCCAAAAGCCTGCTTAATGTTTATAATGAAACAAATGTATCCCTTAATATAAGTAACATTAATTTATTTTAAAATTTATGATATGAGAGAGTTGAGGTTTGTAATCACCTGTCTAGGCTTCAAACATTACAGCTCATTGTGCAACTTGTATCTGGCAAAGATGTCATCACTGCTTTATTTTTTAAAACAGGAAGGTTTTAAAATGGACTTTTGGTCATTGTAGCTATTGTTGTATATTATATTAAGAAATAGCTAAGAATGTGGTGTCAAGTTACTAACTTATTCCCTAAGAAAATATGAACTTAAGGAAATGAATTGTATGTAAAGGTGAGAGGACTAAACAGTTAAGACTATATTCCAAAGACTAATTTTCCTCCTTATTTGCTGATCTGTGCTTTTCCTTACATCAAGTACCAAGAGAATGATTCCTCAACCCTAATCACTCCTAGATAAACTCCTCAAATAATATTCTAGATATGAGCTGAGGTAAAAAGTTAACCAGATACATGATTCTTTTCCCAAAAAGTGCCATTAATTCAGATAAAATCTCTCTTCCAATTTTGGAAATCTGTCATATGTCCTGATTCATCTTTATAATTGCAGGATTTATAATAGTTGTTCCTAGCGCAATTTTTTTGTCATAACTTTCCAAGTTCATGTGATGTCTCCAGGGCAGTCAGACACTTAACTCCTGATGGCTTTGGGAGCAGAAGATTGAAATGCCAAACCAAAGGGTAGTGGGCAAGAAGCAGAAGTTAGCTGTCGATGAAGTGGCAAGAGTGAAAAAGAGTGGGAGTCAGAAGGGATTCTCTGAATGAAATCACTGTGGAACTTTAATAAGATGATGAAAAGGATCTTTGACAGGAAAAAGGTTCATGAACCATCTCTTCTGGGTTATACAACAGAATAAACTCAGAAGACGTTCAAGGCTTTCTAGAAAAAAACCCTGGTACATTTCCACTGACTTGAAAATTATGTCCTTTCCATCACAATATTATTGGCCTAAAATAAGGTATTTTTTTCCATGCCCCAAGGCTAAATTAGACTAAGTTCACCATATGAAAAAAATATTTTTCAGATTTAATGACCTCCTATGAAAAATTATAAACCACTTAAATGCTAAAATTCAAATCAGAACAGGCTTAACAAGATTTGTGTCTCCTGTAAAACCACAGTGCACCAATACTAGAAAACAAATTCATAAAGATTAGGCCCTTGTACCTCATTTCTTTAGAAACATATAATTCAAGTGCTTTATCAATCTCAAAACAAAATATTTAAAACAACAAAAACCCTTTCTGCCCAGAATACAATCAAGACAAAATGCAGCCTCTCGTATGTCTCCGTATTCAAGTCAAATAATCTCATATGGAAATGGACAGTTTCCCTTTCAGAATGTACTCTCATTCATGCAGTAAGCACATCAGTTCTCATTGTCTGCCAGGCACTGTTCTTAGCGTAGCGCCAATAATATGACTTACTAAATTCCTCATACTACCTCTGTGAAACAGGTATCGTTGTTGTCACCATGTTACAGGTAAGAAACTGAAGCTAGGTGAAGAAACTGCTTGAGTTCAAGCAGCCCAAAGGTAGCAGAACAAGAAGAGTAATCCTGGGATCTTGGATTCAGAGTCCATCCTAAGCCATGACATTCTTATGCAGTTGGTCATAGAAAATATGCCTTAATAGAGAATACAACCAAAGAATGCCACTGATTAGGTAGGATTCCTGAATGCTAGCTAAAATCCCAACTATTCTTTGCCTAGTTTCATTTCCATTTGTATTTTCCGTGGTCACTTTAAACTCAGAATTTCCAAGCTTGAACACATTATCTTCCCACTCTAACGTGTTCTCACACTCCTGAATTAGATTACATGACTCCCCAGTCATTCAGTATCTCAGGTAAAATCTAGAGTTATTCCAGAATTCTGCCCATGCTCACCGGCCCACGTATAATTATTCATCAAATCTTACTACATATTCTCCAAACAATCTTCTCTCTTATGCCATCGCCACTTTTGTTGCCCCTTTTCAGGCCTTGCCTTCCTTATCATGAGACAATTAAATTGCCTCCTAAATCGTCTCTTGGTTTTTGTTTCCTTCATTCTAGCCATGCCCTACACTACTGCCAAAATAACCTTCGAAAAGGTTTATCTGATCATGTTTCTTCTTTCAGAGAAGGCACTTCACTTTCCCTATTGCCCACAGTATCAGTTCAAACTTCTCGGTATTAAAGTAGCAAGGCCCTTTGATCTGATCCTTTTCTTTATCTTCTGCAACTCCCCTAGTCATACTTTATGACATACCAAACACTCAAGTATTATACAGTTTTAGTTCCTGTCTTTGCAGATGCTTATTCCTTCTGCTTGGGGACATCCTTCTTACCACTTGTCCTCCTGGCAAACCCATATAAATATCCAATAAATGTCCATCTGATATATTCAGCAAGATCGTTTTAGCTTTGAATAATTAGTTATGCATTGATGCCACATCTGTGCCTTGTACAGGTTTCTGCTGTTACATTTAACACAACATACTGAAATTATTATTATTATTATTATTTATTATTATTATTTACATCTCCATTCTAGACTCTGAGCTCCTTAAGAAGACAGCAATTAACAGGAGGTCAGTAAATGTTAGTTCAATAAATTTGTTATGAATTTCATTCTAGCTATTGCACCGTAAAGATTTTATCCTGTCAGGAGATGGAGAAATTTGAGAAATGGTACATCCTAACACTCAGTGATGGCTGAAGAGGAAAGATGGTAAGACATCACAGATTGGAAAATATGGGCGGAATACAAAATTTCATTTAAAGTGGTGTAGAAATCAGTCTTTATTTGAATGGAATCCATTTTGTCTTCTAAATTGTCAAGAGATTACTTTTTATATGTTGATTTCTAACTCAGTACTGTTCTACCTGGATCATTCGGACTTGACATTCTGTATGGACGTCATTTGATTAATTATGCTCACATTCTGGTGAGGTCCCAATCTTTATGCCTAGCAGTGCCAATAGTGACTCAGTTGGGTCTCTTTTGTCCTTGTGAAATTTTTTAGTGCTGGCATCAATTGTTCCTCGCTTTATCAGAGCTCCTCTGCATGGTGCTATTTATCACCTCCAGACAAATTCTATCATTTGGCAGATAGAAATAATTTTGTACATGTACCATTAGAAAGAGCAAGACAGACCCTTCTGGCCCCTTTAACTCTGTTACTGTTGGTGCTGCTCAACCCTGCAGCATCCCGGGATGTGCGCACCAACCCGGCGTCCCTGCCCTCACTTCCAGGGCCGGCGCGTCTCTGTCCTTTGTGTTTCTAATGCCGCCAGCCACCGGCCGCCCCGCAGGCTCCCGGGTCTCCCGGTCTCAGTCTATGCCCGGTGAGCACACCTCGATTCCGGAGTTTCGGGAGAAGCCTGGTGGCGCGCGCACCCGGTTCAGGGTCTCAGTCTGCTGTTTCGTGGGTGCCGACTGCGAGTCCGCCCGCTCCCCCGTGCAGGTGGCCCGCCAGCCGCCAGCCGCCCCGCGCACGCTCCGGGAGTTCCCGGTCTCAGTCTGGATCCCGTGAGCACACCGGGATTCCGGTGTTCCGGGAGATGCCTGGTGGCGCGCGCGTTCAACCGCTCCCCCGTGCAGGTGGCTGCCGTTTCCCGGAGCCCAAACGCGGCGGCTCCCTCCCCCTTCCGTTTATCTTCCGATATCCGTGCACGGTTTACAGCTCCCCTCTTCGTACCTCAATACTCAGCGCTGGAGATGTTCATTTGTAGAGTTCCAGATGCATCATCCTGCGTCTCAGGCTGATTCCGTGGTTGTTTAGACTGGTCTGGTACCTATCCAGCTCGACTCAGGGGACCGGCTGAAAAAGGGGTCCCCTACTCCTCCGCCATCTTAACTCCGCCTTTATAAATAATTCTATTAAGCTTTTGCAATTTAAAACAGAAACTGAATTCATAATTTTTCCAATTTATATTTTGTTATTATTCCAAATACAAAGGAGAAACAATGAAAAGAATTCTGAAATAATTTCAGGTTTTAGTCAAACCAAAAGAATGTATATCAGCACCCAAAACTTAATCCTGGGTTTGGGTTCAATAGACAGTCTTGGTGAATAGTGGTAGAGGATGCTTTGTAAAGGACACCTGAAATTTGGGAAACTGGAGAAAAAGCAAAATAAATGTAGAACTCCAAAGTTGTGTTTTTAAGGAAAAGAGCAAGAGTTCACTGCCCAATGGTTATGTAAATGAGAATTAAAGAAACCCAGATTTGGGTACGGGACAAACACAGGTTAGACTTCTGTCTCTAGGTGGTTGAGGATAGTTAACCTGTCGAATATTTGAGTCCCATTACAAAATAGAATGCTGTAATGGATAAAACATTATCACCACTGAGCAGGTAAACAACAACACCCATTTATGATCTGATAATTTCTATAAATTAGGAGTCTGGGCACAGCTTAGTTGGGTCTTTTGCTCAGAGTTACACAGGCCTGCAGTCAAGGTGTCAGCTGGGCTGCATGTTCATCTGGAGGCATGACTGGAGAGACATATGATTGTTGGTTCACTGAGTTGGTAGCAGAATCGATTTCCTTGAGGCGGTGTGACTGAGAGCCCTGGGTTTTGTGGGCTATGGTTGTTCACTGTCCTCAGGTCCTGCAGCTCCTAGAACCTTTGAGTTCTCACCACATGGACCTTCTTGTTGTGGCTGCCTACTTCATCAAGCAAGCATGGAAGACTCTGGCCCAGTTCTGCTAAAACAGAATCTTATCTAGCCTAACATAATTATAGGAGTGACATCTCCTACAACCTAATCAAGGGAGTGACACCCAATAACTGTTGCCACAATTTATTGGTGAAAAGCGAGGCAAAGATTTTAATTTCATTTAAGGGGAGGGAGTGATACAAGAATAGGACTCATGGGGGTCACCTGTGGGTGTGTCTGCCATGGATGAGAATACTTACCCACATAGCTCTTTGGGGATTAAATGAGATTATACACATAGAGTTCATGGTCTATGTGATGTATTACTTATACGGTAGCCATTACTGTGTTCCCCTAGTGAAGAAAGGCTCTTCGGAGACAATAACTGATATTTTGATTCTGCCTCATCTCAAAGATTCTAGCTAAGAAAGGCTCTTTGGAGGCAATAACTGATATTTTGATTCTGCCTCATCTCAAAGATTCAGTGCAGAACAACCAATGAGTGTATTATGCCCATCTTAATAGGTGTCATGCTTGTTTCTTATGGTTTATGATAAGATCGCAGTTGGGACTGACTTTCAGAAAAGAACTATGAAGAGGGAAAAATGACAAAGTACTTCCCCTTTCTGCTCCTGACATCCCCACTCGACACACACTTTGGTAATATATCTATATATCTCTCTCCCACATTCAGGGGAATTATGCTATTCTCTGGATGCTCTGGGACCCTATTAGGCACTTCCTTCATGCCCAGTCTCCTTAGAAAAAGAGTCTGTTACTATAAATCAAACTAACAACAAACTTTCTTTTACCACTACACCACTCCCTACCCACGAGCACTGTACTTACAGAGCTAGAAAAGCTTAAACTAATGCAATAAATTTCTTAATATGTTAGCTTTCCCAGGAGACACTGGTAGATATAATGCTTGCACATGGAAGAAAGCAAGCAAGGAGAGGCTGAGTGAGCTTGGAATCTTAATTCTTCCCAGACAAGCCCCAGATGAAAATACAGAGCCAATACAGGATTGAAGCATTATGAGAACCTGAGCAGAGGACCCAGGTAAGCCATACCTGGACTTCTGAGCTGTAAAAACTGGGTTCTTTGTGACAATGTTTTAGGTATTATATCTGGCATGTGGGGCAGAATTTTCCTCACAGGGAGACCTTACCACAACTCTCAAATAATAGAAAACTTTTTTTTTTTATTGTTCAGTGTAGAACTTATTTCAACATACAAAGCAATTATATAACTTTAAATAAATTATTCAGTGTCTAAGTTGACATTTCCTACAGATGTAATTTTCTGGGAAAAGAACTCAAAGGAATCACTCTTAGAAGAGTAATCAATGTTTTGCTACTCTCTACAGCTTATAAAGCACTTTAAAATCTATTCTTCCCATCCTGTTATCCTGTATGAAAAATATTTGATTAGTGGTTCCTAAGACAGTTCTGTGAATTTATCTTAAAGATGCTTAAGATGGTCAGATGACAAGTACGAAAATACGAATACAAGTAACTTTCTTTAATGTGTATTTTCCAGAGAAAACAGAGTCAATATATTTTAAACGATATCTTAAATTAAATTACAATGGCTGTGAGAATAAACGCTCCATGACTACTTAGGTGGTGTTGGTAAGAAGAGGTAGACTTTTTTTGTTTTACTGAAGTGGTTCTTGTATTGTAAAGGTTAAGAAACTGAACTAGAATAAAGTTTCCAATGCCCTGTAAATTAAAGATATTCAGGACATAGATGTTTAATTGAGCAGCTGGCATTTTATTTCAGCACCTTAGGGAAGAAGACACGCAAGTAGGTTACTGAAGCAGCTTTGGCTGTGCGGCCATCAAGGAGGAGCCCTTGCTCACAGAGGTTCACCCATCAAGCATGGAGCCTCTCTCATCAGACTGTGTTTCTGTGCCTGACAGCCGGTCTTCAGGAGCGGAGGGAAAAGGGCTTAGTCGAATCTGTTTTCATTACTTGAATCAGCCTCACTGAACTGAATCGATTACCTGTAAAAATGGAAGTATCAGTTTGATAAAGATTAAGGCATTTCCCCACCTTTAGTGTACATTGGATGAAAGGGGTGAAATGGGGTGTGGTAAGCAGTATGGATGGTTGGCCAGTGAATGGTACTGTTGTATGTAAGCCGGAGCTCTTTTTTTTTTTTTTAAAGATTTAATTTATTTATTTCACAATGTGAGAGAGAGAGAGCGCGCGCACGCGGGCACATGAGTGGGGGGAGGGGCAGAGGGAGAATCAGGCTCCCCGCTGAGCAGGGAGTCCAGGGAGCCCCATGCAGCAGTCGATCCCCAAATGGGGATCATGACCTGAGCCGAAGGCAGACACTTAGCCAACTGAGCCACCCAGGCGTCCCTAAGCTGGAACTCTTAATGTGAATTAAACCTGACAATTTAATTTAAACAAAAAAGAAAATGGGTCATGGATAAACTTCAAACCAAGTCCCAGGACTGGCTACATAATTTTCAGGGCACATTGTAAAATAAATATGTAGTGCCTCTTTTCCAAAAAGTATTAAAATTTTCACGATGGCAACAACAGAGCATTAAAACAATCTCAGGGCCCATCTGAGCACAGGGGCCCGTGTACTGCCAGTTCTTATGCTGTGAAGATTCCCGCCTCCCCCTGCAGTCTCCCCAACATCAGTAGTACAGTTGTCCCTAGGGTAGAGTAAATATGTGTCTTCGTGCACTTTAGAGGGCAGCTGGGATCCTGAGAGGCTTGGAGAATTAAGACATTGAGGTGCCCCAAACCCCTGAGGCTCTGATGTTGGCCCTGGCTGTGTGGCCCGTATTCCAACTCCACATACACTGTTCTGTGCTTTGTTTTCTTTTTTTTACCATTTGACACTCATTTTAGTCCAAAGACACATGGCTTAAAATGCTGGCAGGCAAAATGGTTTTTTCCCCTTTTCCTGTATGGTCTCATGCATGGCCCTGGACCTTCAAGGAAAATTCTTATTTTTGTTCGTTTCTCGGGAGAGGCTACATAATCATGACTTTATGAAAAGTTAGAGGGTGTAGTCATGAAAACACCAGTTTTGGAGTCAGACTTGAATAGGTTTTATGACAGGTTCCGCTGCTTTCCAGTTTTTTGATCTTGGCTAATCATTTTTCCACATAGAGTCCCTGTTTCCTAGTATAAATGGCAAGAAAAATACCAAATTCATAGGGCTGTTCTACACATTAAATGAGATAAAACATAAAGATAAATACCTGGCGTATTATAAATACTCAAGGAAATTACTTATTCATCACCGTATTATTATAATTTCTAATGATACTTTGCAAAAATATCAATTAGTGTTATCTTGATTTAAAGAGCATAAAACTCAGACGCATAGAACTGGACAGGACTTCACAAATTTTCTGGCTTAGGAGCTCTTAAATTTGTTGGTATCACAACAAATCCTTTTGTTGTGAGATCCTTTTGAATTCTGATGGACGGCAAGGAACCCTCTTTCTCCCCAGAAGTTACACAGGCGTTTAGCATTCTATCTCAGGGATTCTTTCACTACCTGAAGCTCATCATTGGAACCTATGAAGGTGGGTTAAAACCAGGGCATCAAACCTGGTATTATTATTTTTTTTTCATTTACAAAACAGTAATGGAATTGGCATCTAAATATCCACCGCCCACTATTGAGAACAACCCCCTTTATAGACTGTTCTGTTTCCTGACTATGGGTCTGTTTTTTTGTTCTGTTCCGTTCTGTTCTGTTTTCCATAGAAATGCTGAGCACAGTCTGGAACTTAATGAGAACATCAGATAATGATGCAATGTTTTATTTTAAAGAAAGTGACTGCACGGACATTCCTTTTCAGGGCTCTGTTCTTCTGAGAGACCCCTCAGTGCTGTGACGTTCTCCCTTTTAAATTAATTCTATTTTCTTTATTGGTTCTTTTTATTTCCCTTCTCTCACATTAGGCTTCGGGCCTAGTTTGCGAATCATTTAAAAAGTAAGCTGATTCTCTGTTACCTGAACCAACATCTGCATTTGACCGTCCAACATTTATTCCAGATTCTTTCCTCCCCTTTGGCTACTTCTGCCTTCTCTTATCACACTACAAACTTATGGCAGCAGCAGATGGACAGACACCTTCCGCAAAGACACAACGCTAAGAGACCATAAAGGCAGTAAAGACTAAAAGACAATGAAAAAGCAGAGTTCCATTGTGTCACTTAGGTTGTAGCCTGATTTTCGTTTTGTTCTCTGCCGGGTTTCTGTTCGACCCACACAGGTTCCTTCTCATTCCTAAACACACACTCCAAAGTTTATGTTCAAGGCTTGGAGATACATGCAGAGAGTATGTAAAGATTAACTTCCAAAGAATAAACCCGAAGAGAGCTGTCAAATTTTTTCACTATAGGTATTTTGGTTCCAAGTCATTTTTATATTTCTGCTGGCTCTCGATCAAGCCGATGGCAAAAGGTAGGACATCTTGATTGTTCCCACATTTCCTGCAATGATATTGCAAAGCAAAACCCAGGGGGAATTGAAACATCATTTATCATGTTTAGTTAGGATGAAGATATATGATATTTAAAGTGCAGGAGCACAAGAAGTATCTGCCAAGCTGGAAGTTTTTAATCCCTATTTCTGAACACTTACAGAGATGCCGCGCTAATCCCACAGCGCCGGTCCCCTGTCTGCTGCCGACGTGCCATCTGCTCTAGCTCATGCTGGATGTGATCAGATGTGAGCCTCAAAGACCTTTCTGAAGCGAAGCCTTATATGAGTCCTGAGTCATTAGCTTTCACCCAGACTCATCACATTTTGCCTTCTGCCCCCCCAGGTTCTGTTTAATAGGGGAAGTAACTGACATGTGGCAGGTCAGAAACCACACCGATAGAAACTTCAACGTGAGTGTGCATTTCTGCAGGGTCAGAGAACTTCGACAGAGTTGCCCAGTTTTTCATTACTTAGCACATTTGCCTCATTTACCCATATTTATTTTTAAAAGTTGTGTGTAAGCTCGCTCAAATTTTTAATTGCCTCTCCTCTTAGTGATGAAAAAGGATAAATGCTTCTCATGTGAGAACTCTTATCATGGAAGGAGACACTAATGGAAGCCTTGTCAGAACTGACCTCAAGAGAAAGCAGAACAGGATCCCATGTATGTTTTAGGAGTTGATGGAGTTGCGTGTGGGACTCATTGTGCTAAAATAAGTCCCAACAGCTTGTCATTTCACTATTACAGATTCATTCCTTTGGTATGAAAGTTTTTAGTTGTCAAAATTGCAGCTATTAAATTGCAACTTATCTTGGAAAATATTAGGCAATATCTGTTAATCCTCCCGTTGCATGCCTATTAAGCACCCAATTCTGTGAGAACATGGCATGGAATGGGTGTCAGATGATGAGGGCTGGGGGAGTAAAGCTGTCCTGAAAATTAAAGACGTAGAAAGGCAAAAGTCAACTATTTCCCACTTTGTTAAAATTAGACTCTCCACTTAGCCGTGGTCAGAGAGGGTGATGAGATGCACAGAGCTGACCAGCAGCAGTCTTTCCAATTACTGATAAATGTTTGAAGAATGTCTGCTGCTGCTACTATTGGATCCTAAATAAATTCATTAAGTTCACAAAGTACTCTTAGTGCTCTCCCCAGTGTACACAGCCCTTCCACAAGCACGATTTTATTTAGTTTTCATTATAAACCTATATACATGTGGAACAGCTGTTACTTTCATTATCATCTGCAGAGGAATCATTGGTGCTGCGTGCAGCAAGTACGCATGAACATATGCAAGGACTTTGGAGAAGAAAATTCAGGTTTAGGAACCGAGCTACAAATAAAGGGATTTATCCATGGCTATGTCTGAGATGCCCATGTGAAATGTGCATTTTTATCTTTATTGGTTTTTGTTTAGATTTCTTAAAATGTATGAGTCATTTATGACAACTTCATTATTCTGACTGTGTTTGAGCATGTGATTTAAAATATTTTTAGTAATATTCAAAGTATTTTGCTGGGATGGATTTTCGATTATAAGTCAATAAGGGAGAAAGAAGCATGATAATGTTATTGTTAAAATAGAGAAATAACACATGAGGGATTTCTTTTTGGCAGAGTAGTCTTCATGATTCTGTCATAATGCTCCTTCTAAGAATATATCCCTGGACAGAAGACTAATCTTAATGTTACTTAAGCCTTAGGAGTATAGGGTACATCTATTTTTCTGAATTTGTTTTTGTTGGAACATGAGGAGAGAATGATATACTCATGATTCTCACATTTTCTGAATCAAAAATATCATTGTGTAGTCTGACCTCCAGTATTTTTTAAATTATTTTTTAATATGAAATGTTTTTACAAAGGTAGAAAACCTATATCATGTGTAGCTTTATATTTAATGAATCTCATTTATAGGAATAAATAAAATCACATGACATTGGGATTGTCCAAGAATCTTTGGCATAAATGATTGCTGTTGTTTGGAGTACTGTTTCTGAATTGTGACAGAATGGAGAAAGTTAAGTTAGAAAAAATAAGGACAATATAATATTACTCTCTTTCATCTGTAATGCTTTCTTAGAAAATCTAAACATTTTAGAAAGTAATCCTGTAGCACAGAATCCAGATTCCCACCAAAAACACTCAATGAAATTTAATTATTCCTTTCATATTTGCATGGTTACATAGTCTCCTAGTTTCACTAATGTTATTTATCTAATGATGCTTAGTTAATTAGCACCCATTCCTCCGGGGTTTTGAGCCATTCCAAGCCAGCAACACTTGAATGGCCAGAATGCAAACTTCTTCTCAGAAGTTTACTTTAAAATTCTATGTGAAAGACTAAACTTTTGTATGTCTGTGGCCTTTCAAAGACATTTGAAGGACCCCGATATTTTGTGAACAAGTAGTAAAATAGTCTATAAACATGGGCAGTGATAACCAATTAGTAACCTTAACTTTTGATGAACTTGTGTTAAATGGGGTTATTTGTTCTTCTGAATAGATTGAGGAGTTTGGAGAACGTAAGAGGAAAAAATCTTGTGTAAATCTCTTATTTTAAGAATGGTTGTCAATGGGACAAGCATCCTCCTGTTTTTCATCTAAAAGCATTCACTTTAGTTCTTGGAGCAGAATTAGAAGATTAATGGTATCAGCCCTTGCACTAGGTGTTTCAGGAGGGGCTGCCTCTGGGAACCATCTCAGGTAAAACGCAATGGCCTAACCATAGCTGGTTAGAGACCTTTCATGGCTTCTAGACGGTGTTTGTTGTCGTTTTTAAAGGCAGAGTGTTGGAGATGGTACATTGATGTTGGGAAGTCAGTACGTTTCAAAGTGTATAGTCATTAAAATTTAGAAGACCAGGGTTGGAGTCTAGGCTTTGTGTCTTGCAGATATAACCTGGAACAGTTCACTAAATCTTTCTAAGTTTCATTTTCATCTTCTCTAGCCTTCACACCTGTGCTATTTAAGGTGGCTCAAGTATGAGGCATGCTGCCATCTAGGTGCCTCAGGTCTGGGAATGTGTTTCATTTATTTATTGCTGTACAGCACATCACCCTAAAACTTATGTCGTGGGGCTCCTGGGTGGCTCAGTAAGGTTAAGTGTCAGACTCTTGATTTCGGTTCAGGTCATGATCTCAGGGATGTGAGATCAAGCCCCATGTCGGGCTCCACACTCAGCTCCGCACTTTCTCTTTCCCTCTCCTTCTGACCACCCCCGTCACCTTCCCCCTCTCTCTTTCTCTTTCTAAAATAAATAAATAAATCTTAAAAAAATCCCTTATTGTCTTAACAACAATACAATTTATTCTCATGACTGTGTGGTTTGACTGAGTGAGTTCTCTACTGGTCTGACCTAGACCGTTTGTGTTGCCTCTAGCTCTGAGACTGATGAGGCGCTGTGAGCTAGGGTACTCAGTTTTCCTCCTGAGGGCCTCTCCATGGAGCTAGTTGGGGCTTTCTCACTCCCTGTTGGTCTTAAGCAGTGTTCCAATAAGGAGGATTTCCAGAATGTGAAAATGGAAGCTACAAAGCTCTTAAAATGTCATGTTGGAAGCCCTATAGTGTTCCTTTCACCACATTTTATTGGACAAAGCAAGTCACAAGGCCAGCCCACATTCAAGAGGAAAAAAAATCAGACTCATCCCCTGATGAGAGAAATGGTGAGGTCTCACTTCAGAAGGTATGCAAAACAGAAGTTATTAGTATGACCATATTTGGAAATAATCTCCAAAAAGAAGGTGAGTACTAAATCTGGGACTTGGGATTGGGTGGTGCTGAGGGACACAGACTGGTCATAGTAACCCTCCCTGCAAAGGAAACCAGTAATCCAAGTTAAATATCCAAAGTCCATGCTCAGGCAGAACATGATGAGTCTTGGTTAAGAGCACAGACTCTAGAAGCAAAACAACTTCGGGGTTAAAATCTAGCTCACTGTTTCCTGACTGGGTGATTAAGCCCATCTGTGCCTCAACTTCCTCACCTATAAGATGAAGAGAATAACATTTTCTATCTCATACAGTGGTTATTTTGACGATTAAAAACTATATGTAAACATCATAGAATAGTTGATGGAAAGTAGTAAAAGCTTAGAGAAGTATTTATTGTTTTATTATTAAAATATATCTAGATGCACTATGTGTGGGGGGATGCTGTTGTGAAATTAGATAAATTTCAGTTGTAACAAAAATTGGGAACTCAAGAGGGATTCGTTAAGTTTCAGGAATCAATCTGTATTTTTCAGGGATGTAGTTGGGGAGCACATGAAGGAGACACACAGTAAAAAGAAGCCATTGTCTTGAAAGAGCTGACAAGGGGTAGGAGACTTGTCAAGGTCCAGGGTGTAAAGCAGAACCCTGATTTGGGGGCCAGGAAGTAGAGAGCCAAATAAGCAGGAAGAAGTAACAGAGGGGAACCCATCACATGCACACATTTATGAAAGGGGTCAACTCTTGGGGGCAGCTTTGTGGAGACAATATTATCTCGGACTTCCCTCAGACTAAAACTCCATCTATGTACAAGTGAGTCTTGGGACACCAGATAAACCACGTATCTTGGTTAAATCACTGAGCCTAAAATATGTGACTTAATTCTAACTTCCAATAAAATATAATTTTACTTTTCACTACTGTTGATTAGCTTAGGGACTGACTCAGCCTAGGTCTATACATGGGAACCATGAGTGGATTCAGCCCTGGAAGCTGGGGATGTAGGGAGCATGGAAGGAAAGGGACTGTGTGCAGGACTGTGACATAAGCCTGAGAACTTACCTCATTGGATGGTTATCATGATCAATTTAAACAACATATATATACACACACACATATATATACATATGTATATATATGAGCTCTGTAAATTACTATCATCAAGCATATCTCCTGGGGCCAATAATTTTTCTTTTCAAAATAAATGTACTTGTCAGGTTGTCAAACTAAACTTCCAGAGGTAGAATCCACGATGTCCTATGTGAGGGCCGAGGTCAGTGAAAGGCAAGCAGGGCAGCTTGAAGTTGTGATGGCGTCTATGGACACACTTGGGACCTCACGAAAGCACTGGTACTAGAAGATCAAAACCCTGAACGTGTGGGTGGAAACCTCACTAGCATGTGCAGTGGAACTGTGACAGCAAATCCCATGATGAGGTTTATAATCCCTCTGCCCTGGGTTTAAGCAGTTTTACTGATGTGGATGGATGAAGGCTCACAGGTGTGTGCTGAGCCCCAGAATAAATTCTGCAGGTGCTGGTGATTGCAGTAAAGGTCTAAGTCCCTTTAGAGAGTACTCACCGTCTGAACAAATGAAATGATTTTGAATGCTTCTGCTTGCTACAGGGAAATGTATAAAAAGATGGCATGATTTCCTGCTTCTTTGGACAGCTTTTAAAAAGAGACCTGGGCCAAGGAAATTATTCTCCAAAAGCCTGCTTAATGTTTATAATGGAAACAAATGTATCCCTTAATATAAGTAACATTAATTCTATTTTAAATTTATGATATGAGAGAGTTGAGGTTTGTAATCACTCCGTCTAGGCTTCAACATTACAGCTCATTGTGCAACTTGTATCTGGCAAAGATGTCATCACTGTTTTATTTTAAAACAGGAAGGTTTTAAAATGGACTTTTTGGTCATTGTAGCTATTGTTGTATATTATATTAAGAAATAGTTAAGAATGTGGTGTCAAGTTACTAACTTATTCCCTAAGAAAATATGAACTTAAGGAAATGAATTGTATGTAAAGGTGAGAGGACTAAACAGTTAAGACTATATTCCAAAGACTAATTTTCCTCCTTATTTGCTGATCTGTGCTTTTCCTTACATCAAGTACCAAGAGAATGATTCCTCAACCCTAATCACTCCTAGATAAACTCAAATAATATTCTAGATATGAGCTGAGGTAAAAAGTTAACCAGATACATGATTCTTTTCCCAAAAAGTGCCATTAATTCAGATAAAATCTCTTCCAATTTTGGAAATCTGTCATATGTCCTGATTCATCTTTATAATTGCAGGATTTATAATAGTTGTTCCAAAGGCAATTTTTTTTTTGTCATAACTTTCCAAGTTCATGTGATGTCTCCAGGGCAGTCAGACACTTAACTCCTGATGGCTTTGGGGAGCAGAAGATTGAAATGCCAAACCAAAGGGTAGTGGGCAAGAAGCAGAAGTTAGCTGTCGATGAAGTGGCAAGAGTGAAAAAGAGTGGGAGTCAGAAGGATTCTGAATGAAATCACTGAACTTTAATAAGATGATGAAAAGGGATCTTGACAGGAAAAAAAAAAGGTTCATGAACCATTCTTCTGGGTTATACAACAGAATAAACTCAGAAGACGTTCAGTTTTCTAGAAAAAAAAAACCCTGGTACATTTCCACTGACTTGAAAATTATGTCCTTTCCATCACAATATTATTGGCCTAAAATAAGGGTATTTTTTCCATGCCCCAATGTTAAATTAGACTAAGTTCAAATTATGAAAAAAATATTTTTCAGATTTAATGACCTCCTATGAAAAATTATAAACCACTTAAATGCTAAAATTCAAATCAGAACAGGCTTAACAAGATTTGTGTCTCCTGTAAACCACAGTGCAATCAATAGAAAAACAAATTCATAAAGATTAGGCCCTGTACCTCATTTCTTTAGAAACATATAATTCAAGTGCTTTATCAACTTCAAACAAAATATTTAAACAACAAAAAACCCTTTCTGCCCAGAATACAATCAAGACAAAATGCAGCCTCTCGTATGTCTCCGTACCAAGTCAAATAATCTCATATGGAAATGGACAGTTTCCCTTTCAGAATGTACTCATCTCATGCAGTAAGCACACTGCCCTCATTGTCTGCCAGGCACTGTTCTTAGCGTAGCGCTAATATGACTTACTAAATTCTCATACTACCTCTGTGAAATAGGTATCGTTGTTGTCACCATGTTACAGGTAAGAAACTGAAGCTAGGTGAAGAAACTGCTTGAGTTCAAGCAGCCCAAAGGTAGCAGAACAAGAAGAGGAATCCTGGGATCTTGGATTCAGAGTCCATCCTAAGCCATGACATTCTTATGCAGTTGGTCATAGAAAATATGCCTTAATAGAGAATACAACCAAAGAATGCCACTGATTAGGTAGGATTCCTGAATGCTAGCGAAAATCCCAACTATTCTTTGCCTAGTTTCATTTCCATTTGTATTTTCCGTGGTCACTTTAAACTCAGAATTTCCAAGCTTGAACACATTATCTTCCCACTCTAACGTGTTCACACCCTGAATTAGATTATGACTCCCCAGTCATTCAGTATCTCAGGTAAAATCTAGGAGTTATTCCAGAATTCTGCCCATGCTCAATGTCTACGTATAATTATTCATCAAATCTTACTACATATTCTCCAAACAGTCTTCTCTCTATGCCATCGCCACTTTTGTTGCCCCTTTTCAGGCCTTGCCTTCTTATCATGAGACAATTAAATTGCCTCCTAAATCGTCTCTTGGTTTTTGTTTCCTTCATTCTAGCCATGCCCTACACTACTGCCAAATAACCTTTCGAAAAGGTTTATCTGATCATGTTTCTCTTTCAGAGAAGGCACTTCACTTTCTCCCTATTGCCCACAGTATCAGTTCAAACTTCTCGGTATTAAAGTATAAGGCCCTTTTTGATCTGATCCTTTTCTTATCTTCTGCAACTCCCCTAGTCATACTTTATGACATACCAAACACTAAGTATTATACAGTTTTAGTCTCCTGTCTTTGCAGATGCTATTCCTTCTGCTTGGGACATCCTTCTTACCACTTGTCCTCCTGGCAAACCCATATAAATATCCAATAAATGTCCATCTGATATATTCAGCAAGACTGCTTTAGCTTTGAATAATTAGTTATGCATTGATGCCACATCTGTGCCTTGTACAGGTTTCTGCTGTTACATTTAACACAACATACTGAAATTATTATTATTATTATTATTTATTATTATTATTTACATTCCATTCTAGACTCTGAGCTCCTTAAGAAGACAGCAATTAACAGGAGGTCAGTAAATGTTAGTTCAATAAATTTGTTATGAATTTCTATTCTAGCTTATTGCACCGTAAAAGATTTTATCCTGTCAGGAGATGGAGAAATTTGAGAAATGGTACATCCTAACACTCAGTGATGGCTGAAGAGGAAAGATGGTAAGACATCACAGATTGGAAAATATGGGCGGAATACAAAATTTCATTTAAAGTGGTGTAGAAATCAGTCTTTATTTGAATGGAATCCATTTTGTCTTCTAAATTGTCAAGAGATTACTTTTTATATGTTGATTTCTAACTCAGTACTGTTCTACCTGGGATCATCTGGACTTGACATTCTGTATGGAATGTCATTTGATTAATTATGCTCACATTCTGGTGAGGTCCCAATCTTTATGCCTAGCAGTGCCAACAGTGACTCAGTTGGGTCTCTTTTGTCTCAGAAATTTTAGTGCTGGCATCAATTGTTCCTCGTTTTATCAGAGCTCCTCTGCATGGTGCTATTTATCACCCAGACAAATTCCTATCATTTGGCAGATAGAAATAATTTTGTACATGTACCATTAGAAAGAGCAAGACAGACCCTTTCTTTTTTTTTTTTTTTTTTTTTTTTTTTTTTTTTTTTAAATGATTTTTTATTATATTATGTTAGTCACCATACAGTACATCCCCGGTTTCCGATGTAAGGCTCAATGATTCATTAGTTGTGTATAACACCCAGTGCACCATGCAATACGTGCCCTCCTTACTACCCATCACCGGTCTATCCCATTCCCCCACCCCCCTCCCCTCTGAAGTCCCAGTTTGTTTCTCATAGTCCATAGTCTCTCATGTTTCATTCCCCCTTCTGATTACCCCCCCTTTCTTTATCCCTTTCTTCCCCTACCGATCATCCTAGTTCTTATGTTCCATAGATGAGAGAAATCATATGATAGTTGTCTTTCTCTGCTTGACTTATTTCACTTAGCATTATCTCCTCCAGTGCCGTCCATGTTGTAGCAAATGTTGAGAACTCGTTCTTTCTGATAGCTGAGTAATATTCCATTGTATATATGGACCACAACTTCTTAATCCAGTCATCTGTTGAAGGGCATCTCGGCTCCTTCCACGATTTAGCTATTGTGGACATTGCTGCTATGAACATTGGGGTGCATATGGCCCTTCTCTTCACTACGTCTGTATCTTTGGGGTAAATACCCAGTAGTGCAATGGCTGGATCATAGGGTAGCTCAATTTTTAACTTTTTAAGGGACCTCCACACTGTTTTCCAGAGTGGCTGTACCAACTTGCATTCCCACCAACAATGTAGGAGGGATCCCCTTTCTCCACATCCTCTCCAACAATTGTTGTTTCTTGCCTTGTCTATTTTTGCCATTCTAACTGGCGTAAGGTGGTATCTCAGTGTGGTTTTGATTTGAATTTCCTTGATGGCTAATGATTTTGAACATTTTTTCATGTGTCTGTTAGCCATTTGTATGTCTTCATTGGAAAAGTGTCTGTTCATATCTTCTGCCCATTTTTTGATTTGTTTATTTGTTTCTCGTGTATTGAGTTTGAGAAGTTCTTTGTAGATCTTGGATACCAGTCCTTTATCTGTAGTGTCATTTGCAAATATATTCTCCCATTCCGTGGGCTGCCTCTTAGTTTTTCTGACTGTTTCCTTGGCTGTGCAGAAACTTTTAATCTTGATGAAGTCCCATAAATTCATTTTATCTTTTGTTTCTCTTGCCTTTGGGGATGTGTCATGAAAAAGGTTGCTTTGGCCGATGTCGTAGAGGTTGCTGCCTATGTTCTCCTCTAGAATTTTGATGGATTCCTGTCTCACATCGAGGTCTTTCATCCATTTGGAGTTTATTTTTGTGTATGGTGTGAGAGAGTGGTCAAGTTTCATTCTTTTGCATGTAGCTGTCCAATTTTCCCAGCACCATTTATTGAAGAGACTGTCTTTTTCCCACCGGATGTTTTTTCCTGCTTTATCAAATATTAGTTGCCCAAAGAGCCGAGGGTCCATTTCTGGGCTCTCTATTCTGTTCCATTGGTCTATGTGTCTGTTTTTGTGCCAGTACCATGCTGTCTTTGTGATCACAGCTTTGTAGTACAGCTCGAAATCCGGCATTGTGATGCCCCCAGCTTTGTTTTTCCTTTTCAACAGTTCCTTGGAGATTCGGGGCCTTTTCTGTTTCCATACAAATTTAAGGACTATTTGTTCCAGTTCTTTGAAAAATGTCCTCGGTATTTTGATCGGGATAGCATTGAAAGTGTAGATTGCTCTGGGTAGCATGGACATTTTAACTATGTTAATTCTTCCAATCCATGAGCATGGAATATCTTTCCATCTTTTTATGTCTTCCTCAATGTCTTTCAAGAGTGATTTATAGTTTCTAGAATATAGGTCCTTTACGTCTCTGGTTAAGTTAATTCCAAGGTAACGTATGGTTTTTGGTGCTATTGTAAATGGGATGGATTCCCTAATTTCTCTTTCTTCGGTCTCGTTATTCGTGTATAGAAATGCAACTGATTTCTGAGCATTGATTTTGTATCCCGCCACGTTACTGAATTGCTCTATAACTTCTAATAGTTTGGGAGTGGCTTCTTTTGGGTTTTCCATATAGAGTATCATGTCATCTGCAAAGAGAGACATTTTGACTTCTTCTTTGCCAATTTGAATACCTTTGATCCCTTTTTGTCGTCTGATTGCTGTTGCAAGGACTTCTAGTACTATGTTGAATAATAGTGGCGAGAGTGGGCATCCTTGTCGAGTTCCTGATCTTAAGGGAAAGGCTTCCAGCTTTTCCCCATTGAGAATAATATTTGCAGTAGGCTTTTCATAGATGGCTTTTATGAGATTGAGAAATGTACCTTCTATTCCTACACTCTGAAGGGTTTTAATCAGGAAAGGATGCTGTATTTTGTCAAATGCTTTTTCGGCATCGATTGAGAGGATCATATGGTTCCTGAGTCTTTTCTTGTTGATATGATGTATCACGCTGATTGATTTGCGAATATTGAACCACGCTTGCATCCCAGGTATGAATCCCACTTGATCGTGATGGATAATCCTTTTAATGTACTGTTGGATTCTATTAGCAAGTATCTTGTTGAGGATTTTGGCGTCCATATTCATTAGGGAAATCGGTCTGTAATTCTCCTTTTTGAGGGGGTCTTTGCCTGGTTTGGGGATCAAGGTAATATTGGCCTCATAGAATGAGTTTGGTAGCTTTCCTTCTGTTTCTATTTTTTGAAATAGCTTTAGGAGAATAGGTATTATTTCTTCTTTGAATGTTTGGTAGAATTCCCCAGGAAAACCGTCCGGGCCTGGAGTTTTGTTATTTGGAAGGTTGTTTATCACTGACTCAATTTCTTCATAATTAATTGGCCTGTTTAAGGAATCAATTTCTTCCGGTTTCAATCTTGGTAGTTTATAGGTTTCCAGGAAGGATTCCATCTCTTCCAGATTGCTTAGTTTATTGGCATATAGCTGTTGATAAAAATTTCTAATAATCCTTCCAATTTCAATGGTGTTCGTCGTGACCTCTCCTTTTTCATTCATAATTTTAATAATCTGGGTCCTTTCTCTTTTCTTTTGGATAAGTCTTGCCAGTGGTCTGTCAATTTTATTGATTCTCTCAAAGAACCAGCTTCTAGTCCTGTTGATCTGCTCTACTGTACTTCTGGTTTCTGCTTGATTGATTTCAGCTCTAATTTTGGTCAACTGCTTCCTCGTGCGTGGATTAGGCCTGTCCCTCTGTTGCTGTTCCAGCTTCTTGAGGTGAGAATATAAAAACTGCATTTTAGATTTTTCTATTCTTTTGAGTGAGGCTTGGATGGCTATGTATTTCCCCCTTAGGACTGCCTTTGCAGTATCCCATAGGTTTTGGACTGTTGTATTTTCATTCTCATTGGTCTCCATAAATTGTTTAATTTGATTTTTGATTTCCTGGTTTATCGAGTCATTCCTGAGCAGGATGGTTCTTAGTCTCCAAGTGTTTGAGTTTCTTCCAAATTTTTCCTTGTGGTTGAGTTCCAATTTCAGAGCGTTGTGGTCTGAGAATATGCAGGGGATAATTTCAATCTTTTGGTATCGGTTGAGACCTGTTTTGTGTCCCAGAACATGGTCTATTCTTGAGAATGTTCCATGGGCATTAGAATAGAATGAGTATTCTTTGGTTCTGGGGTGTAGTGTTCTATATATATCTATGAGGTCCAACTCGTCGAGTATGGCATTCAAAGCCTTTGATTCTTTGCTTAGTTTTTGCCAGGGTGTTCTGTCTATTTCTGAGAGTGGAGTGTTGAGGTCCCCTACTATTAATGTATTTTTATTTATATGTCTCTTTATTCTGGTTAAGAGTTGGCTTGTGTATCTTGCTGCTCCCCTGTTGGGGGCATATATATTTATAATTGTCATATCCACTTGTTGAATACTTCCCTTAAGAATAATATAGTGCCCTTCTGCATCTCTAACTATAGTCTGTAGTTTAAAATCCAATTTATCTGATATGAGAATTGCTACCCCAGCTTTCTTTTGAGGTCCATTTGCGTGAAAGATGGTACTCCATCCCCTTACTCTCAGTCTGAATGCATCTTTGGGTTCGAAATGAGTCTCTTGTAGACAGCAAATGGATGGGTCATTTCTTTTTATCCAATCTGCAACCCTGTGGCGTTTTATGGGATGGTTCAAACCATTTACATTAAGACTGATTACTGAGAGATATGATTTTAATGTTGCCATGTTGCCAGTAAAGTCTTTGTTTGTATTGGCTGTGACTTTCTGTTCTGTATCACTCTTGGGGCCTTTTTACTTTTATAGAACCCCCCGTAATATCTCCTGTAGGGCTGGTTTCGTGGTTACAAAATTGGTTAGTGACTGGCGATTCTGAAATGTCTTTATTTCTCCATCAATTCTGAATGACAGCCTTGCTGGATAAAGGATCCTTGGCTGCATGTTTTTCTCTGAAAGAGCTTTAAATATGCTCCCCCAACCCTTTCTCTCATTCCAGGTCTGTGTAGACAGGTCTGACGTAATTCTGATGCTTTTGCCTTGGTACGTGAGAAATTTCTTTGCCCTGGCCGCTTTCAATACTGTATCCTTGCATCTAATATTTGCGAATTGCACTATGACGTGACGTGGCGTAGGTTTGTCGTGGTTGAGCTTGGGAGGGGTCCTCTCTGCCTCTTGGACACGAATGTTTGTTTCCCTTGCTAGATTAGGGAAGTTTTCAGCTACAATTTGTTCAAATATCTCTTCTAGACCTCTGTTTTTCTCCACCCCCTCGGGGATGCCGATGATTCTAACATTGGATCGTTTCATTGAGTCAGTAATCTCCCGTAACCTACATTCGTGGGCGTGGATTTTTTTAAGACCATCTTCTATTTTCATTTTTTCCTCTATTAACCCATCCTCCAATTCACTAACCCGTTCCTCTGCTTCTGCGACCCTGGCCGTCAGAGCCTCTAGTTTTGCCTGCATTTGGCTCATAGAATTTTTAATTTCTGTCAGATTCGCTCTCATTTCTGTCCTTAGGGATTCTATATTCTCAGTAACCTTTTCGTTAATAGTTTTTTCAATTCTACTCATCATTTTGACCATCGTTACTCTGAATTCCATTTCTGATAATTTGGTTACATCCATATCCATTATTTCTGTGGCAGAGGCCACAGAATCACTGTCTTTTCTTTGCTGGGGGGGGGCTTCTCCTTCTTGTCATTCTGATGAAGAGAGGTTGCGGGGTTTCCAGAGCCCAAATTATTGACTGGGTCCCAGGCCGTGCCCCTTGTTTTATAGGGATCTTAGGGATGTGGGCTTCTTCTTTAAAGATTTTATTTATTTATTTATGTGGCAGCCAACCAGCGAGAGAGGGAACAGAAGCAGGGGAGTGGGAGAGGAAGAAGCAGGCTCCCAGCGGAGGAGCCCGATGAGGGACTCCTTTCCGGAACGCCGGGATCACGCCCTAAGCCGAAGGCAGGCGCTCAATGACTGCGCCACCCAGGCGCCCGGGTTGTGGGCTTCTTGATTTTTCAGCCTGCCTTCTGTGTTCTGGGGGAGGGGCCTGCCGCGCCGATACTCAGGCAACCCTGTTTGGGTAGAGTCTCCGTGTCCCCTGCGAGGGGGGATGGGGATGGGCACTCTCTGAGCCGGTATTTCCAGGCTTTTGTTCTCTGGCGGCTTTCCCTGGCGGTTTGCTGTGCCTCTTCTGAGAGTCAGAGCAGCAGCGGCCAAATTTCAGCCTCTGTCACGGAACAGAAGGATTGCGGCCCGTTCTCTACTAATGTTCTGGCCACTTTAACTCTGTTTCTGTTGGTGCTGCTCAACCCTGCAGCGTCCCGGGATGTGCGCCCCACACCCGGCGTCCCAGCCCTCACTTCCAGGGCCGGCGCGTCTCTGTCCTTTGTGTTTCTAATGCCGCCAGCCGCCAGCCGCCCCGCGCGCGCTCCGGAAGCTCCCGGTCTCAGTCTGGATCCAGTGAGCGCACCGGGATTCCGGGGTTCCGCGAGATGCCTGGTGGCGCGCGCACCCTTCCGGTGCAAGTGGCTACCGCTTCCCGGCGCCCGAACGCGGCGGCTCCCTCCCCCTTCCGTTTATCTTCCGATATCTGTGCACAGTTTCATGGCTCCCCGCTTCGTACCTCAATACTCAGCGCTGGAGATGTTCATTTGTAGAGATCCAGATGCGTCTTCCTGCGTCTCAGGCTGGTTCTGTGGTTGTTTAGGCTGGTCTGGTACCTATCCAGCTCGACTCGGGGGACCGGCTGAAAACGGTGTCTCCTACTCCTCCGCCATCTTAACTCCTTCCAAGACCGACCCTTTCTAAAAGGTGTTTATGTTTTCCTTGCTGGCCAATAACTATATTGCTTTTATAACCAAACCTGTTAGCTGGGATCAGCAAAAAAATAGTTTAATTTTTTTCTGCATAATAAGATGATTATAAATATATAGGCAATTTGAAGATTGCCCTACAATTCATCGTACAAATGCGTAACTATATTTCATAGACTTTAAGGCTGGATTTGATGTGATGCTTGAGTTTTTAGATTGTGAATCATAATGTAGCTACCAGAATTCAGGAATAGTATATTTAAGCTTGTGGTTGCTTTCCCTTAGGATTTAAAAAGCCTTGACTCTATTTGCTAAATTTAAGCAGTGAGATGTTTTTTTGTTTTTGTTTTATCTTGTGATCTCCATTAACAGATGTTTCAAGAGAATTTTAGAAGAAGAATGGCATGGAAAATAGGAGGAATTCTTTTCTTCATAATTCTGCCCTATATTATTTTCTTTGTCTCTGAGGTATTAACATTTATTCTGATTGCTTACATACACTTACTGACCATTATTTTCTTCTTTATTTTCAGGTCCATTAATCTATTATTGCATAAAAAATCATGCCAACACTTAATGGCTTAAAACAATAATCATTTCTTTTTCTCAGAAATCAGTAATTTGTTCAGGGCAAATGGAACAGTGGGACAAATTGTCTCTGATCCCTAGTTTCTGGGATGACTGGAACACCTACAGGCTAGAACAAGCAGGGCTACAATGCCAACTCTCTCTCTCTCTCTTTTTATACTCTCAGGATTTCTCCAGGATATTTCTATGTATTCCATGTATTCTCTCCTCCATGGTGGCTTCAAGGTAGACTTCTTAGATGACAGTTCAGGGCTCTATAAAGAAATGTTCCTAGAAAGCAAAGTCTTTTACAACCTAGCATCAGAAATCTTAAAACAAAGTAATGTATCTTGTGCTGTCTTCACACATAGTAAGCCTCAATTCGTTGAAAAAATGGTCTACCAAGGGTGTGAAAATTGGGGGGCAGAGATTACTTGGGGAAAATCTCGGAGCCAGGTTACCATATTTCTATGGCCTTCCTCCTTCTTTCCTTTATTTCTTCTTCTCTTCATCTTCCTCACCAGCTCCCCCACCTTTGGTATGATTTATATACAGTAGAATTTGGGAAAGTGTATACAGTGATGTAATCACCACAATAATTAATAATATTCCATCATTCAAAATATTCCCACATGTCTCTTAGTAGTCCATCTTATCTCCCCACTTTAAGAACCTAATAACCTGACGACTAGAAATTTGTTTTTTCTGTTCCCACAGTTATGCTTTCTACAGAAAGCCATAGAAATGGAAGCAATTGAATCTCACTATTTGAGACAGGTTTATTTCATTTAGCATAATGCTTTTGAGCTTCACCGTGTTGTTGCATGCTTTATTGTTGAGTAGTATTCTATCGTATGCCACTTTTTTTTTTCATTCATCCACCAGTTGAAGAACATTTAGATATTTTCCAGATCTTGTTGATTATTTTAAAAATTTTGTAAAAGTGAAGAGATCATGTCACACATAACCTAAAAATGTAGAAGTGGCTTTGGAACTGGGTGATAACTAGAGGCTGGAAGAGATTTGAAGGGAATGTTAGAAAAAGCCTAGATTACCTTGAAGGGAATGTTAGTAAAATGTGGATGTTAGAGTTGATACTGGTGAGAGCTCCTAAGGAAAAGAGAAGAGCTGTAGAGAAAGCTGCTATCATCTTAGAGAATACAGGTCTTATCAAACCCAGAATGTTGGCAGAAATATGGGCATTAAAAGGAGGTCTGGTGAGATCTCAGATGGGTATGAGGTACATGTTATTGGAGTCTGGATAAAAGGCAATCTTTGTTATGAATTTGGCTGAATTGTGTTCAAGTGTTTCTTGGAAGACGGAATTTGCATCTGATGAAATTGAATATTTGGCTAAGGCTATTTCTAAGCAAAGTGTGGAGGGAGTGGCTTTGTATTCTTCTTATCTCTTACAGTAAAACATGAGAGGAGGGAGATAAAATGAAATAATTTTTAAGTCAAAAAGAACCAGAACTTGAAGATTTGGAAGGTTTATAGCCTATCTTTATTACAAAATGTTTTTTTAAAAAGAAGCATGTTTTGAAGAGAAGACCAAGAGTATGGTTGAATAACCATTTGATAAGGAGCACATGAGTGCGACAGGATTTACTAAGCCATTTTTGCAGAAGCCAGGAATAGAGACGTGATTATACCAGCAGAAACACTGCCAACTAACAGGACTAGAGAAGAGGAGATGAAATAAAGGAAGGAAGGTATTGTCTGTCAGCTATTGACTTCTTGGATTCTTCAGGACAGGTCAGTAGAGCTATTCAGCTGCAAACATACATTATCCTTCAAGAAAAGGGAAAAATTAAAATGAAGGTGATCAGAGATCATCAGGGCTGCCACTTCCCCCTTTTCTGTCCTTTCAGTCAGCCAGCCAGTCACCGCGGCCAGCAGCGTGGGTAAAAACCTCCCAGAGAACCACGCGGTGGATGGTGCTCCATGAACCAAAGGGGCTATGTGGGTGTTAGTGCTGCCCCAGTGGGCCTGCAGGGCAAAGCATCAAACCAAAAGAGGATTATTCTCAAGCCTGAAGATCTAATGGAATTTGCTTTGCTAGTTTTGGACTTGCTTAAGACCTACCACTCCTTCTGGTTCCTTTCCCATTTGGAATTCAAATGTCTATCCTATGCCCGTCCCACCATTGCATTTTATAAGCACATAACTTGTCTGGTTTCACAGATTTCCCACTGGAGAGAAATTTTACCTCAGGATGAACTGTACATTTCTTCTCACCCAGATCTGATTTAGATGAGACTATGGACTTTAGCCTTTAGAATTAATGCTAAGACTTTTGGGCTATTGGGATGAAAGTAACATATTTTGCATACAAGAAAGACATGAATTAAAGGGGGCACATGTTATGGACTGAATGTTTGTGTCCCCCTAAAATGCTTTATGTTGAATCCCTAACCCTCTGTGTGGCTATATTTACAGATGAGGCCTTTAAACAAGGATGATGCTTAAATGAGGTCATAAGAGTAGTGTCCAATAAAATTGTTGTTCTTGCAAGAGACATCAGAAAGCTCTCTCTCTCACTCTCTTTCTGTGTTTTGTTGAACAATCTGTCTAATGGTCTATCAATTTTATTGAGCTTTTAAAAGAACTGGATTTTGTAAGAATTGATTTTATGTATTTTTTAACTGTTTTCAATTTTATCGATTTAGGATATTATCTTTGTTATTTCCTTCCGTACGTTTGCTTTATGTGTAACTTTTTCTCCTTTTTTTAGTTTCCTGTGATAGAAGCTTAGATCATTAATTTTAAAACTTTTTAAATATAAGCATTTAATCCTACAAAGTTTGTTCTAGCTCTACTTTAGTTTTCATACAAATTTTCATATGTATTATTTTAATTTTTATTCAGTGCACAAATTCTCAAAAATTTTTTGTAACTTCTCCTTCTTCTTCTCCTTCTTCTTCTCCTCCTCCTTCTTCTTCCTCTTCTTCTTCTTCTTCTTCTTCTTCTTCTTCTTCTTCTTCTTCTTCTTCTTCTTCTTCTTCTTCTTCTTTTAAAGTAGACTCCATGCCCAGTGTGGAGCCCAACATGGGGCTTGAATTTATGACCCTGAAATCAAGACCTGAGCTGAGATCATGAGTTGGACACTTAACCAGTTGAGCCACCCAGGTGCCCCTTCTTATAACTTCTTTTTGACTCTTAATTTGAATTAAAAAAAAAATTTCCAGATATTTAAGGATGAAATTTCTCTTTCTGTTATTGGCTTCCAGTTGTTATATAGTTGGACAGCATTTGTGTGATTTCCATTTTTTTTTTTTTTGTTTTATGTTGGTTGAGGATATTTTTTGTGTGTGGCCCTGAAGATGTTCTCTTTTGGTGAATGTTCCATGTGTACTTGCAAAGAATGTATATTTTCCTGTTGTTGTATAAATATCAATTGGATCAGATGGATAGTATCATTAAATCTTTCATACCCTTATAATAATTTTTGGTCTTTCTGCTGTATCATATATGGAGAAAGAAGTGTTATTGTTTAATTGTGCATTTGTCTGTCAATTGTAGTCTCTGTAAGTTTTTGGTTTATGTATTTTGAAGAGTGTTATTAGGTACATGCACAATAAGGACTGTAGTTTTCTCGATGAAATGAACCCTTTGTCTTTTTATAATTTCCTTTTATAACCCTGGCAATATTCTTTGTTATGAAGTTTATTTTATATTATTAATATAAAAACGTTTGTTTTTTAAAGTTTTTACTTAATTATCTTTTTCTATCCTTTTACTTTAAAAGTTTTATTTATTATATTAGAGGACAGAGAACACAGTAGGGAGGGACAGAGGGAGAGAGAGAGAGTCTTAAGCAGACTCCTTGCTCAGCATGGACCCTGATGCAGGGCTTGTTTCAGAGCTCAATTTCACGACCCTGAGATCATGACCCTGAGATCATGACCTGAGCCGAAACCAAGAGTCAGAAGCTTAACCAACTGTGCCACCTAGGTACCCCTTTTTCTATCCTTTAAATTTGAATATATCCAGGTCATTACACTTAAAGTGGATTTCTCGTAGACAGCATATAGATGGGTCTTGTTTCCTTTTTTTTTTTTTTAATCTAATAAGATAAACTCTGTCTTTTATTTTGAAACTTGAGGTCAGTTAGTGAAATTACTGACATAGTTACCATCTTCTTATTAATTTTCTCTTCATCCTATCTGTTCTAATTATTTTTTTCTCCATTCTTTTGTACTGTTTTTGATCATTCTATTTTATCCCCACTACTGATTTATTTATTGTAACTCTTTTGTAAATTTTTTGGGCAAATCGCTGTTAGTGTTGTTTAGGTCTTCTAAATCCTTACTGATTTTCTGTTTATTCGTTTAATCAATTAGTGGATGGGAGCTATTGGTGTCTCTATAATTGTGAATTTCTCTTTTTTCTTCTTTCAGTTCTGCTTTACTTCATGCATTTTGAAGCTCTTTTATTTGATTGATTGATTCATTCATTCACTTAATCATTCATATGTAGGATTGCTATATCTTTTTAGTGAACTGTTCTCTTTATCATTTTCCTTTCTCCTTTCCATATTTTTTTTTAAATTCCTTTCCTTGTACCAGTTTTGTCTGACATTAATATAGCCACTTCACTTTTTCTTTATTGATTGCATGGCAATTTTTCAATATTTTACTTTTTTATCACTTTACCTTTAACCTATTTATGTTTTCATATTTAGAGTGAGTTTCTTATAAGCAGCATTTAGTTTTGATTTTAATGAAATGTGATTTTATTTTGCTTGATTACATTTAACATAACAATATATGGTTGAATTTAAATTTAATATTTTGCTATTTGTTATTTGTCTCATCTTTTCAGGAACAATTTTCTCCCTGCTTTGGATTAATTTTGTATCTTTTTTTTTTTAAGATTTTATTTTATTTATTTGACAGAGAGAGACAGCCAGCGAGAGAGGGAACACAAACAGGGGGAGTGGGAGAGGAAGAAGCAGGCTCCCAGCAGAGGAGCCTGATGTGGGGCTCGATCCCGGAATGCCGGGATCATGCCCTGAGCCAAAGGCAGACGCTTAATGACTGAGCCACCCAGGTGCCCCTAATTTTGTAGCTTTATCACTCTTTTTCTTATTGGTATACCTCTTGATGAATTGTTAGCAATTATCCTAAGATTAACATTACAAATCTTTAATATATCACAGATAACCTTCCTGTAATAAAATACCACTTTACATATAAGAAATGTACAGTATTTCTAATTCCTTCCTTGCAGCTTTGTATTGTTTTCATACATTTCACTTATACATGTTATAAGCCCCACAGTATATGTTCATTAGTTACCCTTTTCATTGTAAATTATCTCTTAGAGTGGGTAAAAATAAGGAAAATTTTTATTTTAAACTTACTTTGATTTTTCTATGTGTGGACCTCAAACAACTTTCTGTCTAGTCTCATATTTCTCTGTTTGAAGAACTTCCTTTGACAATTCTCATAGTATAATTCTGCTGGAAATGACTTCTCTCAACTGTTGTTGGTCTAAAAAAGTTTTCATTTATCTTCATTTTGAAACATATTTTCATTCGGTATATGATTCTGGGATGACGGTCTTTTACTTTAAGTACTTTGGAGATGTCACTCATTTGTCTTCTGACTCGCATAATTCTTGACAGGAAGCTCGCCGTTATACAAATCTTTGGTCCGCTGTATATAATGTGCATTTACCCCCTCTCTACTTGCCTTTAAGATTTTTCATGGTGTGTGTGAGTGTGTGTGTGAGTTTATCCAGAGTAGGATTCTCAAATATATCATTTAGGCTTTCATTATTTTAGAAAATTCTCTACCAGTATCACTTCACATATTTCCTCTACTCCTTTCTCTTTCTGCTTCTTCTGGAACTCAATTATACTTATGTTAGACCATTTGAAATTTTCCACAGTTCCTAGATAATCTCTTTGCCCTTTTTTCCTCCTTCTTTTCCTTTTTGTTTCAGTTCGAATAATTTCTATTGATCTATCTTTAAGTTCACTAATTCTTTTATTAACTGTTTTGAATCTACTTATGAGTCAGCCAAATGAATTCTGTGTATCTAAAATTTTTTGTCAGCATTTATACTTGACTCTTATATAATTTTCTACTCTCTCTTTCTACATCTGTGAATGCATGTGTCTCTTGCTTTTTGCAGTAGATTTAAAAAATTAGTCATAGTTATTTTGGAATCTTTCTCAGGGACTTACAACATATGGTCATTTTTTATCTGCGTCAGCTTATTATATGTAATATATTTCTCATAAATGTATGAACAATATTTTCATAGAGTTTTTTAATAAAAAATATATGCATTTACATATGTATTTATAATTTTTTTTTTTTTGCTTTTTATTTGTGTCTTACAATCATTGATTGAATGCCAATATCATGATAGTCAGTGTGGAAGTCAATACATTTTATGCCTGGAAAAGTCATGCCCCTTTTTCTGTCAAGTTGTTAGGTATGGGGTTAAGCCATTCTAGTCAGGAGTTGAGATGAATAGGGGTTTTATGTTTGCAGTGATTAGCTTTAGTGTACCACTTGTTTCAATTTTCTTCAATATGTGCTGCTCTTGTCTTGCTCTGAAGGCTTGGGTTGTGTTGTTGGATGAGTTTCCTCAGTATAAGTACTCCATTCTCAGCTATGAGCTGTTCCTGCAAACTTGTGCCACAGCTGACAGCCTCCCTTCATGTTCTTGCCCCATCCCCCACAGTAAGTTGCTTGTTGCTATGTATTAGCATAATCTTTGCAACAGGAGTCTCTCTCTCTCTCTTTATCCAGTCTCATGATTATGGAGGCCCTGTGTGCCTTGGCTTTGGGGAGATGGTTTCAGTTCCAGCACTCGTTTCCATGACAGTCCAACACTGTCTCACATTTGTTGTTCATTTTGATGGAAGTTTCCTTTCCTTTCTCTAGCAATAATAGATCACCGATATCAATATAGGATCCTCGGCCCAAGATGGTTTCCTTCTATCTTCTAAAGAGTTTATTTTTCTATTCTTCCCCCAGCCATGGAGTCTTTCCCTGTGTTTTGATGTGACTGACTTTCCTGCCCTCCATCAAGAGGCTGAAAGCTGTTGCTTCATAGGAGAGAAAGGTCTAGAGAAATATTCAGTGTTTAATTACTGTTCTTTCCAAGCTCCAATTACCTCTTGACACCTGCATCACTCACTCTTGGCTTATGTCCTACCCTTAATCTTTCTATAAAATTGGGATTTTGTGTTTTTTCCAGCTTTTTTTCCATATTGAGGTAGGAGCAACATTCTATGCAGCTTTTTACATATAAGCAGGAGAGCTAATGTTACATCTCTTATTTCTTGACCTGTTATTGGTAGCAGATGAATTAGTCAGAAGCTAAACCACATAGCAAAATTATGGAAATATTGATGTTAAAGTATTCACTTACTTAACCATTTTCTAACATGAAATAATAAAAAATTTCACTTAGGAAAATTGATCGATTGATAGATATAAAATCACATTGGTAATTATGACAACATAACTAGATAAATATTATAAGCACTCCATTATACATAATTGCATTTACTGGGAGTTTGAATTATTTCCTTGCAGCTGGTCAATGTTGGATCTTGGATTTGAACACAATGATAGAGTTGAAATTTCAGCTTGTATCTTTATAACTTGGAATTGAATGCTCTTTTCCACCATGAGACCAATGAATTCCCAAAAATGGAGTGAAGTTTATGGTATATAAATATGTTGTGGTTTTCACTGGAGAATAGGAGAAAAAGACATATAAGCAAATAGCAAACAATAAATGTGATGGGTGCTATAGTACAAATATGAACAAAGTGCTATGGAAACACAGCTGTTAATAATTCCACCTGGAAAAGACAGGGATGAATTTACAGTGGAAATAATATTTAACTGGAATTTTCAAGTACTAATGGGTTTTTGCAGGAATAAGATGTGCTGACATGCTTTTGTTTATGCCAAAACATATATATGCACAAAGTAAGTTCTGTATCCAAGAGGAAGTGGAAATTTCAGTGTGGCAGCATGCAGTGTATATAATATAATTTGGTGGGTATGAAACAGGAGAGGAAGAATGTAACCAGATTGTGCAGATCTTGGCTTCCAGACTAAGTTTATAATAGCAAAACACTGGAATGTTTTAAGCAAGAATATAACAAAATCATTTTATATTCAGCAACATATTGATGGGGTTAGTAGAAATGATGAGTGGTCATGTTATTGACTGTAAGTATAGGGAATTATCAACAGTCGTTAGAATCTTCCAGGTAAGCTCTAAGCTAAGGGAAAGACAGAATAATCAAATAGGAGGTAAAGTTACATAAGCCTTTCTGAGGTAGAATTTTAGAGGAATTATAAGATAATTAGCTGAGACAATAAGAAAGAGGGAGTTACTAAATCTTGAGGTCACTTCCAACTTAGTAGCTATGATGACAGTATTAACTGAGATAGCATATTCAATCTTCAGTGGTACTAGAATGTAGATAACTTGATGGGATTGATAAAAGACAATTGAGATCATATTATTCTGAAATTGTCCATAGAATAGGTTTAACTGATATTTGCTGGTCACCTATTGAATGCAGAGAAACAGTTCAAGGTGATTTAAAAGACACATAAATCTGTTTCTCCTCCACAATTGTACGCTCCAAGCATACAGTTGAGTCGGGAAGATGAAACATAATGTGGAATTAAAAGCAGTACTGAAAAACAATAGAAAAGATTTCCCAAGGCAGTGAATTATTAATTGCTTAATGATTTATAAGATTTAAAAGAAAAGAGGTTAATTAGCAGTGGCCAGGAAGGAAAGTAGTAGAAGTTAGTGGAAGTATACAGTATGTCAGCTTTCTTAGGGGATAAAGCAAAGACAGCCACTGACTATAGTATTTCTTTGGAATTTTTTTGTGTGAATGTATAAAGAAAATTGAATTTTAAAAATGCTAAAACTTAAAAACTGCTGCTTTGGGTTTGCTAGAAGTTTCAGTGATGGGGAGAGGGATAGAAATTGGACTTTGTATTTGCTTGCATTGACTAGGAAGGAAGCTTAGTACTCTGGTTTTCTCTTTCACTTGTGCATATATAAAGCAAATATCTACCCTCTCCTTACACTGAAACCCTGAAAAAGAGAAGTAATCAAAATTCAGCTGCATTCAACCAAGATGTGTTTTGTTTAATGATAGAAATTAGATTTATCTTATGCAAAACTGTATCCCTGCTGAGATAGAGAAATGAATTTATTTTCTTGAATCTGGAAATATGCTATCCCATGACTGACAGCTATTATTTGTCCTTGGGAGATGGTGTTCTTTTACATCCAAACATTTATTCATATTTATTGGAAGAACAGATCACTCCAGGAAGGATGTGTAAAATGGATAGTGTCTTCATCCCATATTATTAGAAGGACTGTAAACTGGATTGAGGTTGCCACGTTCTGACTTGTGCTGCTTTATTAGTATGCTACATGTAATGCTATTGAATATTTTAAAAGCCAGATACAGGAAATAATGTCAAGTATTATTAGCAGTAGGATTATCTTGATTCCCAGATCCTGTTTTGCGGGTGAAAATGGGAATTTTCCTAGAAAATAATTAAAAACTGCCTCTCTTGAGAACAGTTCAATTCTGTGGTAGGAAATGACAAAGTCTTAGGTTGGAGCAGAGAGTTTCTTTTGTCTTTGGAATAGGGGCAGAGTGGTATTGTGACACTAAAGTGGGAGATTACTTTGGTATAGGCGGAGCTGGCTTTCCCATGTCAGTTTGCTGAGAGCTAGGCTGGGACATAGGCTGTGCTTACTTTTCCCATCCCTTCCATGAAAACATTTTTAAACTATTATGGCTTGATCTAAGGCATGCTTTGAGGAATGAAAAAAAGCAACTCATTAATAATATTTATATTGTGTGAATGACAGGAGCTTCAGGAAGCCACTTACTTGTAGCAGGGGGTGACCTGCAGGTTGGGAGCATCATTGGTCCAAATTGAAAGCAGGTGGTGAGGGTAACAAGCAGGATGGATTTGAGGGGCATGTGTGCATGACTTGGAAGCTCTCAGAAATTGTGTGGAGTAGAGAACTTAGTAAAAGAATGGACTTCATGAAGACTATGTAATGTGTCCTCTATGACAGAGCATTTAAATAAAATTGAAAGTCAACATCATCTAAGATGTGGTTATGAAAAATATAAAGTTCTATTATAACTGGCCAAAGTGCAGGATGGTCTTTTTCATCAAAAGGGCATTCATATATAAAACCGTATTATAATCAGTTTTTCTTAGTCATAAGTGTCTCTTAAAATGGAGTGTGCTTTATAAACCAGATGAGATTTTTGTAATTATCAAGGCTCATGTAACCAAGCAATTAATTTCAACTCACTCACATTTTTAAAAATGAAAAGCAGTGCATAAAAACAGATTATGGAAATGAAACAAAATACTTGAATAAATTGAAATGTCGGAACCCAATATTTTTCAAAACCTGAAGTATGTATTCTTCAGATACTCAGGGGATTCTGTAGATGAACCTGATATTAATAACGGTCTCAGTGAGACTACTTCAGGTGTTTGCTTTAGCACTTCATGAGACTATGTCTGTATGGAACTGATTTAATTAATATTCTACATCAGAGTACATAGCATTAGAAATGAAAGATTAGTGGTGGGTGTGGTGAATCACTGAAATGCTCTAGCCCTCTAAATAGCACTAGTATATGATAGGATTATTAATGGGGCTTGAAAAATGTTCATCTCTGCCTCCCTTGTTTAGTGACACTTGAAGCTACAATGTTTTGATATGTATTATTCAACCCCTTCTTTATTCATCCTGACTTACAGCCTGTTTTCTGCCAGTGTCTGACTTAGAGACCTTGTTGGCTAAGCAACATATTTGTAGCTCAGTTTTTCTTGATTCAAAATGGTGTAAACACTGCTTTACCACGGTGTTAAGTAATAATGAAATAGTGTGCCCTTTCTGTGCCATGTATTAGCTTAAACAGCAGGGAAGTTCTTGAATATCAAGTTACCCATAGTTCATTTCTCTTAGATCAATTAATCAAGCTATGTGAAAACAAGCATAAAATAAAAAACAACTTTGGTTAGTATTTTTATTATTAATTCAGATTAGCAAATGTGGAGAAATGCATTATATCTAAACTAAATGAATGTTTAAAAACCAAGCACAGTATTAATTAATTAAGTAAGTAATTTTGAGTCTACTGTTTTCCAAGCATTGTTTTCAGCCTTGGGGATATAACGGTGAACAAATGGTGATTGATCTTACAGTTCAGTGGAAAAGACAAACACTGAACTAGAAATTAGACCTGTAATATGTTTAAAAGTTTTTTTTTTTTTTAAAGATTTTATTTATTTATTTGACAGAGATAGAGACAGCCAGCGAGAGAGGGAACACAAGCAGGGAGAGTAGGAGAGGAAGAAGCAGGCTCATAGCGGAGGAGCCTGATGTGGGGCTCGATCCCAGAACGCCGGGATCACGCCCTGAGCCGAAGGCAGACGCTTAACCGCTGTGCCACCCAGGTGCCCCAGACCTGTAATATGTTTAAAAAGTTGAAGTATAGAGTAATATGGAAACATAAAACAATAGGGTGAGCTTAGTATGAGAGCTCATTTAAGGGCTCCTCTGGCAAAAATGTAGCATATTTGCAGGCAGAGAAAACACCATGAATAAAAGTCCTAAGATGAGGGGATGGGAGGGGAGTCATTTCAAGAAATTGAAATACAAACAGAATAGTTATATTTATAGAACCATGGCATGACCATATAATAAGATATGCTACTGTTCCTACAAATACAACATAACATGTTTACAAGATAACTATATATAGGAGAGAAAGATAGGATTTATAAATGCATAACCTTATATATGAGGATAGGAGGATTTGGCTTTTGTCTTACTTATTTGTAGGAAGATATCAAAAGGTGAGTGACAGGATCCAATTTATATTTCAAAATATCTTTCTAGTATAATGTAAAAAGAAGATTGGAATGGAGTAAAAGAAGTGAAGACTCATTAGGAGAAATGACTGTGGCTTGGATTAATATGAGGGAATGGGAAAGGAGAGAAATGGAACATTTTGAGAAGTAATTGGCAGAAGTAATTGGAACTGATAGGACTGGAGTTGTGGGAAGAAAGCATTTTGAGAAGATCAAGTAGACAATATTGTGGAGCACTGGCAAATAATGGCAGGTATAAATACATAGATCTGTAGTAAAATCACACTGGTTATGACTAATTATTGGATGTCTAGGTTGAATGATTAACTAACAACTTTTTCTTTCCATATTACCCAAATTTTTAGAAAAATTTATTTATTTATTTTAAAGAGAGAGAGAGAGAGCATGAGCGGGGAGGAGCAGAGGGAGAGGGAGAGAATCCTCAAATGGACTTCTGGCTGAGTGCGGAGCCGGACTTGCAGCTCCATACCACGACCCTGAGATCAAGACCTAAGCCGAAATCAAGAGTCAGACACTTAACTACTGAGCCACCCAGGCACCCCCCATATTACCCAAATTTTTAAACTTTGTTTTGGAAACACTTGATCTCAAACATCTAATCAATTGTCATATTTCCCCAACATGTCTTGTATTTCTGCTCTCAGGGCTACTTCACCATCTCTCCTCTAGTGTAATGCTTTACTATGGTCTTCTAAGAACATCTCCCCAGCTCACTTGGGTCTGTCTCATCACCTTCTGCTTTAATGCATCCAGTGTACTAATGGATTCGTCTTTCTAATTTATAATTCTAATTTTATCACTATCCTCCTTATAAATCTTCAATGGCTCATTTTCTGCTGAATTTATGATAAATTTCTAGTGACAGGGTTAAGAGGATAATGTATTATAAAGTTTAATCCCCCTCTTCTACCACATTCTAAGGAAAATGGGCTTTGCTTATTGGATGTCAATCAGAAGCTAGTTTTCTTCAGTTTACACAATGGTTATGAGTAAGGAAAAATGTGAGGAAGCAAGAAATGTTAATTTGTATAAAATGCATCAAATAAAAGAAGGCAGGAGAGCTGATGTGTATATGTTTGCTTTAGAGAGAGTGTTTTGGGAAGTTGAAAAGAAGGAAGCTATTTGAGGGATAGTAGGCTGTATATATATAAGTGAAGAATGAGATTAAGAGAGAGGGGAAGGAATAATTTTAAGAAGTTTTTAATCAGATCCATTTCGATGTTCTTCAAGAGAATTAAGTAAATATTTGAATTGGATTTTTAATTATGTAACTCTATATATGTTCATCCATAAATTCAGATGATACATTCTCTTCTAGTTTAAACCCTCACTTTTCCCCAGAAACCATAAATTACAGCCAACTGAGAATTTCTGCTCATCTGCTATGTCCAGCGTTTTCTCATCTTGATTGTATTTACTCTTGTTTTACCTTCAGTAATTCTTTAAGTTTTTATTTAGATTCCTGTTAGTTAGCATACGGTGTAATATTAGTTTCAGATGTACAGTACAGTGATCCAGTACTTCCAAGCATCACTGGTGCTCATCACAAGTGCCCTTCTTAATCCCCATCACCTATTTCACCCATTCGCCCACCCACCTCCATTCTGGTAACCATGTTTGTTCTTTATAGTTCAAAGTCTGTTATTTGTTTTGCCTCTCTCTCTTTTTTCCCCTTTGCTCATTTATTTTGTTTATTAAATTTCACAAATGAGTGAAATCATATGGTATTTGTCTTTCTCTGACTGACTTATTTCACTTAGCTTAATACTCTTTATCTCCATCTATGTTGTTGCAAATAGCAAGATTTCATTCTTTTTTGTGGCTGAGTAATGTTCCATTATATATGTGAGATACACACACACACACACACACACACATACACACACGTATAATATATATAAAACATCTTCTTTATCTGTTCATCAGTTGATGGACATGGGCTAGTTCCATAGTTCCATAGTTTAGCTATTGTAGATAATGAGAGAACTTGAATCTGAAATGTGTCCAAATTTTCCCTGAAATAGGGAAGGAAAAGTCTCAACTCTAGAATGTGATCAAATGGCTCTGGGGAAATATGTCTCTAAATCTCTGTGGAGCAATTCACTGAACTTCCAAGGTAAGTTTGACATTTAATCATCCTTTAATCTATGCCATTTTCTCAGACAACCTGGATCATGCAGAAATAGGAAAATATTCTTGGAATCTTATCCCATAACATATATTTAACTATATTAAAAAACTCACACCTAAACAATAAATGATGTTTTAAGTCTATTTTCTTTTCTTTATAGTTTGTTGTTTAATTGTATCAATAAGAAGAAAAAAACAAGTCCTACTTGTATACTGATATTTATATTTTTAAATTATTACAATCTAAATTTATAGTGATTTAATAGAGCATATTATCTTTTTTATAGTTAAGTATTAAAACTTACATATTAATATACCTAATGTCAAGGTTATTACTATCACTAAAGCTAAAATCTAATATTAACAGTCAGATTGAGTATTTTAGAGTTTTTTATAATTTGAAGAATTATGAAATTTAGTTGTATGAAATTTGCTTTGTCAATTTGTACTTTTATAAGAAATTTGTGAATCTAAATAAAATGAGAAGTAGGATACTTCAAACATATATAAAATTCAGCAATTAATAAAGACCTCTTACTATCAGACTATTTTATTAGATGTTCCTATTTATATATTTAAAATTATACTATTTTATGTTTATTTTCATTATAAAACATTTCAAGTACACAAAGAAGTATAGAGGATCATCTTATATAACTCAGTCATTAAATCTTAATATTTTGCCACATTTACATTCGGATATTTTATAATTTAACACCCCCAAACCCATTCTCTTCTTCCCTCTCTGTTGTAACCTTTATTTTGATTGTCATATGATGAATTGTTTTATATTTAACTACTGAGTTCATAAATGTGAACAACATAGAATATTGTTTTTGCACGTTCAAAATTTTTATGTAAATGGAATCATCATCCACATATGACTTTTCAACCCTCTTAATTTGTGTTACTGAGATTTAGTCATATTGATACTTTTACCCAATTCATTCAGTTTAACTGCTCTGAAATGTTTTATTGTTCAAATACCACATTAAAAAAATTATTCTGATGTAGGATAACTACAGTGTTTCTGACTTTTCACCATTATAAATGATGTTTCAATGAATACTCTTATACATACATTTTAAGCCCATTTGTAAAATATATTTTAGGATATATTTCTAGAAAGGGGCTTCCTGAATATTAGTGAATGAAAATGTCCAACTTTGTTACATAGAGTGAATGACTTCTCTAAGACAGTTGTTTGTACCGATGCACACTCCCCCCGGCATTGAATGAGAGTTTCTATTCAACATTCTTACCAAGACTTGGAATCATTAGTTTCTTCAGAGAGGTAACCAGGAGTAGGAATAAAAGATGCACCTTGGAGCCGAGCTGCATTGGTTGCAATTCCAGCTCTGCCCCATGCTAGCTTTGTAACGATGCCAACAACTTTGTTTATAATTTTTCTCATCTTCAAAATGAGAATAATAATAAGGACACCTTTCTCAAGGAGTTGTGAGGGTCAAAAAAGTTAATAGAATTTGACCATGTAATATAATTTCTGACATGTAGAGAGTATATTTTAAATATTTAAAAACAACTTATTTTATGGAAAGTGGTGTTGTATTATCTCATTGAGGCTTGCTGTAATTTGAAGTTCCACAAGTACTAGTGAGATTCACTGTAATTTCTCCTCTTTGAAGTGTATGTTAATATTGTTTCTCTTTTTATGGTTAGGCTTTTGGTCTTTTTTATTATTTATATGTGGGCATTTAAAAGTCCTTTTTGCTTGGCATGTTTTGGTGTGTAAAGGTGTTGCTAATATGTTACAAGATAATTATTCTTTTAAGCTTTGTTTATCATCTTATTTGTAGAAATTTTAATTTTAATAGAGTCTTATTAACCAATATATTCTTTACTGGTTCTTTAATTTTTTGTTTCTGGGAAATCTTTCCC
>NW_024426552.1:49916818-50008374 GCF_017311325.1 Ursus maritimus | reverse complement strand
TTGTGTTTATGAATATGATTTCTCATAAAGTTTTACAAAAGATTTGAAATATTCTTTTTTCACTTTTGGCTCTTTAATTCAATTGGATTTTATTTTGGGGTATAATGTAAGAAGAATAAAATCTTACTTTTTTGTCATATGGATGACCATACATTCTGATACTATTTAATTTATAGGTCAAACTTTTACCTCTGCCTTGTAATGCCTTCTCCATCACATATAAAAATTCTATCTCTGTGTGAGCTTATTTCTAGGTTCAGTTTCTTTGTTCTGTGTTTTCTTGCATTGATATATATGTCCATTCTTGAACTTAAATCCTTTTTTACGCAGCCTAATTTTAAAAACTCTTGGCAATTTTGCATACACACACATACACACACAGACATACACATGCATGAAATAAGTTGGGATTTTCATTGGCATTTGGATGTTTATAATAATTAATTAACAAGTTATAATATTGAGATTTTTCCATGTATGAATATATTATTCTTAATTAGTCCAGTATTTTGAAATTTCTTTCAATAACATTTAATAATTTACTTCATAAAGTCTTATGCTTCTTCTGCTATCTTTGTTCCTAAGTAATTTGTAGGTTTCTCTTTTTTTTTCTTTGTAATTTTAAATGGGATTTTTTTTATTGCATCTTTTAAATAGTCATTACTGTTGCATGTAAGCACTTTTTTGTTTGTTTGTTTTAATATTTTATTTCTTTATTTGACAGAAAGAGACAGAGAGCAGCAGATGGAGAGGGAGAGGGAGAAGCAGATTCCCTGCTGAACAGGGGCCCAATGTGGGACTCCATTCCAGAGCCCCGGAATCATGACCTGAGCGGAAGGGAGACGCTTAACCGACACAGGCACCCAGGAGAGCACTGTTTTTAAGGTTAATCTTATACCTAGTAATACTGATAAATCCTCTTAGAAAATTTGAAGCTTGGTTTTTGTATGTAGATGACTGCAAATTTTAACAAATTTGAGAGTTTCTTTTCAAACACCATACCATTTATTATTTTTTCTTACTTTACTGTTTTGCCTTATATTTTCAGTTGATTTAAGCTTCCCTAGTTGGCATCCTTGACCAATTTATGAATTTCAGTTAATGGAAATGCTTCCAGAAGTTTCAAACAGTAACTATTGGGCCTGACACTGTTTTCTAGACATGGCTATCTTAGGAACAAAATAGAGAATTTCTATTCTTGTGAAGATACATTCTACTAAGGGAGTCAGATAGTAAATGGTAAACTTAGCAGATTAGCATGTGGTATGTTAGGAGATAATACATACATTAAAAAAAAACCATCTGGGGCGCCTGGGTGGCACAGCGGTTAAGCGTCTGCCTTCGGCTCAGGGCGTGATCCTGGCGTTATGGGATCGAGCCCCACATCAGGCTCTTCCGCTATGAGCCTGCTTCTTCCTCTCCCACTCCCCATGCTTGTGTTCCCTCTCTCACTGGCTGTCTCTATCTCTGTCGAATAAATAAATAAATAAAATCTTAAACAAACAAACATCTAATACAGAAAGAGACTGGGGATATGTGACTGGGAATTAATTGTAGTATTAAATAAAGTGGTAAGATAGGCCCTGTTAAGAATTTAAGATTTTGGAAAATATTTGAAGCAGATGAAGGAGTTATTTAGTCCAGTGGAGAGATGGGGAAAATGTGTTTAGAGAACCCCTTGAGCACAGACTCTAAGATGAACATAAAAATGAGTATGTTGACCACTTTGACTGGCAGGAGAAGAGCAGTAGGATTTCAGGCTCCAAAGGTAAGAAGTGGGGTAGATCATGAGGACATTGGGGCCCATTGTAAGAACTTTAACTTCTCTAAGTGTAATGGAACCATTGGAGAGAAATATGGTGAAGAATAAGATGATCTGTCATAAGCTTTAAAAGAATCACTCTTTCTGCTGTGTTGCGAATAGACTGTCAGAGCATGAAGGCACAAGTAGAAAGATATTACAGTGGCCTGAGAAGGTGATTCATATTAAGTTGGTAACAGTGAATATGGTCAGAAGTAGTCAGATTCCAGGGCCACCTGGGTGGCTCAGCTGTTAAGCGTCTGCCTTCGGCTCAGGGCCTGATCCCAGAGTTCTGGGATCGAGCCCCACATCAGGCTCCTCTGCTGGGAGCCTGCTTCTTCCTCTCCCGCTCCCTCTCTTGCTGGCTGTCTCCCTCTCTGCCAAATAAATAAATAAAATCTTAAAAAAAAAAAAAAGAAGTAGTCAGATTCCAGATACATTTTGGAGGAATAGCCAACAGAATTTGCTAATAGATTTTATATATTGTGTCAGAGAAGAATGAACTGGTTTTCTTCTTTCTCTCTCTGTGTCTCTATCTCTCTTTCTCTGGATGAAAAAATCTTGTATCTGGGTTTTCCAAGTATCCTGAATTGTTACACTAGTCCACACTGAGTCTTTAAAATTTGTTGAATTTTAGTTGTTTTCTTCCTTGCTTTAATGCAAAATGAAACCATGTATTCTACTTCTCAAAATGTCTTGTTACCTTTTGGAATACAGTTTGTCCAGTTTCGTTTTAACTTCAGCTCTGTAAAGGGCTCTAAAAATTATGATTTGGTAATTTTTTGAGCTTTTCTCATTGCTAGAACTCTAGGTTCTCACTCAGCACCAAGTAATATGGCATTGAAATATATAAAGCAAACAGGACATAAGGTAGGACAGTCTACTTAGCCAATAACCACAATCTATGATGAAGCAACTGCATGCTCTTGGCTAGTTGATGGTTCCGTGTTTAAAGGGAAAACTTTGAAGATATGAGTATTTGGGGGCACCTGGGTGGCTCAGTCGTTAAGCATCTGCCTTCGGCCCAGGGCGTGATCCCGGCGTTCTGGGATCAAGCCCCACATCGGGCTCCTCTACTGGGAGCCTGCCTCTTCCTCCCCCACTCCCCCTGCTTGTGTTCCCTCTCTCACTGGCTGTCTCTCTCTTCAAGTAAATAAATAAAATCTTAAAAAAAAAAGAGATGAGTATTTGTCACAACCCATGCATGCCCACAAACATATGTACTTATATACCAAAAGTAAACCAACACAATACTCACCATTTCTACATCTGATGAATTTTGACTTTTTTCTGTTTTCTATTCTAATCTCTACTTGATAAATTGATTTTCTCATAAAACCATAGTTTGCAAAACATTGTTTTAGACTATAATGCTAGAAGTGAACTGTTGTTTCAAAAGTAAATACATTTAGTAAATAATTAAGAAATGTAACAAAATTTGTTAAATTTTATTAAAAGAGAGGTACTATCAAAAACCCCTAATTAAAATGATGACAGAAGTGAGGAAAAGAAATAAATACATCAGGAAGAGTTGAGATCAATGCCTAAACGTAGAATATATATATATATATATATATATATATATATATATATACTCAATATTCATATATAGATGTATATAGTATATATAATATACAGTATATGCCGTGTATGTAGTGTATATAGTATCTATAGTAATTCATGCATATAACAATTAAAAGCAAATAGCAATGTAAAATATGAATAGTAAACTTTTTTCTTCTCTCCCTTCTTTCCCTGTCTCACTCATGAAATTAATTACTTTAATGACTTTAATGGCTTCTTGTGTACCCTTCTTAAAATTTTATATGCAATTTCAAGGAAAAACACATGTACCTTTTCTGCAGCTAGAATCAGCAACTCACTTTATTCTCTGATGTTCTGTAACATAATCTTCCCCAGTTAATCCATTTTAGAGATATTAAGCAACTACTTATTCATGTTTTAATTTCTGCCTGAGGATATTTTTATAAATCATGCAATCATTTTTTATCTATGGGTATTTAGATTTTTTTTCAGTGTTTATTACATAACAATGCTACAATCAATAGCCTATATTGATCACTATTGTACATTACTGATGTACATTGTACATTGATTGGTGTACATTGATTGTACATCAGTCTATATTTTTGTTTCAGTCTTCCCATCAGATAAATATCTAATAATGGAATTCCTAGATAAAAAAAGCATATGCGTGTTAAACTTTGATTTTGACACATTGCCTTTCCAAAGGTTGTTTCCGTTTATTTCCTTATTATATCTGAGAATGCCTCATTACTCAGGTCTTCATCATATCTAGCATTGTACTGTCCTGTTTTGCTGGGATGAACCACTCTTGTTCGCATTTATTATTCTGTGAATGTATAACTTGTTTATATTTGATAATATTTTGTGGGTGTCTGTGTGTGTATGGCTTTTCCATTAATATTTCATGGGAGACTGAGTTGTGAGATTAAATGTTTTCACATTTTGATATCAATGTAGGAAAATTTTTAAAAACTTAGAACAAATTTCAGAATTTTCATTATTTTCTATGCTAGGTTTTTAGATACTTATTTTATCATGAAGACCATCCCAAAACTTAGTGGCTTAAAAACGGTAATTTATTATTTCCAATAACTCTGTGGATTGTCCAGTTTCGTTTTAACTGGTATCGACAGCATATTTTTTTCTCCTGGTCTTTTTAGAGATTATCAGTATTGTTGAGAGCAATTTAAAGTTAAAAAGAAATAATTAGGTGCTTTTAAGGTATTAATATAGAAGATTAAAATGGCATAAGAAGGGAAATTAATGAATACGGGCACTTTTTGATACAAAACCTGATCAAATAAATATTTTAAAATAATATTTCCACAGGTAATTGATTTTTGCCTATGTTAATAACACCGAGTAATTGAATCTGCTCTTAACCACAGCATATTTTGTATAAAGTTCCCTTAGAGCAGCCTGATGGCAATATCGATAAATGGTTATGTTTCTTCTGTTTCCCGCCCTAAGTGCCCCAATATAATTTTGCCTTTTTAGTTATTAGTTATTAGTTATATATCACCTACCATCTTTGCTCCAAAGCACTTTGTAGACAGAGCACATTCAATCAAACGTAGGCAAGGAAATTCAGCTCTGTCGACTAAGCTGATTCGCGAATTTCTCTTTAGGGCACAGCCTTAAAACACGACCTGAAACAACATTTTGTTATTTAATTCATCAGCAGAAAAGTAGTTATGCTGAGACGAAATAAAGTTAGGACTGCCTAGATTAACATGGCCATTCTGTATTAACAGTGATCAGAGTTACTCAATTGTTCTTTCAAATAGGGACTAATGTTGCCAAATTCATGAATTATAATTGTGAACATGCATTCTGATACTGTAGATGGAACCTGTGCTATGGCTTCAGGGTAAGGAAAAGGAGAAAATCAACACTGGTACAGGAAGATTGGCATCTCTCTGAGGAGCCAAGTTAGAAACTCAAATCAGAGTATTCAGTATTCAAATCAGCATAGAATACTTTCTGGATGCCCAGTCAATGTTGTTAAAATTTTTTTAAAAATTGCATTATTCTAGCTGGTGATTCTCATGTCTGTTCAATCATGAGGCCATTGCACTGACCTCTGCCCTCATCACTTCCACAGTATTTGGACACCCTTGGAAGTATTTTCATAGCTTTACATTTTCCTCACTTTGTCGGAGGTGAGGCTGAGCAAATTTGTTATTAGTTTCCTCTGTGCAAGTGTTCAGCACTGAATTTAGTTTTGCAGAGGGAGTAGTTTTAATATTTGGTGCTAACTACTATCAGCACTGCTCTGTAATCTCTTTCTGCTTTTTTCTCTTTGCTGTGCTATTAATAAACTTCATACCTTGCAATCAAATTATTAATTTAGTCACCACCTTAGCAGCATGCAGCTAAAAAAGAGACAGTTGGTGTTTTACATTTCAAGAAATAGATCTTTAATCCTTTAAGGTGTTGGTAATATTATCAATACCTGGGGATAGAAAAAGTCCTACTGTTCAACTGATATCTTGCTTTTATCCCCTTCGTTTGTATTTTGCTATAGACAAGTGGCTCTACCTTATAAGATTCTTCATCCTAGACCATCTCAGCCTGCTGAAAGTAGAAGCCCACAAAAATGTGTGTGATGGAAACTTCAAAGAGAGGATTATAGCCTGCTCCCACTGAGACACATTTTTTTTTTTAAAGTATGTGCATATAGTCTTGTAAAATTATTTTTTGTAACTTGTTCTTTCTATTTTTTAAGTTTTTATTTTAATTCCAGTTAGTTAACATACGGTGTAATATTAGTTTCAGGTATACAACTTAGGGACTTCCTTACAACACTTCCTTACGACACCCGGTGCTCATCACAGCAAGTTCACTCCTTACTCCCCATCCCCTATTTAACCCATCTTCCCACCCACCTCCCCTGTTTCCCACCCTAAGTGCCCCAATGTAATTTTGCCTTTTTAATTATTATATATCACCTACCATCTTTGCTCCAACGCGCTTTGTGGACAGAGCACATTCAATCAAATGTAGCCATCAGTTTGTGCTCTATAGTTAAGGGTCTGTTTCTTTTCTTTTCTTTTTTTTTTTAAGATTCTATTTATTTATTCGATAGAGATAGAGACAGCCAGCGAGAGAGGGAACACAAGCAGAGGGAGTGGGAGAGGAAGAAGCAGGCTCCCAGCGGAGGAGCCTGATGTGGGGCCCGATCCCATAACGCCGGGATCACGCCCTGAGCCGAAGGCAGACGCTTAACCGCTGTGCCACCCTGGCACCCCAAGGGTCTGTTTCTTGGTTTGCCTCTGTCTCTCTTTTTGTTTTATCCTCTGCTTGTTTGTTAAAATTATTTTATTACAGTTCAAAAGTATATATATATATAATATATATGTGTATGACATATGTAAAAGTATTTATGCATGGAGATATATGTACATACATAGAAATGTATGAATAGACAGAAACAGAGAGATAGAATGCACACTGGTAAGATGATAAAATTTCATGGTCTGCTTTCTGGGGTTCTACTGAGTGTAACAGGAACCATTTAAAACCTAATGCAAGTCTATTGATTTTTTGCATATGAGACTGCATGTTTATCTTTATACTCTTTGGCTCTGGTTCTGTTTACTACAGTTTTTCAGTTCAAGTGATAGAATAAATTAGGGAGTACCAAACAGTCCCTCTTAATTCTTGAAGGTTTCAGAGATAAGTCTAGATAAGAACTAAAAACACCACGATGGATATTTTTAATGCCTACTTTTGGTCTGTCACTTAAATATCTTATTTTTTTATCTGCCTTTAATACAGTCTCCTTTGTAGGGTAATTAAATTACATTATTATGACCACTCCATGACTGTGCTATACGTATGGCAAATACTTCCTTCTAGATACCTTATTCAGTAGACCTTCTATTTTGATTCTGTCCAATATTACTTTCCAAGTTTTAATCAAATTTCATGATAATTGGCTACTTCTATCAGTTTGCTGAGAATAACCAAAACATGATCTATCATACAATTGCAAAATTTAATAATTAAAACATCTAAAAATATTTCTTTTATCTTTTTAGATTCTAGAGAATGTAAAAATCCCACTAAGAAACTTTCTTTTGTCTGACTAACAATGTCTAAGAATAGTTTGAGTCATAGGTGATGGTTCCTCTTGGAAGAAATCAATTACTGTCTCATCTACTCTTTCCCTGTGGAAATAGGAGGCATGGCAATGCAATTCCAGTTGGCACAAAACCTTACAAAATGTCTCCCTTTTCTGCCTAACGTTTGAAAGCATTTCCAGTGAAAGAAAGCACTAACTCTATTGTTTACGTAATTTCTTCTGTTTCTTTCATTGGATCACAGAAGCAATGCAAATTATACTGTATTAATATGATTCAGTTATTGTATTCTGCAATGTTTAATTTACCTTCGTTGTAAGAATTTTGGAAATATTTAAATCATCTTTTGCTTTGTAACTGATTTAAAATCCAATAGGATAACTCTAATGTAAACTGAAAATTTTTAATTTATATGAAAAATTTGAACCTCTAGCTGATGGGATTGGTGAAGAAAGAGAAATGACAAATTAATGTGTCTTATTCTTTAATGATTGTAACAGCCAACAACCTGTCTGTCTCAAACTTGGCTATAGGCTGAAGTTATAACCCTCTTGAATGTGAAAATCATAAATAATCTAGGGATCATGTCTTTTGGCACAAGTAACCCTAAAATGGTAGTGGGGCATTGAAGATTCTCTTACCTTGCATAACTATTTGGTGTAGGTCCAATTCTAGCAAGCTATCTCTGGCCCAACATGTCTGTTCATTCTGAAGAAATTATGCTCCTCTAAAGCCACGAAGCTTCCCATTAAACTTCATATAGTATTTAAAACCAATCCAAGAGTTAGTAAAAACTCAACAAACTTTTATATGTTAGATGGATGAGTGAGTAAAGGAGACTTATAATACAGAAAGAAATACTGAAGACTAGGTAAACTGGGGACTAACTACATTGCTGCATAAAACTCATCTGAAGTCAAAGAGACTGCACTGGGCCACCAAAGGTTTGCTACTCTAGAGTTTGTAACCGCTGGAGAATAGATCAATATTTTTAAGGTGCATTTTAAGAAACACTCACCTTAGAAGATTCAAGAGGGAAAAAGAAAAAAGCACAAAACTTCCAGGTCACATGTGTTGGAGCAACTACACATAATGACTCCCTTTTGCAGATTTATAACATATCAACACATTAAAACAGTGCTCTCCAGATGGGTGCTTCTACGCCATAGGATGCGCAAAATAATTTAGTAGGGGGTAGGAAGGAAACTTGAAACATTTTAAAAACATTTATTTTTATACTATTTTGAATCTTTTTATTTTTGTATACTTTATTATGTATATAACATTAACACAATAGTGTAATTATTTAATTTATGTTTGAATACCTACACATCTATTGGGGTTATGTGCTCAAAATTGTTATTGAGCCAGGGTCTGAAGAAAAAAATTTGGACTTCTTCATTAAAGGATCTTAAATTTTTCATAGTAAAGCAACATTACTTTGAACTTACATCGACTTAGGTAACTTCAAGTGTATTATATTTAAAAAGACAATTCAACTGAGTAAGTTTATAAAGATCTAATTGGCTTTATTCAATGATTCATGAATTGGGAAACATCCCATCTAGCAAACAGAAGTGAGCTTTGAGGAGTTGAACAAAATGGAAGACTTTTATAGGCAGAAATAGGGTGAGACAAAGAAGTTACTAGGAAAAGAAAAGGGGAATATTTTAGTCAGCTAGGGAGAAGGGCAGGGGGTCTTATCCTGCAGATTGCCTCACTAGTGCTGATCAGGAAATTCTACACTCATTGTTTTAAAATTCTACTGGAAGAGGCTGAAATTACGTTTATGTCAGGTATTAAGTCCTGGTGGGGTTTAGCAAAAGTAACTCCATTTTGGGCCTGTTATTTCTTTTTTATAGTATGTATGGTCCATCCATCGTGATCCAATGAAGCACATTTTGTGAGTCACTGTTTTTTAGAAGCCAGATGCTTTTATTCTGGACAGCATGCTTCCATTTACTGTATCTGCTAACAGGGGAATGATAATGAACTGGATTTTAGAGTGTGCTTTGCAAATTCAATTATTCCTGGAAAGTCTTGATGAGAGAGGACAGAACTAAAGCAAAATTATCAAAAAGCAGGATTTTTACCTTAATTGCAACCTAACAAGTTAGCTTGCCAAACTTTAATGGATGCTGTTAAAAGACATGAGATCCCTGGGTCAGAGATGAATGACGGTCTAACTGGTAGCCAGAGTATCAGCATTTATTTTATGTATGCATGCATGTATGTATGTATGCCTGTATTGATTGATTGATTGATTTTGCCTGTTCTCTAAGCCCCAGTTCCCACAGGGAAAAAAAGAGAATGACTGCACACATCATGAACTGCTTACGAGAAAGGAAGCCCAAGTTTAGGGAACCTAGATCTTTCATAATGGGAAGAAGCATGCTTCGTTTTGCTTTGGATAAAGACACTATCTCTGTTTTTCAAGGCTGTTCACTATACAAACATCCTTGAAAAGATTGTCTTGAACTAAAGTCAATCAGTGACTCTGCTTGCAAGGTATGCAGAAATATGAGAGATTTATGGAGAAATATTTCTCAGTTAAACCGTGCTAATGGGTTAGGTTTCACAAAGAGTAAGCCAACATACCTGAACCTAGCTCAATGCTCTCTTTAAAGCCTCTTCACATAGGATCATCTTTGTGCATACATGACCAGTACAAACCTACAAAACCCTATGCTTAGAATCCCATCCCCTACTGTGGTTTAATGGTTTGTGATTTCCTGTGGTTGCTGTCTTGAAACTCTTAATAATGTTATCTTAGACATTATGTTTTGTTAAGTGAAGTCCTATAAGATCACAGACTAATTGCAAGGGCCTTGGAGTCTTGGCTTATGCACATTCCTGCCTCTTGTCCACCTCTCTGCTTCCTGGGAATGAGTTCTAGGTCATCTCCCTAACAGGCCATACCCTTCCTACCTTATTTGTCTTTCTCTCTGGGGCAGTGATTGGGTTGTGTTAGTTAGGAGAAGCCCTCATTTACTGTTTTCTTTCTCTTTATGCAAAGGCCTAGGGTGGGACATGATGGCAGTTAGTAGAATTTTGGTAATTCTTTCTTTCTTCACTTTTTTTTTTTTTTAAGATTTATTTATTTGAGAAGGAGAGAGAGCGTGAGCATGAGTGGGGGGAGGGGCAGAGGGAGACAATCTCAAGCAGACTTCCTGCTGAGGACGGAGCCTGATGTGGAGCTCCATCTCTCAACCCATGAGATCATGATCTGAGCTGAAACCAAGAGTTGGGTGCTTAACAGAATGAGACAACCAGGTGCCCCGAATTTTGGTAATTCTTTAAGTGAGTTAATGCTTTTACACTTCCAGTTAAAACTGGCATTGACGATAAAAAAATTACTGGTTAAATTCATGCCAGTAATTTAATATTTTAATTTTTCTTTACTTAGACATTAAATGACAAAGAAAACACGCAATGGCAAGGTGATAGGGCAGAAGAAAGGAACAGTTTATATTTATTACTTTTAGTATTTACTTCCTGCCTTTTCAACAAGGTTCTTTGCATTTTCATTTTTCACTTAGCCTCTACAATTTATGTGGCTAGTCCTGCTCACACAAGGTATCTATCTTTGCTTTACCTCAGCCAATGCCCTTCACCTCAGAATTCATTGAATATGAGAACTTAGAGGAGATACCCATACTTTGCATTTGTACTCTGTTCTTTCCACTTTTCACAATGGAAAAAGAGTCCCTGACTCTATCCTGGGCCAACCTATCCTCTTATATTCTGCACCTTTCCCCTTATTCTTATCAGGGATGTCACACTTGTATTTATCATTCTCTCATCTGAATCATGAAATCTTCAGACTTTCCACTTCTTTTGTATGATTGCCATTAATATGCAAACACGCTTCATGTAATGCATTTTTAATTTTAACATATACAAACAACAGTAATCATATGCAAAACAAGAAAATCTCTTGACCCCACAACCTGCTTTAGCTGCCTTTCCATTTCTCTGCTCTGTTTTGCAGCAAATATTCTCAAGAGCTGTATACACTCATTACCTCCCTGTCTTCACTACAAATCCATTTCCACTCCATTCCAGATACTGTCCATATGACACCACTGAAATTGCTTATTAAATTACCAAATGATCTCTTAATGCCAAGTTCCGTGCTCACTTATCTGGCCCCCATCACACTTGGCTTTTGTGCAGCATTCAACATAGTTGACAACTCCTTCCTTCTTGGCATTCTTGGTATCCATGACTTCTCACTCTCCTCACTAATCATCCACCTTTTTGGCTATTTATTAGTTTTTTTTCCTGCTGATNNNNCTTCTAGCAAATCTTTTTTTTTTTAAATATTTTATTTATTTATTCGACAGAGATAGAGACAGCCAGTGAGAGAGGGAACACAAGCAGGGGGAGTGGGAGAGGAAGAAGCAGGCTCATAGCGGAGGAGCCTGATGTGGGGCTCGATCCCATAACGCCGGTATCACGCCCTGAGCGGAAGGCAGACGCTTAACCGCTGTAGCACCCAGGCGCCCCTCTTCTACCAAATCTTTACATGTTGGAATGCATCCAAAACTTAATCCTTGTCTCTCAAATCTCCTTTATACAGTCTCTTCCTTTCTCCCTTTCTCTCAATATATAATCTCTAATTTAACCTCTAGATTATATATCCAATGGCCTCATCTTAGATCTGTGACACACATTTCAGAATTAAGATGACGAAAATGCAACCCTTGACTTTCCCCAAGTGTGTGGCGCTCTGTTTTTATGAGCTCAGTAAATGATATCAACATCTAGTTAGTTACTCACCTCCTCAGATTATCTTCCCTTTATCTTTCTTCTTCTTTTTTTTTTTTTAATGTTTTTTTATTACATTGTTAGTCACCATACAGTACATCCCTGGTTTCTGATGCAAGGTTCGATGATTCATTAGTTGCGTATAACACCCAGTGCACCATGCAATATGTGCCCTCCTTATTACCCATCACCAGTATATCCCATTCCCCCACCCCCCTCCCCTCTGAAGCCCTCAGTTTGTTTCTCAGAGTTCATAGTCTCCCATGCTTCACTCCCCCTTCTGATTACCCCCCTTCTTTATCCCTTTCTTCCCCTACCGATCTTCCTAGTTCTTATGTTCCATAGATGAGAGAAATCATATGATAATTGTCTTTCTCTGCTTGACTTATTTCACTTAACAGTATCTCCTCCAGTGCCGTCCATGTTGCAGCAAATGTTGAGAACTCGTTCTTTCTGATAGCTGAGTAATATTCCATTGTATATATGGACCACAGCTTCTTAATCCAGTCATCTGTTGAAGGGCATCTCGGTTCCTTCCACAATTTAGCTATTGTGGATAATGCTGCTATGAACATTGGGGTGCATATGGCCCTTCTCTTCACTACATCTGTATCTTTGGGGTAAATACCCAGTATTGCAATGGCTGGGTCATAGGGTAGCTCAATTTCCCTTTATCTTTCACATGCTGTCCATCAGCTAGTGATAGTTTTGAACTTATAAACATAGTTGGAGTCTTTTTTTTTCTCCATCTGCTCAGATACCACCATAGTCTAAGCTACCAACTAATGTCTCCTTCTAGTAAGACTGTTGACTAGTCTCCTCATGTCCATACTTGCCTTCTGCAAACCTGACAATGATCTGAGTAATTTTTCGAAAATATAAATTAGACTATGTTAATACTCAACTATTGAGACGATTGCACATTCTTTGGGACCTATGTATGCTTCCAAGATCATTCTGTATTATTTTTCCTGAATATTCCAGGCACAATAGTCTTTGCATTTCTTTCCTCGGCCACAGAGTATCTTTTCTTGGGGGCAGGCACTCTAGGGGACTGGCTGATACTTGGAAACAGTACTTGGAATATAGCATTCAATAGATGTTCAATAAATATGTTATTTATCTATCTTCCCAACTTTTTCTAATATGGATTTATTAAGTACCTACTATGTTATTATTTGAAGATAAATTTTATATTTTCACTTTTGGAAAATACCACCAAAATCTCTTTGAAATACATACTTTTATATATAATCGTCTCTGTTTTTAATTATATATAATTGTCTCTGGTGCTCATGTCATTCCCTTAAACAGAGACACTTATTTGTTACTTTAATATTGTGGTTTGGTTGTTTCCTTTAGACTATTAATGTAATTGATTGGTAGAATCATGGTTGTGGGAAACCATATAGCTTAATGGAATTCTTAAGAACCAGGAATTAAATCCATCCTGACTTTATGTTTCTATTATTCTTGACCCTGTGTATATCCTTATCTAGACATGGCATAGATATAGAGAATAGTATAATATCTCTATCTGGAATGAGCAATTTTATGAAGCAGGTAGCATGCAGCTCCATCCCACTTCTGGTAAAATGAGGCCGAATAGCAAATATGAATAGGCTAGATGCACAGGAGCACTTGTATTTTCTTTTCTTTTCTTTCTTTTCTTTCCTTCTTTTCTTTTTTTTTCTTTTTTTTAAAGATTTTATTTATTTATTTGACAGAGAAAGAGGCAGCAAGAGAGGGAACACAAGCAGGGGGAGTGGGAGAGGGAGAAGTAAGGTTCCCACTGAGCAGGGAGCCCAATGAGGGGCTCGATTCCAGAACGCTGGGATTATGACCTGAGCCCAAGGGAGACGCTTAATGACTGAGCCACCCAGGTGCCCCATGGAGCACTTGTATTTTCATCTGTTTTACATTTTGGAGATTTCAGTGTATTAAATCATTTCCTCTGTATAAATTTAGATGCTCTCTAGAGAATCATTCAATTACACCAACAAGATTATCAATTCGTCTATTGATTGTCTATTGATTAGGCACATCAAAAGAATGGGTAGAGGGCAGGAGATTTTTAGAGTGTGAGATACCTCAGAAGTTGACTGAGCAAGTTTGTCTGACAGTGAAGTACAGGGGACAGGACTCTTCTTTTTTTCTGCCAAGCATACATGACTGAATCCACTCATCTTCAAGTCTATATCCTCTGGGGTGCCCCTCACATTGCTCAAGTCTCAAATTCCCTTACCATGGGCTGTACCAGCTTTTCACCCATCTATATCCTCTCTTAAGTTATAAACTGTGAAAATGAGAACTATAAATGCCCTCTTTATGGCTATTTCTTTATGGGTGGAATTTAATGAATGAATGAATTGAGTGTGAGATGCAATAGCTCGTTATCATCTGGAAGAATAGCGTAAAGGTATACAAAAAGCTAGAAGAGATCTCTCATGTTTGACCTCTCTTATACGAATCGGATAAAAGGAAACTTAAAAAACTAGGGAAAAAGTCTGTAGTATTATTGGCACCCTAAGTGGGGCATTTTGCTGGATTTTGATAATGAAAAAAGAGAGAGAGAGAGAAAGGAGAAAAGAGAAATCTCATGATAGAATCCTGACTTTGTTTCTCATTGTACATTTATTGGTTATGGTTTATAAAATTAAGAAAATCATATGTGACTTGAAACTTAGGTATGAAGTTAGTAAAGTTAGCAAAACATTGGCCATTGAATTAATGGTAGATATTATCATTATTTGCTTGTACACTTTGGATGGCAATTTGCTAAAGTTTTACCATATTAAATATTGAGACTTTTTTCATCTTTTTTCCATGACCTAATCCATGTGTAAGATAAAGCAATGATCTTTAGAACAATGTATAAAATAAAGCAGCGATCTTTAGAATAGTTTCAATAAATTAAATTTCCAAGCATATGTATATCCAAATATTCTCTTGTAGGAGAGTGATTTTTTTCTGTATCAGACTAAGTTTAAATTCTAAGGTCTTGAAGTTAGAATTTTTAGTTTCAAAGGTAGTTGACATTTAACCTTTAAAAGTAGAATTAAGATATTACTTCTTCTAAAAATCACAAACATGTTTAAGTAAATATTTTAGAGAATGGCTCACTTTAACACCCACTTGCCCTTTCACTAAATCCTTATAATAAACATTATCTGCCATGTGCATTATATGTCTTTTTAAAATCCCATCTCATTTTTGCTATCTCCTCAATTTGCAGACAGAGATTATGTTACATGAGGTAATCTGTTTTGAAAAAAGCAAAAAGCTATTGCACTCAAGCCATATGTACATCATCCCTACCCCTCGCCCTGGAATCAGATCTTTCATACATGCTTGAAAAAATCATATATATTAGTGTAAACAGCAGATTTAAAAAGAGATTAGGCCCTTGTTTTGTGAAGGGTTAAATGGTTAATGTGATTTTTAAAGATGGTTTTTCAGAGGTGAATCATAGGTAAGGTAGAAATGAGCAGGAGTTATTACCCTCTTAAAGTTCAGTGGTGATTTTGGTTCAGTTCCTAGTTTCTCCATGGACTCAGGCCCAGTGTCAACAATCACATGTAATTTAGCACTGTTGATGGGAGCCTCCCCTGAGAGGGAACATGTGAATGGTCCCTGGGGTCTGATACATTCTAGACAGCCATTCTAACTCAGGAATGAAGTTCAGCTGAAAACTTTCCTTGTAACCTTTTGGTAATTTCATGATATGTAACCTTCTCAATTCAATCCAGTTAGATGAAATAAACACTTATACACCAAAAACACGCAAAGTACACAGAGATTAATAAATGTTAAGAAGTATTATTCAGAGGACTTTGACATACAGGCTAACCTCAGCTTTTATGTTTTGTTTTTAGGATGCTGTAGACTTCCACTGATAACAGTTTATATATACGTGTGTGTGTGTATAAATTTTGTATATGTATAAAAATCATCCTTACTCCAATTTCTCTCCACACAAGGTAGGTTGAGTTGTAGTCGAATTTAATCAAGGAGAATTAATTGATCCTTACTCGGACACTGGTGTGTTAATGATGGTTCTTAAAATCTGCCAGGGTCCAATATTTCTTTAATAAACCATACTAATTTATATTTGTCAAATTTGAACAAGGACCTCTAGGAATAACTCAATAAGCACAATTTGGGGGAAATTAGAAATCAAACATAAGTTAAAGAGCTAACATCTTTATTTAAGAGTGAGCATCATTATTACTAAATATTCTCTGTGTGAGTTTAATTTACCAGGAATACCTGACACCACCTTCATCCTCCCACCCCTTTGCCCCTTTAAACAGTTGGTAATCATTTGTCAGCCCTGAGTCTGCTATTGCAGCAGATTCGTGCTTCAAGGGCTGGATTCCCAATTCATAGCCTTTTGTGTGGGTGTGCATGTGTGTATGTGTGTGTTAATGTATGTGTGTGTGTTTGTGTGTGTGTGTGTTTCAGTTTTTGCTGATCCTATTGGCTAAGCTGATAACGTCTTCCTGCAGTGTCTTTGTTCAGGTTGTATGTGTATTGGAGTCCCTCACGCACTTCTACAAGATCTCAAAGTCAAACCAGTAATTGCTCCTGAGCTTTCTGATCTAACTGCAAATCTTTACAAATATTGTTGCTTATCTGTTTGGTCATTTGTGTTGTTTCATCCTCCCACCCCACACTCACCTAATTTTTCTCCAGTTGTTCATTGCCGTATTGAGGCTGAAAACTCCTGTCTGAGTTTTGTTCTTTCCTACCTTCTTAATGAGACTGGGAGACTTTATTCAGAATTTGAGAAAAACCCATCTTGAGGTAGGAAAGGTCTGGCTTTATGCAGTATTACTGGGAAGTATTATTATTATAAAACAAAACAGAAAATTTTGGATACATTTTCTTGTCCTTTTTCTTGCTCCCTCATTAAAAAGAAGTATATATTAACTACTAAAAAAACTTGAATATGAAAAGTATAAAAGAAAAACTAGAAATCACTCCAATGCTCAACTCCTAGAAAAAAAAACCCTATTAACTTTCTGCCATACTGTTTTTTGATCCTTTCCCAGTAAATTTAAGTGCTAGCTTGTGTACATTTTTAAATATTTAAATGAAATGCATTTGCATATACATGTACATATACCTACATACCAATGTACTTATATCCCGACATCATAGTATATATATGATTTTTAAATTCATTAAGCATTTTTTAGAAAGCATTACTTTAAAACTTCTTTACTATAAAAAGAAACATGTAGTTGTGGAAGAACAATCACTATGGATAAATATAAAGAAAGACACTCAGCAGTTGCACCACCCAGAGATATCTTTCGCTGGTAACATTTTCTCGTTTTTATCTGGACTTTTGCATACATTTATAGAATGTTTTAAAAATAAACACTAGTATACTGTGCAAACCATTTTTTCCATTTATTTTAAACATTTTTGTCATAATTTTTTTAATGTGAACATCATTTTAAATAACTGCATAATAATCCAATTCTTCATTTTTAAACTTTTCTGCCAACCAAGCAGAGACAACAGTGATTAAATCTTCTATTCACCCACTGACAAAAATACCATCTTGCAAATCTTAACTATTTGCTGCCCATTGCAAATTTAGTAAGGTCCAGATGAAAAAGGAGAACAAAAAATTTAGAATAGATTTCTGTAATCTGTCCCTTCTCTCTTTGGAGTTGGGTATTGTATTGTGGTATCTTATTGTTATTTGTGGTGAATATTTATTCAGCCATAAGATCATTAAATCAGTTATGGATTAGTTGGTGATATCTATTCTGTGTTGTAATTTTCTTTCTTTCCCCATGAATAGAAGTCCTATTTACAGAGATTTTGAGGCAACAATATAAATAACATCAGAACTGATTGACAAATTGTTACAAGATATAATGTTGGTTATGTGTTTGAAGGGAAGATTTTAGATTCAAGTGTTTCAAAAGGAATTAATCTATTAACACAAATAGGGAAGTAGTGGAGAGTAGCTGGTAGGTGTGAGGCTGAGGGTGTGTGCAACATAATAAGGATTGTGTGGCATGCTAGGAATGTAGGGAGGGGGCATTGTTACCACTTAGAAGAATAACCCTGGAAAGGACTTGTCCAAGGGCCAAAACCCTCCTGTTTTGTGGAGATTGAATCTCATATTATTTTGCATGCCCTCCTTAAGAAAAAAGATCACAAAATTATTATAATTTTGGGTGGGAAAGTATTTAAAATGAGAAATCATAATAAGTCACAAATTATAAAATGTTAAAATATACCGCAATCATCATAAAATCCAGAGTAATAACCTAATATATTCATTTTTTTCTACATTTTTTGCAGGATATTCTTTGATTGCTTTTTTCATATGATAAATATTTTGAAATAATATCTTCTATGAAGAATAGAATGATAAGTCTTTCCTTAAGGAAGGTTGATCTGAAGTTGTTCTTTTTTTTTTTTTTTTTTTTTTTTTTAGAGAGAAAGAAAGAGGGAGATAGAGAGAGAAACTTAAGCAGGCTCCATGCCCAGTGACAGCCTGATGCAGGGCTTGATCTCATGACCCTGAGCTCACGACCTGAGCTGAAATCAAGAGTCAGATCCTTAACCTACTGAGCCACCCAGGTATTATCCCTGAAGTTGTTCTTTTTTATTTGTAGCTTTAAAAAGTTTCTTTCTGCTTCCTAATTCATTACTGATAATGTCATGCAATGTTTCAGAATTGTTGTCAAGTTTGAGAAAGACTCTTTGAATTATTTCGCAAGTGTGAACAGGGAATTTAAAGTTTCTTTTGTGCAATAACTAATCTTACTTCTTGAATTCATGACATTCATAAACCGCCCTGCCATCAGTGTCGTCAATGACCTTGTTGGGGCATAGTATGTTACCTTCATTGATAATAAGTTTTCATGTCAAGTCAGCAAGAAATTAAAATCATTTTCCAATGATTCATTCTTTTATTACTTAGATTATTTGTTAAAAATCCTCAAATCTATTACTTCTATTTGAAATGCCTCTATTGCACTAAATGACTGCTTTGGCATTATCTGAAATTTTTCTTTTGTGATAATTTACTTCCTAGAACTGGAATAATTTTTATTTCTTTAATTTATTTTATTTCATTGAGGAAGAATATTTACATACAAATGCAAATATCTTAAATGGGCAACTCAAAGTTTTGACAAATATACATCTATGTAACTAACATCTTAGTCAAAATATAGATCATTTTCATGAGCTCAGGAATTTCCTTTTTGTGACTTTTCAGTCAATCTCTTCCATACACACCCTTGTAGGTAACTATTCTCATTTCTAACATGATAGATTAGTTTTGCCTATTTTTGTACTTCATGTAAATGATGTCATATAATATTTTCTTTTTTATTTTACTCAAAATAATGTTTTTGAGAGTCATGTATGTTTTTACATGTAACAAAAATTCATTCTTTTTTTTATTGGAGTAGAATTCCATTGCAGGTGATAATTTGTTTAATTTCTTTTGGTGGAGATTTGAGTTGTTTTCAGATACAAGCTATTATGAACATATTTATCAAGTTGTTCTTACACTATTTGTTGGAAAGACTTTCCCCATTGAATGAACTTGTCTTTTAGATAATCAACTATTTGTTGAATTGTTTTCTACCCTTACACGAATTTCACACTGTCTTAATCACTATAAAGTATGAATAGAGCTGTTATAACGATTCTTGTATAATTCTTTTTGTGCATATATTTTTAATTTCTCTTTCGTAGATGAGTGGAACTCCTATATCATAAGGTTGGTGTATGTTTAACTTTATAAGAAAATACCAAGCAATATTTCAAAGTGATTTTACCATTTTTCACTGTTCATCCTCACCAATATTTGCTGTTGTCACTCTTAATTTTTTTTCCATTCTAGTGGATGAATCTCCTTGTGCTTTTTTAAACAGGCTACACCCTCAGTGTGGAGCCCAACATAGGGCTTGAACTCACGACCCTGAAATAAAGACTTGAGCTGAGATCAAGTGTTGGACACTTAACTGACTGAACCACTCAGGTGCCCCTTCCTGTGTTTTAATTTGCATTTCCCTGATCCCTAATGATTTTTATTTCCCCAATGATTAATGATGTGGAACACCTTTTTGTAAGTTTTAAAAATCACTTTCTGCCTCTTCTTTTCTGAAGTTTCTGTTTAAATATTTTATAGATCATTTTTGCTTCTTTATATTTTTATTATTAATTTGTAAGAGTTCTTTATTTTCTCTGTACAGTCTTTCCTCCATATGTGTAGTGGACATATATTTTCTGAAGTCCTGGATTACTTATCATTTTCTTAATGAAAATTTTTGAGGAAGGAAGCTTTTAGCTTTGATAAAATCCAATTTATCATTATTTTCTTTTGTGTTTAGTTTAAGAAATCTTTACCTACCATGTCTCTTGCTTGCATTGACATCTAATACATCATCTTTTTTGTTTTTGTTTTTTAGCTTACTAGTTTTGCTTTGGGGTTTAGGTCTATGATCTCTGTTGAATTAATTTTTATGTATTGTTTGAGATGGTCAAGTTAATTTTATTCCAGAAGTTCATAAAGTTATTAGAGAAAGTTTTGCTGGGACAAAAGAATTATTTCTCCTCAGAATAATTCGGTGTCTGTGTGAATCTATTTCTGTAATCTCCGTTTTGTCCCACTGATGTATTTGTCTCTCAACATACCAGCTGCATACGGTCTCGATTGCTCAAGATTCATAGTAAGACGTTAAATAAAGTAGAGTGAGTCAACTTACAATGACCGTATCACTTTTTCTGGAGGAAATAATGGAGCTTGATGACATATTAATTGGGACTGTAAATGTCATTTAGAGGAGAGTATACAATTTAACGATACTGAGTCTTTTAATTCATAATATGAAAAATTTCCACATTTATTTAGGTCTCCTTTTATTATATATTAAACATATTAGTCTTCAATTTGATATAAAATTGTTACACATTACTGTTAAATTTATTCTTATATATTTTATGTTTTTATTACAAATAATAGTGTTTTCAATTTAATTTTACTTTTCAATATTTTGCTGGGATAATACAGACATACAAATGAATTTTCTATATTGACTTTACATCTGTCAACCTTGCTATCTTCACTCGTTAGTTCTACAAGTGTTTTGTAAATTTCTTATGATTGTCTATGGAAATGATGAGGTTGCCTGTTAATAAAGGGAGTTTTACTTCTTCTTACTAAACATTTCTGAAAATAAGTGAAGTCAATCTTTTTCCCTTGTTCCGTTTTGAGGAAAAGTACTCAATATGTCATCGTTAAATATGTTGACAGGTGTAGGTTTTATGTAGATGTCATTTTTCGGCTCAGAGAAGTTCCCTTCTATTCTTAGTTAAGTGAGTCTTTAAAAAAAAAAAAAGATCATGAATGGTTGTTGAATTTGTCAAATGACTTTTCTGCATTGATTGAGATTATCATATAGTTTTTCTCCTTTATTCTGTTGTACTGTACTGGTTTGGATAGTGCCCCACCCTCCAAATTCCTGCTCACTTGGAACTTCAGGATATGATCTCATTTGTAAATAGAGTCTTTGTAGGTGTGATCGAGTTAAGATGAAGTTATACTGGATTAAGGTGGGTCTTAATCCAAAGATTGGTGTCCTTATGAGAAGAGGGAAATTTAGGCACAGATCTACAGAAAGAAGAATGCCACGTGAAGATGGAGCCAGATGCTGGAGCAGTGTGTCTACACACCAAGGGATATGAAGAGTTTTCACAATCACGAAGAGCTCGACGAGACGTGTGGGATGGATGCTCTCTTCGGACGTCCGGTAGTGACAAACTCTGCTGGTGTCTTGATCTGGAGCTTATAACCTTCAGAGCTTTAAGAGATTAAATTTCTGTTGTTTTAAGTCACTCAGTTGGTGGTAAGTTGTCACAACAATTCCAGGAAACTAATATGAACTTTGATATTAGTTCCCTATAATATCATCCTCCAGGTGAGTTTCCCTGGAAAGCAGACTTGCAGTTGGATCTTTGTGTGCAGGAATGTTTTTCTCGTTTTTTTGTTTTTTTCTGAATCACTTGGGGGAAACTAAATGAAGCAGGAGTGATCAGAGGAAGAAGTTGGACTTTGATGTAGTCACAACAAAGATCTCACCTGATCCCCCTAGTAATTCTGGAGTAGGATGACCTTTACAATTATCCCAAATTACGGAAAGCTAGCTAAGCTTTTATAGTCCGGCATCACTGACGCACTTTCAGCAGTTTGGGGGAATGAATGCTTCAATGGAAAGGAGGGTGGGGAATCTGAGCAGTGTGTGGCTGGCAGATTGGACAAGGGGCAGCAATCTATCTAGATCAGGTGAGTGTGAGCACATGATGTTGGGCCCATATAGTTTCCATACTTGGTTACCATGTATTCACTGTGTTAGCGTGAGCCAAAAACAAAGGCTAATTGAGGTTAACTGACTAGGTAAAGGCATTTAGTTTTTTGTTTGTTTCTTTGCTTTTTCCCAGTAGATTCCCCTGGATTTCTGACCTAGACCATCATATTATCTGCAAATAGGGACAGTTTTATTTCTCCCTTTCTAATCTGTAGGCCTTTTAAAATTATTATTCACATATAATTAACATACAGTGCTATATTCATTTCAGGTGTATAATAAAATGATTCAACAATTCTATACATTTCTCAGTACTCATCAAGGTAAGTGTATTTTAACCCTCTTTATATGTTTCCCCCACCCTCCCACTCACCTCATTTAGTTGTTTTTGACTTTTCAGTGAAGGGTGCTTTCTGATGGTCATTAAAATGGTATACAAAGATCTTCCTACTTGTGCCCATAGGGTTTAGCATTAAACTATGATAAAAGGACTATTTACTTGACAGTAAGTGGCTTATACCCTGACATCTCTTCTACCCTAGTAATGCAGATTTTATATTAAAAGGGCATGTGGTGGGACGCCTCAGCGGCTCAGTTAGTTAAGCCTCTGCCATGACTCAGGGTCCTGGGATCAGGTCCCACATTGGGCTCCTTGCTCAACTGGGAGCCTGCCACTCTCCCTGCTTATGTTCTCTCCCTCTCTCTCTGACAAATAAGTAAATAAAATCTTGAAAAAAATAAATAAAAGAGCATGTGGTTGAAATGAGCATTTATGGTTTGGGTGTTCAGGTCTGTATGAGGAATATTGGGTGAGGTTGCGGTACCAATATTAGCAGTGAGATAATCCCACCGCTTCATCTTCTGTTTTGTGTTTTGGAGTCAGAGAGTTTGTGTTTAAGATGGGTCTCATTCTGGGGCGCCTGGGTGGCACAGCGGTTAAGCGTCTGCCTTCGGCTCAGGGAGTGATCCCGGCGATCTGGGATCGAGCCCCACATCAGGCTCTTCTGCTATGAGCCTGCTTCTTCCTCTCTCACTCCCCCTGCTTGTGTTCCCTCTCTCGCTGGCTGTCTCTATCTCTGTCGAATGAATAAATAAAATCTTTAAAAAAAAAAAAAAGATGGGTCTCATTCTATGTCTGGGAATAAAATAGGAAGAACCATATATATAGTGTTATTTTGTTACCTACCTCCCATATTACCAGAAATAATGACTGCATATGGAGGGGAAAAAGTGTTATGGGGATTTCACGTTTCTTTTTATGCTTTTTGCTTTTAAGCCTAGTGTCAGACTGATCTTTCCATCCAATGAAGTAGCATTAGCTAGCAGAATGAGTAGTCCTAAGCTTGTGAACTAGGGAGCAATTATCACTAAATGTAGCTAATATAAATATTATAAGTTCAACCCCAAGCTACTTCCAGTAGGAGAAATAGTGAATGTCCTTGTTATGCCTCCATGCGTGTGTCTTCAGAGAACTAAGAGCTGAAAGTTTCATTGGTATAAATTGGAAAGGATATTAACTATAACTTTGAATTTATGCAACGCCTTGCTGCTGAATTCACACCCTGAGTATCACAGAGATTAAGGAACTGAACAATGTTAGAAAGTATGCGAAAGAGACTTATTTGCATAAGTACTATTTCATCAGAGGTAGAATTTCCCTTTAGAGGACTGCCAAGTGATCACTTCAGTCACAAACTCAGGACTGTGGGAAACCTGGTTTAGTTCCTGTGCAAACAAGCCAAGAGTGGCTCTTCGAAGGCTGAGCCTCAGGTATGACACACTGTACTGTATCCAGACCCCCTTTACAATGTTATTATCTCCCCTACTGGTTTAATTTATGCATTTAATTTTAGTTTCCAGGGTGCAATATGGCTAATTACTTGAGAACTGCAGAACCTTACAAGTGAAATTTTTGCTTCTATAATTTGTGGCACATCAAGTATAATAATGTACATTTAATTTCCTCAAAAAAAGATAATTATGCTAATAGAATTATTTGAATAAAAATTTGTACTTTGTGGTGGATTATGTTCTCTACCTACTAATTTATATTAATACAAGTCAGTAAGGAATTTTTAATAAGCTATTTCAACCCTGAGGGGGGCAAGTCTGGGAGCATGATGCAGGCACAATCCTCTCCCTTAACATCCTGGGTAGAAGGAAGTGTCTCACAGTATTGGAGCGCTGGGATTCCTATTAGATAAAAGCTTATAGGGGTATTATTTAGCTGTCATGTGTAAAGCAGACTATTTGGACGTATGGACTTTGATGGAGGGAACAAACTGATTTGTGGAAATCTGAGAACTAAGCCAGCTTCTTTGATAACAATTTTGTATTGGTTATAAAAACCAATTAAGAGTGGTACGTGGGAGGATTTTGTGGTAAGCGATCTTTATTCTATTTCGGTTTTGTAAGGAAGAGTGATTTTTTTTTTAAGATTTTATTTATTTAATTGACAGAGAGAGAGACAGCCAGCGAGAGAGGGAACACAAGCAGGGGGAGTTGGAGAGGAAGAAGCAGGCTCCCGGTGGAGGAGCCTGATGTGGGGCTTGATCCCATAACACCAGGATCACACACTGAACTGAAGGCAGACGCTTAACGACTGAGCCACCCAGGTGCCCCAGGAAGAGTAATTTTTTTTTTCAAAGATTTTATTTACTTATGTGACAGAGAGACAGCCAGCGAGAGAGGGAACACAGCAGGAGAGTGAGAGAGGAAGAAGCAGGCTCCCAGCCAAGGAGCCCGATGTGGGACTCGATCCCGCAACGCCAGGATCACGCCCTGAGCCGAAGGCAGACGCTTAACGACTGCGCTACCCAGGCACCCCCTGATTTTTTTTTAATGATTTTTTATTATATATGTTAGTCATCATACAGTACATCCCCGGTTTCCGATGTAAAGTTCGATGATTCATTAGTTGCGTATAACACCCAGTGCACCATGCAATACGTGCCCTCCTTACTACCCATCACCGGCCTATCCCATTCCCCCACCCCCCTCCCCTCTGAGGCCCTCAGTTTGTTTCTCATAGTCCATAGTCTCTCATGTTTCATTCCCCCTTCTGATTACCCCCCTTTCTTTATCCCTTTCTTCCCCTACCGATCATCCTAGTTCTTATGTTCCATAGATGAGAGAAATCATATGATAGTTGTCTTTCTCTGCTTGACTTATTTCACTTAACATTATCTCCTCCAGTGCCGTCCATGTTGCAGCAAATGTTGAGAATTCGTTTTTTTCTGATAGCTGAGTAATATTCCATTGTATATATGGACCACAACTTCTTAATCCAGTCATCTGTTGAAGGGCATCTAGGCTCCTTCTACGATTTAGCTATTGTGGACAATGCTGCTATGAACATTGGGGTGCATATGGCCCTCCTCTTCACTACGTCTCTATCTTTGGGGTAAACACCCAGTAGTGCAATGGCTGGATCATAGAGTGGCTCAATTTTTAACTTTTTAAGGGACCTCCACACTGTTTTCCAGAGTGGCTGTACCAACTTGCATTCCCACCAACAATGTAGGAGGGATCCCCCTTATCCACATCCTCCAGGAAGAGTGATTTTTAAACTGAAATTCAGACTCCTCATAGGTTCCACATAGCCATGGTAGAATATGGGGATTGAGGGAAGGTGAGATTAACATTAAGAACCTAGTATTTTGGGTCTATTGCTGCTATTTTTACTCAGTCCACATGAAAATTATTTTTTTTAAAGTTCCATTGCTTTGATTGCACTACTGGGTATTTACCCCAAAGATACAGATGTAGTGAAGAGAAGGGCCATATGCATCCCAAAGCTCATAGCAGCATTGTCCACAATAGCTAAATCGTAGAAGGAGCCAAGATGCCCTTCAACAGATGACTGGATTAAGAAGCTGTGGTCCATATATACAATGGAATATTACTCAGCCATCAGAAAGAATGATTACACAACATTTGCAGCAACACGGACGGGACTGGAGGAGATTATGCTAAGCGAAATAAGTCAAGCAGAGAAAGACAATTATCATATGGTTTCACTCATTTATGGAACATAAGAAATAGGAAGATCAGTAGGAGAAGGAAGGGAAGAATGAAGGGGGGGTAAACAGAAGGGAATGAGGCCATGAGAGACTGTGACACTGGGAAAAACTAGGAGGCTCGAAAGGGGACAGAGATAGGCTGGTGATAGGTATTAAGGAGGGCACGTATTGCATGGTGCACTGGGTGTTATATGAAAATAATGAATCATGGAACATTGCATCAAAAACTGCGGGTGTACTGTATGGTGACTAATATAACAAAATAAAAATTATAAAAGAAAAAAATAATATATAATAAAGAAATAAACTCAAAAAATAAATAAAGTTCCATCGCTTTGGTTTTTTGTTTGTTTGCTTTGTTTTTAGTAAAAGAACCAATTTAGGGAAACACTAATGTCTGAGTCACCATTATGTATGGAGTATATAATTAATATACATGAATGGAAGGCAAGTACTATTCACTAGTCATTGGAGCACCTCTCTTCCACAGGTGAAAGTTTGGTTGAATTTTTTTGCTGTGTTATTAAATGAATTTGGTTTGTGTTTATAAACCCATGCCTGTTTTTCTACTTACATGAATACCATGATACAGAGTGAGTAAATTTTTTCATACTTGTCTTTTTTGTTGCCTTTAATGCATTAAAATCCAATGATTTAGCAAATGTGCTTATTATGTGTCCCTTATGGGTTTGCTATGTGCTTAGTGTTTGTTACTTGTGATAAATGCTATGGTGGTAAAACCAGGCCAAATGTTTGCCTTCATGGTGCTATTAATCATGTATTATCACAGATTTAATGGCTCAAAATTGGAACTATCCATTATTATTCCTGTCCACAAATGTAATAAACTATTAGGACAACATCCAAGGAATGCAGAACTAGGAGTGAAAGCATGCTATTAGGGCTATACCCAAAGATCATGACTAAGAGAGGGAATTTGAGGTATAGAATCAAAAAGACCCAGGACATATCCTGTCTAGGAAATGCATTAGTTCTGTGTCCTTGGGCAAGTCATTTCCATTCTCTCAGTCTTATTTTTATTTTATAATAGAGACAGTTATAAAACCTACCTCATATGGTTGCTGTAGAGATGAAATGAGATAATATATATTAAAGGATTAGCAATGTCTACCATACTGCAAGCATTCTATAATGAATAGCTGTTAAAAACACAGTTTGTGAATCACCTGAGTAACTCATCTAGCATATGTAACATACAGACACATCCTTGCAGTTTAAGATTTTTTTTTTTTAATTTTAGAAAGAGACAGAGAGAGACAGCACATGAAAGCAGGTGATGGGGAGAAAGGAAGGGAGAGGGAGAAGGAGAGAATCTCAAGCTGACTCTGCTGAGCCCAGAGTCCGACATGGGGCTTGATCTCACAACCCTGAGATCATGACCTAAGCCAAAAACAAGAGTTGGATGCTTAACTGACTGAGCCACCCAGGAGCCCCTATTCTTGAATTTTAAACAAATTATCTACTTTAACTCTATAGAAATTAAAATAGTAATAATCACCTTATTACCCAATAGGTGGGAAAAGCTCAAATCATTGCAAGATTAAGAAAAAATATTCCAGCATCATGGTTCACTTAAATCTGGAGTGAGTGAGGTGCCACTAATGACTCTTCAGAAGAGGCAGTGTGGTTGGTGACAGTGAAAGCCTCAATGATGAAATAGAAATAAATTGTAGCATCTGAAGGGTGGTTAAAACCACCTTATTTCAGAGATGAGAGAACAGGCAGAAAGATGGGAAATGAAGGCTACCAAGACTTATTTTTGTCTAATGATATCTATAATTTAAAATTTGGAAGAAACCAGATTATTTTCCCCAATACCCTTTAGACATCTGTTTAATTTTATGCAACGCTTTTCAAATCCACAAAAGATAAACCCAGGAAAAGTGGAGGTAAATTTATGTAAACACTGGATTCCAGTGACATTCTCATACCACTTGCTCATACTGTTAAGACGTTTGAAATTTGGCTTTTTGTGCTTGGGAAAATTCCTCCTTTTCCCTCTTTGATGATATTTACATTACTTTTTTTACACAAGAGTTTCGATAAAAATCAATGGTGGCACTAAGCCAAAATTTGAGACATTTCATGAAAGTAAGTCTCATGGGATCCACTCTCAAAGAATATAGTCAAAATCATTGTTCCCTGATGAGGGGTTTGGTGCTTTTCAGTCGGCAATGTTGGCCTTTCATACTGCAGGTTCAATAACCTTTTTCAGAGTTTTGGCCTGTGTGTATCTGAGTACTGTTTGCCTATAAATTAGTTATAAAATTAATACTACATTAATACTAAAGAAAAGTGTTCTTGTACTTTGGGGGCTTTGTGCTACAGTAAAACCTAGTTGTATTTTAGCTTACAGGAAATTCTAGGCTTTGGGTATTTTCTTTGTCTAATGAACCCACAAGAGATGTTACCTATACTTTGGAAAATTATGGGTGTTTTATTAATTGTTCCTCTAAATTAGCCTACCTGAGGTTACTCTGTCCTTGAACAGTTAATTATTCCTTTCTCTGTGTTCCCATAACACTTTGTTCACACACCATTATTGTGGCACAGAACACACTGTCCTAGAATTATCTATTTACATTATTTGTTTTCCCCGCTAGACCTGGAACCACTTGAGAGTAGAGACCTGGTAACCATTATTGTTAATAGACTAACATCTAACTCTCATGAGGATCCAGACTAGACTTGGAGCATGTACTGATACACATTCCTGGAAGTTTTCTATGTTAGACGTTCCTCATGGATAGAATGGAAGTTTCTGTGGTAATAGAATATGTTGGGAAAAATGGAGTGTTAGTGTTTATTGAATGCCCACTGCTTGCACTGTTTGTAGATAATCTCATTTAGTCATCACAGTAGCACCTGGGAAGTGACAGTCTCCACACCCCCATTTTTTTTTAATATTAGGAAGTTTTTACTCAACCCAGTTCAGAAATCTGCTTAGTATCACAAAGGTCCTAAGCAGTCAGAATTTGAAATCATAACTTTAGCCCTCCAAAGTCATCCTGCTATCACACCATCTTCGGCCAGACATAAAGGATCAGATCAAGGTTAAGGAGAGGGTGGCAGTTAAACAAAGTCCAAGAGATTTTTCTAAAAGGACACAGCACAGTATAATCACAAGGAAGTAGTCTTACACATAATATAATGGAAGGAGAAGGAATTTTCTATTTTAGGTGTTTGGTGACCATCTATTTACTGATTGTTTATTGCATACTGTGTGACAAATATTATACTGAAATATGGAGATTAATAAGAAATCATCCTTGATTTCAGAAGAAGTTTACTACTTTAGTGGAAGCAGCTGGGCATTTAGTGAAATACATTTCCTGTTTTAGGGACTGTAAGTACCTATGACATACATATGAAATAATATAAGATGGTATTTAAAGTATGAACATTGGTATGAATTAAAGTGCTGACTCTGTTATTCAAATAAGTGCAAGAGCTTGGACAAATTATACACACTTAGCAACAAATTCCTCTGTTGTAAAATTGGGAAAATAATAACGCATTCACTCACGTGACTATTTTGAAGACAATTTAGATCTTGTATGTCTTTCACATAGAAAAGTGCCCTTTATTATTAGTTATTATTACATACAGGCTATACTAGGTACACAAATTAAGTAGGTAATTACTAGGTTAATGAAACAAGGGAGAACTTAACAAAAGCTGCAGCTTATAAGAAAGGAAGGAAGTGGTTTTGGTTTTATTTAGTTTTTAAAAAACAAAGATTAGGGACTCTCTGATAAATAGCATACCACTGGAATTATGTAAGTTCCCCAAAGGCCCAGTCCCCCGCCTAAAGAAAATAATGGATATGAAGACTTTTTCTTATAACAAAACCTCATATGAATGCATTTAGTTTGCAGTTGACAAAATAAAGATGAGACGCTTCCAATTTACCCATTTCTAGTTAAAATATTTTGTAATCCACGTGTATATGAAATTGCCAGTATCTGTGCTAACAAGTAGTATTCAGAAGAGGTTTTTTTTGCCCAAGAAAGTACAGAATGAAATAAACATTTCAAATGAGAGTAGATAGTGAGTAGTGGGATAGCTAATGGAGTACACTCATATTATATTAATGTGGCTGATTAACATGTATTCAAAGGAGCCAGATACATGCTTACAAATATAGAAGCCAGTCTTCACTAGATACAATCCATTTTGGAGAATCGTCTGGATACGTATTAATACCCAATGCATGGTCACTTATTATTCGTACACATTTACAGTTGAACTTGCGTTGTGATGTAGTGATCTTCAGAAGGCACCAAAGGAGTCACTACATTTGATCAAGAAAAGTCAATATTTGGAATTCTTTTTAAAAAGTCATAGAGTCTTTGTTGCTTGAAAAAAGATGATCTCAACCACTCCTACCACTGTGATAGCAACTTAGCCCTTGGGTCTGGCTGATTTCTTCTCTGACCTTTCACACTGTGTCTGTAGGAAGATCAATTCATGGACTACCCTTGGGAGTTAAGCCTATTGTCCAATTATTCACAGTATTAAAAAAATTTTTCCCCCAAATATAAGTTTAAAGTACCTTTTCTTTAGCTCCAGGGCACTGATCTTTTCCCTACTACATTCAGAGATTGTGAATAACTCCCTTACTTCATTTATATTTTTAACTTGAAGTTATAGACTCTGATCAAGTGTCTACTAGTGATCTTTTTTTGTGGCCTCCTAGAGAGATATGGTGCCCTCTCAGTATTTCTCTACTTTTTATCATTCAACCTTTTTGTCAGTTCTGCTACCTTTTCCCCTCCAGGTGTTTCAGTCCCTTTCATTAATCTGCAGGGGTTTGGTCTGTACCACAATATTCCCTCTGATTGTCACGCTAGGACTAAGTGGCCCATGGTATTCATCTGTTACGCAGCCCCTTTGTCATGTAGTCCTCGTATTGTACCTCTACCAGCTGTGTGTTTTTCTTTTTCTGTAATGCTAGTGATACTCAGGAGATGGTTTCAGTGTCCACAGTCACATTCCAAAGCTATTCAGAATTGTGTCTTTTCCTCAGGCTGAAATTCCTTTTGACCTGAGAAAGAGAATATAGGTGATTTCATGCTTCTAAACTTGTTCCTAAGGATTTATCAGGGCCAAGTCTGGAAGTCCAGCAGACTTCATTAAACATTAGTTGAAGGGAGGATTTTTTGAAGACCTAGAAGTTATTCTTTCTCAATTCTTATATTCTCATACATTCCGATTTTAATAGATAATTATGGAACACTTTATGAGTATGTAGTATGTGTAATGCATTAGGTCAAGCGCTGCAAGAGTTAAAAATATCAGTAGGAAAGCCATTTTTCATTTATTTTTGAATTGTTTGTCTGGGGATGGAAATGTATTGGGGCTGATGGAGCCACATTTCTTCTCCTTGTCAACCATGTAACCAATATTACAGTTTTTTGAAAAGTTGTAGATATAATAGATAATAGTCCAACTTCACGTGTTATACCTGAATTCACCATTCACTACATAGGTACTCTTATATGACTTGTCTAAATCTTTTGTTTCTCCTCTGTAAAACTGAATATAATAACTATACCTATCTCATAGTATTATTGAAGGGTTTTGTGAGGTCATCTATTCAAAACATATAGTGCTTCCACATAGGAAGCGCTCAATAGTGCTTGCTATGTTTATTTCATGCTTGTAAAGGACACTTGCTATTTTGACTGCCCAACAATCATATGTTCTTCTTATGTGGGGGAGATCATAATAGAAAATAAGAGAATATAGAGGCCAAAAAAACCTGTCTCATAGTGGGAAGAAAGGAGGAATAATTGTCTTGCCCACTTTCGGAAGTTACAACATTGTTTCCTGGGATTGACACAAAGATGCATGATGGGTTAAAGATTACTATTCATAGCCATAATGGAGATTATAAACAGGAAAGTGAAATACCCAAACCTATATGGGTTCTGTGGGATTGTGCCTTTGTAGGCAGATGACTTTTTTATTTCCCCGGATTCTCATCTTCCTCTTCAACTCAGACTTTCTAGCTCTGTCTGGGTTTCCCATTTTTGCATGGGAACTCTCAAGATACAACAAGATGGGGGTCAATGATAGGACTCATCTCATTGTTTCTCTTGTTTCTAAGGGGTTACCATCCTTTGTTGCCTGATGTCAAGTTTTGATTGTCCTTTATTTTCAAATATTTTGTCCATGTTTTTCAGATGTTTCAAGTGGGAGGGTAAATCTGGTCCTGTTATTCCATCTTGCCTGGAAGTAGAAGACTGTAATCTAGTTTTAGTCAAATACACAGATATAAATCAAATGACTTTAATGGAATTAGACTGTATACTGATGCCCTTTGTTCCTATCTGTTCTCTATAATATATTCATAAAAAATGACATTTTTGCATAAGCAGAGTTGGTTTCTGTTATGTAATTTGGGAAACAGAAGAGGTATTACAAATTGTTGAGTACGGCTTCAGTTGTAATCAGGGGGCTGTATTTCCCACTTAGTTGTTGGGAGTCAAGATTCAAAGTTGATTTAACAAATATTTCTTTCCAAATATTTATCTAGAATTCTGCTTTACTTTGTTTGCTGAAGATGGTAGCTTCGTAATAACCTATAATAAATATATTTTATTATTAAACTTGTTTATACATTTTCATAGTGATAGGTACACTTTATATAACAATGACATTATTTTGAACTATTGATTTTAGATATGAAGGGAGAACTTAGCTATGCCATGAGTGCCATTGAGCTTTTTAATAAATATGAACAGTGATAGATCATAAGGAGGAAAAAAGGGGCTTCCCAGGACAACATTTTTAATACAACAGTGAAGAGACTGTGGAAGGGTCTTTTTATTTTAAACATTCCAAGTATATCCATTCATGTTCATATCTTATTTTAAGAGGGGATTCTGGAAAGACATTTTGATGCTACTGTAATTAAGTTACCAAGAATCATGAATAGGGCACAACTACTGATGGAAAAATCCCGGAACTTCCTCAGAAATCTATGGTGGCCCCTTGTTTCTTAAAGAATTATGTTCAAACTCCTTGACTTGAAATACAAAGGTTTCAAGAAACTGATCTTGGTGCTATACCTGGCATAAAATTCTGACTCTCCCATTCTCAGACTGTAAGGATGCTGTTGATCACTCTGTCCTTCATATTCATTATCTGTAAAATTGGAGATATAGTGAAGATTATGTAAGATAAGCTCAATTAACGGAGTCTATTATTATTTTTCACTCCGCTGTATAAATTTTTCCCAAATGTCACTCCGTGCTCTATCGAACTATGGCTGCAAATCCCTTACAAGGGTAGCCTTTAGATATTTCTGTGGTATCAAAATTTCAGTGCAAAACAAGACCATGATTGCCATATCCTTACTTATTTTTTCCCTCATTGCCATATCCTTACTTATTTTTTCCCTCTTATTTCTTACATATATACGTGTATTCTAGCCCTCTCAATAATATTTGTCCTACATGGCTTCCATTTATTCATCTCATGCCTACTGTAAAGGCTTTTTATGTTTCATGTCTCCAGCAAACACTCTTTTCTCACTGCTCACCAAAATATCTCTCACCTTTCATTCAATAGTTCCTAAAAGTGTGTATTTTACAGTGTACTTACTACTCAAGCTTAGTTTTCCAACCTCTACTTCATTGAAACAAAGTAAATAAAATTATTTCATCACTCATCACTTTTAAATATGGACTTTACTCTTACTATTTGTTTTACATATTTTAGTATTTTGCTCAATCATTTGGCTTATTTTAAGCAACAAATTAGTAACAGTATCTGTATATAGTGTTATTTTTAAATAGGGCTACAGGTTTTGATATTTTTATTTAAGAAAAACATTCTATTTTAGAAATTCTATTATGATTTCCTTCTACGTCTACCTCTATATCAGAAGATGAGTGACATTTCTGGGGAAAAAAAGACCATGATGAAGCCTTCCCCCGTTATTTATTTAACTATCTCTTTGTTCTCTATTTAAAGACTTATAGCTTAGAGGACAACTGCATTTACATTGAATGTAATATAGAGATTCTGTTGCTTGCTGTAGGTTCCCACTTTTTTTCCCCTTCACTCAAATTCCATAGGGTAATATATCATTTATATATTCATAAGAATAAAAGATCTATATTTTTATTAGACCAAGCCAATCTCTGTAATTAGAGCACAACTAGAGCAAGAGTAAGAGAGCAGTCTGTCTAAAGGCCACCAGAAAGAAATGTAAGCAGTCAAATGATTTAGTGTACACTCAAATCAAAGCCAACACATATTTGAAAATCTGAAACAGAGTAAACTTCAAAGTACATAAAGTTGAACATTTAATTAAGTTACATTTATTTTACTTTGTACTGTCATTTTATATGAATTAGGGCTTTTCAAAACAATGTTTCCATACTGTATTTTGTATCATTCAATGAGGAACCCTGGCTAAACTTGTTAATCAATATCCCTGATTAGCTCTCATTATGCATTTATAGAGACATGTGTCTATAGGCCACCTGCTATTATATTGAATAATGGTCTTTTATGAAACATTACATTTAAAAAGACCTTATTGGCATTAGAATGTAGTATAAATAGCTCTTCAGAGTTCTCTATCAAAACAAAAATATTACTGAGCACTTATTATGTTTAAGACAGTGGTTTGGTGCATGAGCAATATAAAACATGACCATTGTCTTTAGGAACCTGGAAATTTTGTTGCAGAGATGCGGACACATATGCAAGCAAGTGAAAAATGGTTATTAATATCTACTATGTGTCAGCTAGAATTCCAAGCATTTAAGATATAAGAGTAAGTAAAATAGACAAAGTCCATAGAATTATATCAAATGGCTGATAATGTCTTCAAGAAGAGTTTAACTGGTTATTTGGAAGTGAATAGTGTCGAATACTACACAAATGTGTAATTAGGAAATGCAGTAGATGAACATACATGTATTTTCAACAAAAATATGATAAAACTCAGTCCAAGGACAGGTGCATTTAAAATCTGAGATTTTAGGGTGCCTGGGTAGCTCAGTCAGTTTAGCCTCTGCCTTCAGCTCAGGTCATGATCCCAGAGTCCTGGGATTGAGTCCCACAGCAGGCTCCCTGCATCTCCCTCTCCCTCTGCCTCCTCCCCCTGCTCATGTTCTCCCTCTCTTTCAAATAAATAAATAAAATCTTTAAAAAAATAAAAATAAAATATGAGATTTTAATTATTTACTACAACTATTTTAACAATGGGTGATTTTCAACTTAATTAAACTTAAATTTAGATAAAAGGAAACTCAATTGATAAAAAGTAAAATGTAGAGTATTTTTGTTTGAGTAAAACAATTGGCTTTTGAATATTTAATGTTATTTAAAAAATACACATTCAGAGATTGTCTGAGTCCTCCAGCCTTAACCAGGAAGTATAGTGTATCAGATATGGAACTCAAACTAATCTTGGGGAAATCTTTTAACCTAACTAAAATTGAATTTCCTCACCTGTAAAATGGAGATAATAAGGGTACCTGCCATGTGAAGTATTGAAGAGAGTTAATGATATAATGTAATTTGTGAGACTTAATAACACACACACACACACACATATATATATATACAGTGTATATATACATATATAATGTGTATATATACTGTTTTATATATTAAATATTATCAGTAGTAATCAATATATAAAATACTTATTATTATTATTACCTTACATTTCTGTTTTGTACTTTGAAGATCTTAGGATCATTTTATAATGCCAATCCAAGCCTCTTTAGACCATATGAGTCTGTAATATTTCTTCCAGGAGATGAGTATTAGGAAGAAATTGTTATTTGCCCCAAAGAAAGTAAGAAAAACACAATATCATTCATTAAGAGAATAATCAGTAAAACACATCCCTAATAGATACTATTAGTTAACTACATTTTAGGGCTAAGCATTGGTCCTTAGAGTAGTTCTAGGAGGTAAGTACTATTGACCTTGGCTTAAAGACAAAGAAACTGAGGCTCAGAGTGCTTGGACGAATCATCCGAAGTTCCATTATTGATAATGAGAGAGCCGAAATTTCAATCTATTCTTACCTATCTTCAAAGATTATACATGAAATTCTGAATTGGAGACTCTCAGAGACGTGTTGATGCACTGCCTAGATCCCTCTGATTAATGGAATGTTGTGCCAGCCGCTCCTTATAGAATCCCTCAGTGGTAGAGAACTTCTCTGCTTGAGGCTATGGCCTTTCCAGGTGGCCCATATCCACTCACTAACTGATGGGGGCAAAAATAATTCCAGTATTTTTGCCTGACAGGAGGCAACTCTGACGGGCTAATTTAATCCCAGTGCTCTTGTGTGCTTGGTTGAAGTTCTTGGTCTGCCCATGCTACATAGATCAGCTTCTCGCAGCCCGACCTTAATTCCTACCCCACACATCCACCAGAGTTGATTCCAAGGGTACTCCCTCAGACATGCTAAACATTATAGTCAATCTCAGGTTTGTTTTCTGGAGAAGCCAACGTGCAACACAGGGGGTCAGTCTATTGCATCTCTTGGACTATCTCTTAGCTTCACAACAAATTTTAATTTTTATTATTTTGAAAGAGGCGCTTTTATGCTAACCTGTTAAATGACCTTGATGCATCCCTTCTGCTCTCCTTTATTTTCACAGATTTTGATCTGATAAAGTAAGTGATAAAATTGACAATTCTTTACTTGCAGTTGAAAGTAAGTAAAATGAATCTTCACTCTAGAATAGATATTGTACAGAAAAGTCTCTTGGTGACCACATTTGCAAACTGAACCATATCTAGCTGGTTTTGGTGTAATGAATGGATTTTTCGACTGTGGGTGGGAAAGGCTGAGTTTCTATTTTGCCCATTTGGGTAACTAGCTGGATGATACTGGGCACCTCTACCTTCTCTTCACTCCTTATCTCCAAAAATAAAATGTGCTTACCTGCTCCTTTAGGGCCCTTCTGATTCCAGAAATATTTTGTTCTTTATTTCTTGTTGATCTTCAGAATTTTTTAGTATTTAGGCTGCTTCCTCTTGTCTTTCTAAGAAGTAGTTAATGAACTATAAACAATTACTTAAAATTGCTAGTAGAGCCTTAAAGAACCCTGCAGTGAATCACTTGTAGTGTGAATAATCACCTCCTAATTTATGTGCTTTGTAAACTCAGATTTATCTATGGGAGTATGTTACTTACTCTTAGAAAATTTGACCTTTGACAAGTGGGGCAGAGGTAGCTTCTAAAAACCATCAGTCTTCGGAATGTAATTTCAAAGGTGAAAAATGCCACCACATTGAGGTTACATTTTTAACATTTTAATAATCCTCACCAATAAAAATTCTTCTCTTTCAGAAAGTTTACTAGTTTTTGTGACAGAGAACAGTATTTCTTAGTAGACTGGAATCTCTAGAGCTTCTGAGCTGTATTCAAAGGTGGTTAGTTATACATGTCCTTAAAAATAGCTTTGGCATCCTTAATACCCTCTGAGAACACAGAGGTACGCAGAGGTTTTATTTTCAATGCTTTGGGAATAATGTACACTGTGCTTCATTTCTCCAAATGGAACTATGTAAAGATGATTTATTCTGCCAAGTTATGTTGGAGGAAATATTTATTCTATCTACTAATCTGGGCTCAAGCTAAATATCAAAACTGATGATGCATCATGAAACATAAAGATTTAGCCAAACAAGAAATGAGCAGATAATGCAAAAGAGACTCCTCTGAAGGAAATGTGCTGTATATTAGGAATTATGTATAAATGCCAAATTAAAGAAATATATAATTTCCAGGATGTCTCTTAATCACAGCAGCAGAGAGAATGTAAAAGTCATCGTCTGTCAGTTTGTAGCTCATCTATCTGCGTAGCCCCAACAATCAACTTTGATGTTCTCTAGATGGGGCTACCTCGTCTTGAAGTCCCTAGATTGCCCTCATCAAAATTAATTGCTTCTCCTCTTCTCTCTCATGAAACTCTATTTTCATTGCACTCAATTTCTTTTCTTTCTATTACATGCCCTTGTTTATATATCTTTTCTTATGAGATTATAGACTTTTGAGACTAGAATTTTATTCTTCCCTGAATCCATGGAAATCTGTTTGCCCAATGATGAAAGCAAGCACAAAATAAGCATTAGTTGAGAAATGGATTAAATCTAGTCTGACAAATATTTTATATTCTGCATTAACCTTTTCTTAAATAGTAAGCTAATATAAACCAACAATCAGAAAGAACATGACATATCTTTGATGATAGAACATTTCTTTTTTTTTTTTAAGATTTTGTGTATTTGAGAGAGAGAGAGCAAACAGTGGGGAGGGGCAGAGGGAAGGAGGGAGAGAGAAGCAGACTCCCTGCTGAGCAGGAAGCCTGATGCAGGGGTTGATTCCAGGACTTGGAGATCATGACCTGAGCCGAAGGCAGACGCTTAACCTACAGAGCCACCTAGGCACCCCAATGATTATAGAACATTTCTAAGAGTGAATGTTGTTTTAAAGAATGGAGAACATTTTAAAAGGTAGAACTCAAACTGAGTATGAACATAATGTCAGAGAAGAAGTGTGAAGCATAATTTTGTTATGGTAATAGTATAATTTTGTAAATGATTTAATTTTTATCTATCCATAAATTTTAGAAACAAAATCTCTAAAAGTAAATTTATTTTTACAAAATCCCAATAGAATTTGAAATTTGGTATATAGATTTATAATTCATCTGAAAGTATAAAGAAACATAAATAAAAACCTAACTATTCTTTTAACTGTACATTGGAAAAGTGAAATAAGGATACAATTAGGAATCTGTCCTTTCCTAAACCTTTCAATAGTTTCTGTTGTATCTTCCTTTTTCCTCCCTTAGCAAAATCTCCTGCAGATCTCAGTACTTTGTGATCATTTGGAGAGCTAAAACCATCTCATTTGTGTGTAATAAAAAAATCTAGTTCTATGTAAGTCAAACATATTACTCCTCTCACCAGTTCTACTTAGTCTTCCCCTACCGGACCACTCAGAATGGCGAAGGGGCTATTATCTATTCTACTGTCCACTTTTGCTAGACTACCTCCAACTCCTCCAGGATGGAGAATGAATAAGGAGTATTAGCAGGAAAGGCAACTGGTAGTATTGGAATCTTGTAGTAGATGCCCTTTGTGTGTCCACATATCCAACTTGTAGTAGGTACCCAGGTGTCCATATGTCTTGTAAGGTACTTTCGTTAACTCTTCCATGAGCCCCCTCATTAGGGACTCCCACAGTGCATTCTTTATATGGGTGACAGACTTCTTGATTAAATTCCCATTATACCCCTCAACTCCTGCACTCAGATGATATACCTTAAAGAAACTTTTTGTTCTGGGGTCCTCATGCCTCAGCGGTTAGCCCTCTTAAGTAGGGTTATTGCAAGATTGCTTTTAGCCTGTTAAAATTTATAGTACCTATAATGTAAGAAAAAAATTCATATTCTTGGTTTAAAATTGAATGATTTTTAGGATAATATAAATTATTATGTGAAAAATATGCTTGGTATGATTTCATCCTCATAAGAAATGCATATGGATGTTTGCACAAACTAGTAAAAGCACTTACTGAAATATATTAAGAATCTTTAGGTCTGAGATTACATGTGGTTTTTATTTTCTCCTTTGTGATTTTCCACATTTTCCAAATTCTCAACGATGAACATTTATTGCTTTGGTAAAAAGAACAAGAATGAATGCTTTTAAAAAATACATTTTAGAGGATTTTAAATTGAATGACAAAGGCTATTTTAAAAGTTAACTATTACAGCAGTGTCTGACGGAGTCAGTAACAGCACCATGAGGAAAAAGTGATGCTAAATCATATTTTAGAGGCAATTTCTAAGGGGGCTCTAGTGGTTTGGATACTGTCTCCCCAAAATTCATATCCACACAGAAGCTGACAATGTGACCTTATTTGATATAAAGGTCCTTCTAATTTTTTTTGTAAACATGTAATTAAGATAAGGATCTTAAAATAAGATTATCCTGGATTTAAGTGGTCCCTAAATTCAGTGACTGGAGTCCTTATAAAATAAAAGAAAGGTAGATTTGAAGCTCACAGAGACACAGAGAAAAGGTCATATGATGACGGAGGTAGGCATTGGAGGTACGTAGGCCCAAGCCAAGAAACATCAAGGGTTGCCTCAACCACCAGAAGCTAGGAGAAAGGAAGGGAACAGTTTCTCTCTCAGAGTCTTCAGAGGGCACCAACTCCCTGACAACTGGATTTTGGATTTTGGCCTTCAGAACTATGATAGAATACATTTTTGCTGTTTTAAACCTCTAAGTTTACGGAGATTTGTTATAACAGCCTTACAAAACTAATAGAGCAAGAGCCAGGAGCACCTTCATTGGATATCAGTCTACTTTGGATTTACTTTATAATGTTTTAGGAAATATTCAATAACATAAATATCAACTCTGCAAAATACGTTGATAGAAAAATTATAGCTAAAAGAGAAAGAATTACAAAAATGTTTCCTTTATTTTCTTTGTGTTGGATATGCAGAGATGAATAAGGGAGAAATGTAATATGTGAATGATGTTTCAACAAGCTATTTTGTTCTTTCTTACTGTGTGCTCACATACTGTGTTGGATATATTAGGGTGGAGTGGGTGGCCTTTTTTGTTTTTTGTTTTTCTTCACATGGAATTTTAATTTTTCTTCTTTTTTAAAATCCAAAATGGCAAATAATATTTGTTCAAGTATTCACTAGAGATGTGACTTGGACTTTAACTGAAATATCTAAATCAGGGAGCTTCTTAAAAAAACTCCCCACTTGCCTTAACACTTCCAACTGAGAAGCAGAGAGTGGTAATAAATACCTGTCACTTTAGAGCATTTTAATATATTGAATGGAATAACAAGGCATATTATGAGTTATGATGATGATTTCAAAGAGATTGTTCACATCTAATTTCAGTTTATAAACAAGCATTGGTTTCTAAGTCTGGAACTTGGAAAATGGTTCTGAGACTCCATCCAAATCAAGGGGCACAGTGAATAGTCAAGGAATCTGGAGCCTATTGTGTGGCATAACCAGAGTTTTCCACTTGAATGGAAGGTATGAAGGGATATGATGTTAAAATTAAGGATGTAGTATATAAAACCTTGGGTCTTTGTTTATTTCTTTGCCCTATCATTGCCCACACTTAAGAAAAAGAAGGAAGGAAAATAGTATAAATGAGACTTAAATTTATTAATGTTGTTTGAGATCGGTGAGACCTTAATAAGTTATTATTATTTATTATTGTTATTTTTATATTAATATTCCTATTTATTTTATAATTTGTGAGATTATTTAATTTAGAACTTATACTTCATTTTCTACTAAAGAACTTGTAAATAATTTTATAAGATCAAAATCAGTACTGTGAAGATAGAAAAAAAAAAAAGAAGAAGAAGAAGCAAATCAGAAATGCTTGAAAAAGGAGTTCTTAACCTGGTGTCCATGGTTGGGATCCCTGAAATCCCTGAAAGTGTATGTTCAATTTGATGTGTAGGTTTTCATTAACCTTGGGAGTGGCTTCATGACTTTGATCATGTTCACAAAGGATTAGCAGGCCCAAAACTGTTGGGGATCACTCCTTTAGAGAAAGAAGAAAGATCATTGTACCAGTAACCCAGAATAGTTAGTTATATTCATCGAGCATTGGATTTAGCTCTCAAAATTCCAAAGTAAAACACATACACACAAATAGAAGCTATAAGTAATTCTTGTATAATAAAGAGGTACAATTTCATTTTCAGAGACCAAATTTTTTTCTAATGCCAAGTTTCAAGAGAAATCAATCATACAGCTGGTTCTACAATAAATACATAATTTAATATCCAAATATCCTTGACAGCAGGATTACAAAAGATATGAACCTTTAAAGTGATGTTTCTAGTGAAATAGAATGAAAAAAAAGCTGAAGACATAGCTTTACATCTTAGCAGTGAAGGCATAACTCTGTGCATGTAGGGGGGCAAGATAATACAGACCAGATGTAATAATATAGAAATACAGCTCCAGCCTAGAGAAATGGAAATTTAACATATCTTTTAGATGAACTTTCTCAAATATCAGAGACAGCATGTGGTGAATGTCAGTCATTGCATTATTGAATTCTTTGGCACTGTCCTAAAGAGAAATTGGTTAAAGAGGGATCATTTATTCTACGAACTTGATATTAAAACGACAACATTGGTTTATGTTATGATGAAGAGACCACCTAAAATATGTATAGGTGCGGGGAATAGATGTGCCTAAAAGGAAAACTGAAATTTTTTCAAAAGTGAGTTGTTTTATTTCAAACACTTAGACAATTATTCAATGCAGATGTTAGAATTTAAATTTGAGGCTATCAAACTGCCTGAAACCATTAAAAATTCATCTTTATGGGCCTATATGATAAACAAAATATTAATGGATTCTTCAATATATTTTTCATGATTTTATTTATATTATCGATTTAGACAATTGCAAATATTTAACAAAGTTAATATAGCTCAAGCATAGTTGTAGCAAACATTTTTTCTGACAGTGATTATTTTATTGAAACTACATTCAGTTTTATTATATTTTTTAGCATAAATGAGATTCCTTCCTTTGATTTTTCTCTTAGAAATGGATATGTATCCAATTAAGCTAATAACCATGCCAACTATTATATTCATATTCTTATTCATTATCTGCTTCATTCCAAAAAATTTTGAGAGAGTTAAAGACAGCTATGTGGATATTGTCTTAAAAGGTGGTGAGAGAATCTCTAATCTGTTACTTCTCCTTCTCAAGTGAGAAGGCCATAAACAAACACATTTAGAAGAAATTAGGATTTTAAAAATATATCTTTATCTTCAAAACCTATTTTGCTCATTAAGATATTATAAAGAAAACATGGGGGAAAACTTCTTGATAATGATTTTTCGGATATGACACCAAGAGCATAGGCAATAAAAGCAAAAATAAACACATGGGACATCAAAATAAAGGGTCTGTATAGTAAAGCAGACATCCAACAAAATGGAAAGGCAACCTATGGATTGGGAGAAACACTTGCATGCCACTTTCTGATGAGAGTTAATATTCTAAAATATACAAGGAAGTCATATAACTCAGTGAGCAGAAAACCAAATAGCCCAATTAGGAAGTGAGCAAAGGGCCTGAACAGACCATGTCCCAAAGAAGACATATGAATGGACAACATGAAAAGAGGGTCAACATCATTAACCATCAGGGAAATGCAAATCAAAACCATTATGAGGTAATTACCACATACCTGTTAGGATGGCTGTTATCAAAAAGACAAGATAGTAAGTGTTGGCAAGGATGTAGAGAAAAGGGAAACCTCATGCACTGTTGGTGAGAATGTAAACTGGTGTAGGCACTATGGAAAAGAGTATGGAGTTTCCTCAAAAAATTAAAATAGAACTACTATATAATCCAGCAATCCCATTGCTGGCTATATATCCAAAGGAAATGAAATAACTACCTCAAAAAGATATCTTCACCCTCATGTTCACGAATTAGCTAAGATATGAAAATAACCTAAGTGTTCATCACCAAATGAATGGATAAAGATGATGTGGTATGTATATGTATGGTGGAATATTATTCAGCCATAAAAAAGAAGAAATCCTGCCATTGTGACAGCATGATGAACCTGGGAGACATTATGCCAAAGAAATGAGTCAGACAAAGACGAATATTGTATGATGTCATTTATATGTGGAATCTAAAAAAGTTGAAGTTAGTACCAGAGAATAGAATGCTTCTTAACAGGGGTAGAAGAGTAGGGAAACTGAGAAGAGGTTGGTCAAAGACATAAACTTTGAGCTCTAAGATGAATAATTCCTGGGGGTGTAATGTACAGCACGGTGACCACAGTTAATAATATTGTATTGTACACTGAAATTTACTGAGAGTAGATCTATGTATCTGCACCACATACCACACACACCCACATACACACTCACACAAAGGTAACTATGTAAGGTGATGATGTGTTAATTAGCTTGACTGTGGTAATCATTTCACAGAGTATATGTATATCGAACTACCACATTCTACACCTTAAATACATATAATTTTTCTTTGTCAGTCATACCTCAATAAAACTGGAAAAGATACTACACACAATTATTTTATATATATGAATGTATTCAGTCCAAATTTAAATGAATATATATATATGCATACATACATATATACATATTTGCAAGTGGATAGATATTGAATGTTTGTTTACATGGTCATATTGAGCTTATATCATTTTTATAATCCATATCTGATTGTGCCTCACTATGAATGACAAAGATAAAATTATGAGGAAAAAGGTAATTTATAAAAAATCATTACATTAAAAATGCCAGTATTATGATTTTGCCCTTATTTGACTGGATAACACCTAGTCAGTGTTTTACTTTTATGTAAATAGATTCAAATGTGTCTAGGTTAGTTAAATGATCTAAAATTGAATTGAAGAAAGTTATGTGAACCTTTTTAAAATATTTCCAAATATACATACAGTTTATCGTGTGGTATGTGGACACACAGCAAATTGAAAATATATTTATCCTATAACATATAAACCTAAATATCATTACATGAGAATGTCTAAACGGTGTTTAAAGCACATTAACAAAAACCAGAATACATATATTACTTCTAAATATTTTTAAAACTGCAAAGTTAAAGCCATTTTCCACCTTCATCTAAAATGCTACATCTTGATGACTCCTAATAGCTGTAGGTATGGTTTGGAAAATAGCATTTGTGTCTCTCAACTGGAAGCCGTGAAAATGTACAAAAGTTCCAACTACTACTCTGTGTTCTTAATGACTGGCATCCACTAGTCGTCATGGCGTTAGAACCGTGATGTGCATATGTGCTTAGTTGCGCAGGTCAGTGCAGTGCGATGAATGAATCTCATGTGGACACTGACAGGACGGAGCTTAAAATGACACCCCAGGCAGCCAGCAGCCCCCACTGCTCCACTAACAAGAGTGAGTGGAGCAGCCAGGGACCCACAGAAGAGTGCTGATGAGCCTGATTGGCAACAGTTGCTGGATTCCCTGGACGCACAGATGGACGCAAGTATAAGAGAAGGAAATGAAGACTTGAAAGTACACCTTCTTGCAGTTGGGTCTTCATGCTGGCGAAAACCCAAGCAGTTGCTATTAAGGAACCAGACTGAGTCAAAACGTGTTACCCCAGCCTTCACGTCTTGATTTCTTAATTCTTTAGTCACAAAATGAGATCTATGGATTAGATAACTTCCCAAATTTCTTCAGATTTGACATACACTCCTAATTCCATCCTAATTGGCTAGAATCTTGAAATCTAGATCTTGAATGATGCTTTTTTGTGTTTTTCTGTGTCTATATGGAAGAAAGAATGGTGTAATGGAAAGAGCCTGCTTGTTGGAATCAAGGACAAGGATTTGACTTATCGTTCCTTCTATTGCTTTGTATCATGAGCCTATTTGCAAATGTAAGGGAAACTTAAATAGAAGTCAGAAAATATATAATTGTCCCCCTTTCTCCATGAGACTCTCCCAAAATATCTTGTTGGACTGTACTCACTATTCTTCTGATGACGTGAGATGATAAAATACCTCCTTGATGAGGTGAAGTGACGCGAATGACGAGGTAGGCATTGTGGCATCGTGTTAAGACTGCTGTTGATCGTCTGATAATACACCAGAAGGAGGATATTCTGTTTCTGGACCACAGTTGACTGCAAATAACAGAAACCATGAAAAGTGAAACTATGGACAAAGAGGGTTATTGTATTTACATGTTACACACAAAAAAGATTCTTTACTGAGATGACTAAAAATATTGTAATTTCCTTAATTATATCTCACCTCTTAGGGTCTTTGATGATATATCCAGGATTTCATACCTGCGCTTTAATTTTGTTCTTTTAATTCACATTTAAATCCACATTTGACAAGCTTAAGTCTTATGACAAGTTTTTTCACATCTAATGATTTTCACATTTGGTGTATCTGATGATTGCAATCATTATCTCAATTATATTAAGTTTAGGAGAATACCTTTTATCACTAGGACAACACATTCTTTTCTACTGTTTTATATTTGCTTTAAAAATAATAGAGCAAAATCGAAGATGGTAAATCCTGAAATGTTGGTGTGTCTGCTGGTACAAAATTCTGAATACTGTGTGTAGAAGACAAAAGGGTGCAAGTAATAACATGGGAAAGTTTGGATAGTACAAAAACCAAATTTGTAAGAGTCTAGTACCTATAAATATGACATAGTCCTTAAATGTTGGGAGTCACTTTTTTGATAAAACTGTTTTCCAGTTTCTTATTTTACCATTTTATTTTATTTCATTTTTAAAGATTTTATTTATTTATTTGAGAAAGAGAGAGCCTAAGCATGAGCATGAACATGAGCAGGGGGAAGGAGGCAAAGGGATAGGGAGAAGCAGACTCCCCGCTGAGCAGGGAGCCTGCTGTGGGGCTGGATCCCAGGACCCTGAGATCATGACTTGAGCCGAAGGCAGGTGTTTAACAGACTGAGCTACCCAGGTGTCCCTTATTTTGCCATTTTAAAGTAAATTTGAAGCATTGTACATTTTTTCATTTGCAAGGCTGTTAAAATGTCATCAGGTAGTGGAAAATCTGAGGAACTTTACTATGTATTTACCTATTTCCTTTTTTCAAAAGCAAATATCAAAATCTTTAAACTAGTTTCTCCTAGGCTATTTTAATGGGTAGATGACTAGATTTACTTTTTAAAATTTATTTATGCTGTACACTTTCAATTTAGAAACAAAGACAATAAAGGAAGCAAAGGTAAGCAATCCAGAAATAATCCTTATTCACATTTTGGTGTATAATTCTCTAGATGTTTTTCTTTATAACTATGTAGTAATTTATTGGGAAAGTGTGTGACTAAACTCACACTTATGAATTAAGTGACACATTCATTTACAAAATATTATTGATGAACCCTTTCAAAAAAAGTTACTGGTAGTAGAGATCTTTGACTCAAGATTAGGAACTTATCTTTTATCTGTATTGATTCTATTAAATAATCCATATATGTACCCCTTAGGAAAAATATACTCAACAAAAAACAATTTCTATAACTTCATAATCGTGTTTCAAATGTTTCAGAGTTAACAAATTCTTTTGTAGTAATTGACCCAAGTGTGAGTGAACTACCAAATTTAGACATTTCTTTAGGCACTAAACATAACAGCAAGCATCTTCTGTAGCTTTCAGTATGGAATTAAAATAGCTTTATACAAGCAAATGTAAATAGTCATGATTGTAAGAAATAAAGAGACTGCAAGAGATTTCATGAATAAAAAAATGTTTCCCATAATTTTAACTCTTAGATGAATTAACATTAAATGAATCAAAATTACAGATGGGGACTTTCTCCTCTTTGAAAATATGTCTTAGTCGAAACCGTAGTGGAAATATCTGGCAAGATACTGTTGTTACTTTACCAATCCAAACCATACTATCAGTTATGTGATGTTTGATAAAGGCATTATTCTATCACCCCCAGTAGGGTAGAATTTTTAAAAGTGGAACTTTTAAGATAGAAAAGGCATCTGCTATGCATCTCGTATGAATCTTTACCGTGAATTCATTATGATGGATTATTATGAAATGGCTAGAATGGAAGCCGCAATCTGACTTGCTGAGGAGCTCCCTCCTCCCATAGGTGTACTATGGAATTTAAACCGCAGAGGAGGGCTAATGTCACATTCAAGTGCTAAATTAAGTACGCCTGAGTGATGGCATTTGGTGACTTCAAATGTTAGCCGTGCCTCCATATTTGTATTTTTAAAGGGTGATATGAACTGTGGCACTCATTATTTACTTTTGCTATGTCCCCCCTCATAACAACACGGTGAATATTTTGTGGGAGTAAACAAAATCTAACTCAGTAAAATGACAATAGCTAGGGATGAAATTTTAGGTGATACTTGGACTAACTATATGTCAGAATTTAAAATATGATTGTTTTTAATTGTGTGAAGTCAACTGGATCATTGTTTTAGCCTCTTCACTGACTCTAAAGCAGAATAATGTGGTTGCTTAGGGAAAAAAAATGTATACATATTTTTAAACCTAAGGACATCCAAATATTTTAAATACTTTAAAAATTCTGCATAAATTAAAATTCTTTTGTCATGGGAGGGTTAAAAGCAAAATGAATTTTAAAGAAACTAAGAAGTTTCATGCTTTTCTAGTTAAATTGATACCTCTCTGTTAAAAGGTATTAGAGTCTGTAAATGCTTATGTTGTCTATCACTTAAAAGTACTTCTTTTAGGGGCACCTGGGTATCTCTGTCAGGTAAGCATCCAACTCTTGATTTCAGCTCAGGTCATGATCTCTCGGTCATAGGATCAAGCCCCATGTCAGGCTATGAGCTCCATGGAATCTGTTTGAGATTCTCCCTCTTCCTCTGTCTGCCCCCTTATAAATAAATAAATAAATAAATAAATAAATAAATAAATAAATAATTTTTTTTTAAAGAAACATTTCTTTTATAAAAATGTGGTAGTGTAGGACCAGTACAGACATCACTTCTTGTTTGTTCACTTCAATGGGGGAAAAAAATAGAATGAAAAACTTTGAAATATATTCCATGATCTTTTTAAAATGTCATAGTCACATTCCTTTCTTTCTTAAGTCATCTTCAGTGTAATTGCGATCCTTGTGCTCACGGGTAGCCCAATCTCTTGATGAAATCGAGATATTGTAAACGCAATTCATAGTGATTTAAAAAAAAAGTATCTTTACTCTTTATATGCATTTCTAGGGAAACTTAGCAAAATCATTTTGTTCCTCTCTCTGTGAGTCAGGAACTCCCTAAAAAGCTGTCTCAGACTTCAGCCAACCCAGTTTTAATTATCTCCCTCTTCCTTTCTTCTTTGCCTTACTTCCCTTTCTATTTTGCCGTCAGTCTCAGCTCTTTCTAATGCAATTTCCTAAATCCAAACCCATGTCTTGCGTTCCCTCCCTTCAGGCCACTCTTCATGATAAGGCTTGATGGTGTAGGTGCACATATATGGAGGAAGGGTGCTGGTTGTCAATCAGGCAAAAACAAAAATTTTCCTTAGCAGATATTAGAGGGAACAAGAATCTAACTACTCATGTCTTAATTATTTTCTTCATTTCGAAAAATAAGTTGGTAGGCATTTTTCAAAGAAATATAGGGAAGGGAAGTAGATACCTGATATTTTGATATGACCTATTTTCTCACAATTATTTTTTTTTCCTTTTCAAAAGTCTGGATTATTTAATTGGGTTTAAAATCAAACTATAAACTTCTAGCTTGATAAAAACAATGTCAAATAAAGTGTATAACAGACGCCTCTGCTTAACAATGGTAGACATTCAAAAATATTTTATTGAATAAAGGAAAAAGTAAATGAACAGACATTCCCTCTCCATTTTTGAGATTAACTTCGGTTCCCAACCTATTTCCTAATTCTTCACATACCTGGCCTATTATTCTTTTCACTTTTAGAGATGAGGCCAAGGTAATTAAGAATGATGGCTTGCATACTTTTTCAATAATTAAAACAAGTGTGCTCACATTTGATGCTACTGAATCAGACACTAGTATAAATATGTCTAACTGTATGAGTGTTAGTTTGCATCTGGCCTTTTAAATCAGGCCAGTCCATTTATGCACCGCATCTAAATTTACTTTTAAGTGTAAGCTAGGGATGGATCTTAACCTTTTGTTTAATGACCTCCAGGCTTCACCATTGTCTCCTATCTCCTAGCAGTTAAAATATCTCACTAATTACAGAGGTTCAGTCTTATGAAAGTGAATCCTGGATCCTCTTTTCACAGATTTGCTGACTACATGAAACCTCCTCCAGTATTTTAGCTTCTATATTTTTCAGAATAACCCTTGGATTTACCTAATCATTTGAACTTGAGGTCTTCTACTATCTGCACTTGGGTCCCATTCCAATGGCAAATAAATTCAAGTTTACTCCTGGCCTACCTTTCAAAAGGCTAGATTTTATACAGGTAGGCCTAAAGTCAGGAGAAATAAGGAAATACACTCTGTATCCCTAGAAATAATAAAGTTTAACTGAATGGTTAAAATTCACTCCAGATCTCATTCAAGGTGGAGTGCCCTTACAAAGGCAAATGTGAGTCAAGTATACTTAGCTTTGTATTGGCATAATTGCTAATACTGGTGATATATTTTTCAGCATGGAGATAAATCCATATTGAGGGAAGAGGTAGTAATATTATTTTCCATTCTTCTATGCCAGCATAACAAAACAGGATTAAATGATTAACCAGAAAACAAATTGAGAACTATTACACAGGCTTATTTAATAAAGTGTATGATATAGAAACTTTCACAGTAATAATTTATGTTCACTAAGGAAGACTAAGTACTGTTACTTGCCTAGTAGCTTTAATTTTCTAACCAAAAACACCAGGGAATGTTTAAAGTCCCCCTATTACTACCACTTATGCCACAGCAGGCAATGTTTTGCAGCCATTCTCAAGAAAAGAGACAGATACAACATATATTTTCCAGTACAACACTAAAAAAAGCATACTTCCCTAAGATTCTCCATTGCCTGTTTATGTACGGTTGAATGTTAGCACAGGCAGCAGCCAGGTTATAAGAATTCAGTTAATAAAACCTCTATGTTTAAAACAAACACATAAAGCATAGATTCCTGAGAATTTACTATGATTTCTGTTGCGTTTCAAGTGTTTGTGTTCACCAGTTGGTGGCTACATTTGTGGTCCCCAAATATAAAAAGTTCTTTGCCATTTGCCCCATGATTGAAGGAATACAGACTTTTTTCAGGGTTCCCCACCACACACAGTCTAAGTAAGTAATTTCAGAAATCCCAAGTGTCCAGAGTTTCTGTTCTGATTGTTGCTCGTTGCTGTTGAGTGAAGATAGTCATGCCAGGAGTCTCTAACACTTCCACAGCAGTGCTCACTCAGTGCCATCAACACTGCCAATAGCACCACCTACTTTTTCTCCTTGTACGTATGGGTATAACTTGACATAAATGATGCCCAGTGCGATCAGCAACAGACGGTTGTGCTTCAATCACGTATATTTGTACTGGAGCTGCCCAGAGGTGGGAAGGAGAGCTTGCTGCTTTGTTACTCTTCCTCGAGGGCTTGCACAGATTCCTTGAGCCTCGATATGCCCATGTCAGGGACGCATGTGTTTTAGGCACTCACAGTTGTCAGGTGTGCAGTCTGCAATCTCATTTTCACAGGAGGGCAGCTTCAGGCCGTAACGCTCCTGTCTTTACGAGTCCAAATCCAAGTGGTGGCAGAGTATAAATCTGCTGAGTACTTGAGAACTAGTGCTGGTAGAGTTTAAATTCTGCCACCTGTCCTTGTCACTAGATGTCACCTGTGGATATGAAAGCCTGTCTTGATCATGATGTGAGAGGAAGGTTTCAGCTCTCAAAGCAAATTTTTATGAGTGCTCCAAATGTCACGGATGCAGCTCTTTCAACAACTCTTAGAACAAAGTAGTACCACTCCTTTACCCAAGGGTAGGGGAACTTGATGCCAGAGCAGGACTATGTTAATGATTAATCTCAGACTTTGGCACTGAAACGTGTTCTCAGGCCTTGTCGCTGTTCCCTGCACCCCTCCTTATAATGACTCACTGTACCTCTCCTTAAAGCAAGTGTTCTCTCATACACCCCGGTCTGTAAACATGTATGTATATGTTTGAACATCATTGTAGAAAGCCTTCCGTTCCCATCTTCTCTGTCTACCTTTCTAGGAACCATGTCATTCCTTATTTGAGTAAGTCAATCATCTATTCAATAAACATGTATTCATTGTTCACCATATGCCAGGCAGTGATGGAGGCATAGAGAATACAGGAGTTAAACAGTAAGAGAAAAAAATTTGTGAACACAGCTTTCTCTCTGCAGTGATGATAGAATAAACAAGTAAAAACAGTGATGATAGAATAAAAGAGTAAAAAATAACATGTCAGATGGTAGTAAGTGCTAAAGAGATAAATAAGACAAGGAAGTGGGATTATACGCCTTCTTAGGAGTGAAGAAGATTTTCAATTCTACATGGAGTTTTCGGGGCTCTCCTGCACATGCAGGGCACATTTGAGCCAAGATGTCTGAAAGATCATTCCAGGAAGAATCTGCAAAAATGTACAGTCCCTGAGGAGGGGGTATCCTGGTGACTAGGGAAGGAATAGATCATAGGACTGGAATCTTAGAGCTGTAAAATAGCAACGTTAATGTTCCTTCTCCAGCCCAGTCAAGACTCCCATTTATAATGAAAGGAAATAGAATAGTTGACATGATCAATCTATTGCAGATTAACATGGTACAGAGATGGGGATCAGCCGACCATGAAGAACCAAGATAAAGAAAAGATGCTGAGACAGCAAGGTAAAATAATGTGCCTTGCCATATCTAGCTAAGGATATAATTCCTTAATGAGAAGTGATTAAAAGATAATGCAGGACTAACGTATTTACGTTTGAAAGCACTGGCCCAAGTTTTCTGCTTAGTAAGCAGTGTATATAGTGTATAAAGTAGCAGTCTTAGAGGAATTAAATAATTTTCAATTGATTTAGTGTTTTATTTACAAGTTTTGTCAAAGACAGGAACTTTTAGCAATGAAAATCCAATTATAAGTACATTCAAACTCTGCTGCTTTTAATAAATAGCTAGAGCAAAATTAAACCTGGAAATATTCATAGATGCTGTTTTAAAGAATGCATTATATTTTTATATGCCCAATTTAGCACAACTCTGCTGATATGGGGCCACGTCTGTTCATTTACCAAATACTTCACAAGTACGTATTATGTGCAAGGCTCCGTTCTAGGTGCTAGGGATGTCACACTGATCCAAACGACATCCTCACCTCGTGTGCTAGTAGACAAGGCAAAATGCATGTCAGATACTAAATACTATAAAGAAAGAGCTGGGTAAGTGGATAGAGAATTTCCATGGGAAAGTCTTTGGGAAGGCATATCAGTCAGAATATGCTGCAGTAACAGATAAGCCTCCAAAACTTAGTGGCTTTAAAAACATAGGTTTCCTTTTTTGGCAGCTGTGGTGCTGAAAAGGTGAGATTCTGGCTGGGTCGAGGACGTTGGATCTCATTGTCCTCCTCCCCTTTGACCTTTGCCCGAAGTCCCTCAATGAAATGGTTTGGTCTGCCACCAAAACAAACAAGCAAGCAAACAAACAAACAAACATAGGTTTCCTGATCATGTTATATGTACTTTGTAGGTTGGCACCAGGCTCTACTTACGGAAATCTTCAGTGATCCAGACTGAAGAATTAGGCACTATCATGTGTGTTGCTGGTCATTGTGCTAAAGGAAAAGACAGCTCTGGAGGAACTTGAACCAGAAAGAAGTGTGATATTTCTCTTTTCCACTTATAACTCATTACCCGGAGCTAATTGCATGGCCCACCCTGCCACAGGGTAGCTAGGAAGTAAGCAGACAGAAGTATCTTTGTTAAATAGCTCTAATGACCACCAAGAAAGGGACGTGAGTCAAAGAACTTTCTGAGAAAATAACATTTGAACTGAGGCCTGGAGGAAGTGAAGGAGTGAGAACAGGGAACAGAACATTCCTAGCAAAAAGAAGAGTAAGGAAGCTAAAGCCTATTTCATTTGTTCAAAAAGGAGTTAAGACTTCATAAAAATAAATAAACAAATAGGAAATACAACTGATAAAATGTAGGATAATAAAAAGAGAAGCTATAGATTGGGAACAAGTAATTGCAAATTATGTATTTAGTAAAGGACATATGTCTAATTTATAAAAAAGATAATAATAAGATAATCCAATTTTTTTAAAAAATGGGCAATGTATTTCAGACACTTCACCAAGGAAGAATAGTAATGTTACTGAACACATAAAAAAGGCTTTAAGCATTGTCATTAGGAAACTTCACATTAAACTATAAAGAAACATCCTACACTCTCGAGAATTATGGCTGACAATACCAAGAACTGCTAAGCTGTGGAAAAACTGGAAACTGTTGATGGTGGAAATAAAAAGATACAGTTACTTTGAAAAACAGTCTGGCAGTCTCTTAAAAAGTTAAACATAAGCTGTCATATGGCCCAATAATTATATTCCTAGTTATCTACCAAAGAAGAGCAAAAGCGTACGTCCACACAAACACCTGGACATTAGTGTTCACAGCAATACTATTCAAAAGAGTCAAAAATAGAGAAAACTCAAATGTCCATGAAACGTTTAATAGAAGCACAAAATATAGTATAGCTATAAAATGGATACTAGTCAGCAATAAAAAGAAATAAACTACTGATATATACCACAATACAGATAAGCGTCAAAAACATTATACTGAAAGAAAGAAACCAGAGGCAAAAGGTAATATATTGTATAATTTTATTTATATTTAATTACCGGAAAGGGCAAAAACTATGGATGTAGAAAGCAAATTAGTAGTCTCTTAAGACTTGGGTATGAGTAAGAATTAACTGCAAATGGGTGCAAGATACTTTTTTGGGGATAAACAAAGCATTCTAAGACTAGACTGTACCGCTAGATGCACAAAAGTGTAAACATATCAAAACTTATCAAAATGTACACTTAATATTGGTGGATTTTGGGGTGGGTAATGTATGTTTCCATAAGGCAAGTAAAAAAATAAAAAGAAAGAAAAGAAACATGGCTTTCACGGAGTAAAGAAGCAAAAGAGCCATGTGGGACACAGTCAAACATGGAGCCAGTGATCCTATTACATAATCACTGAAGACTTGGTATCAGAGTTTAGACATTTTTATGTTTACGGGAAGTCAATGGATGCCTTGAGTATTAGAGAGACTGGAATTCATTTATGTTTTTTAAAGGATGCTCTATGTTGACTTATTGTGTGAGGTAAGACTGAAGTAATACAACCAATTAAGATACTTTACAGTGGTCAGGCAAGAAATTATGGAAGCTAGAGCAAGAATGGTGCAAGCAGGTGGTAAAAAGTAGTCTTGTTTGGAGTATGTTTGAAGAGTAGAACTTCCCAGTTATTGGATGTATTTGGGCCACTGGAGTTTTGGCACTTTTACGGCCAAGTACGGTGAATAAAATAACATCCCTATCCCATTTCTACTTTTCAGCTCAATGCTGAACACAATTCTAAATCAATACTCAAGTCCCAACCTTAGGAATTATGGTTAAAAGGAGGAGCCATGTGTAGGATGCAAGTCAGGGAAGTTTCATGCATACACATTGTGATTGTTAAAAGCAATAATATTTTGTCTTTCATGTAGGTATATAAAGCTGCATTGAAATGGTCATGCCAAGTTTCCTCACCCTTAAAATGTTGTATTCTTATTTGGGACTGCAAAATATTACCTCATAGATTCATGATAGTCATTCTCAATAGTTGACTAGAATTAAGTAGATGGACCCCAATTTTTATAATACATGATGTGTAATTTGGGTTAACTGTTTAGTACTCAATTAAGTATACATTATAGAAATTTCCGAGTAAAATTTTTCCTCTCAAATTCTAAGTACGATTTTCTATTACAATAAGGTATTTTATTTTTGAGGAATAATTTCAGAGTAATTTTAAGTAATTAAAATATTGAAAGGTAATTTTGAAAATTATATGACGGAAGTAGTTATAGCAATTTATTTTTGCTTTTTATAGGTTGAACTTATGAAACTAAACACAAAATCTTTAAATTTTGAGAGAATGATTTAAGAAGAAACAAATTGTATAAGGGCTTCAAGTATTTTCACTTTAGAGTTTTTGTAATTTCTCTTATTCAGGAAATTGAGGTAATAGAAAAGTTTGTATTACTACCAATTACTGCATGTAAGAAAATTTAGAAGTTTTTTTCCAAGAAGTTTAAATTATAGACTCAACATCTAAATGTTCAACTATTGGTTTTTATTTATATAGTGAATGTTAGGTGACACTTCTATGACTATTCAGAGAGTCAATTTTTGTTGTTGTTGTTGTTTTTCTGGAATACAAACTCTGTTACCTGACGTAAAATAATTGTTCCCATGTGATGCTTCTGATTATTTTGATTTTCTCATAATTGGTTATTAATTTGGAATTTACCTAGCAAGAATAATTTTATAGTTAAACAAACAAACAAAAAACCTCTCTAGAGTAACAGATAAACCCTAACATCTTAGTGGCAGAAGATAGTAAAAGTTTGTTTCTTACATATTTAAAATAGATGTTAATGATTGTGTGAGAAGCTCTCCTCTAAAGTGTTTCATTTGACCAGTCTCTTTCCTTGTATCTATGCCATCTTTAGCACTTGACTTCCTTCTTGCTTGTCTGTATTAAGCTAATGAATAGGAAAAACTATGGAGGGTCTCGCATGGGAGTTTCCTTTTGCCAGAATGGGAAGATGTGTATGTCAGTACTTTTGTTTCCATAACTGGTCAGGACTCATGCACCTGGTCACAAATAATAATCTGGTTCTTTGTCCAAAAAAGAAGGAAATGAGTTTGGTGAACAGCCAACAGTCTCTACCACAGTCATGAAGGAGGTGTATTTTACTTTCAGATATCTAGAGAAAGAATCCTCACTTAAAAATTACTCTGTTCAATACTTATATCATGTGCAGATCAGGACGAGATTCTTTCATCCTACTATTTTTTCTTTCTGTCTTTTTAAAAATTAATAGCTTTATTGCGGTATAATTCACATACCATAAAATTCATCCTTTTAAAATGTGTATTTCAGTGGTTTTTAGGGTATTCACAATGTTGTGCATCCAGCACCGCTACCTAATTCTAGAACAATTTTGGAATCCCAGAAAGAGGCTCTGTAGCCATTAGCAGTCATTCCCCTGTCCCCTACTCCCAGCTGCTAGAAACCTCTAATTTGCTCTCTGTCTCTATGGAATTGCCTATCCAGGATATTTTGGATAAATGGAATCCTATTATATATGGCCCTGTTGCAAGGCTTTTTTCACTTAGTGTATTATCAAGTGTGATCCATGTTGTAGCATGTGTCAGTGCTTCGTTTATGCTTTATGGCTGAATAATATTCCATTGTATGGATATCTTGCATTTTGTGTATGCATTCATAAGTTTAGGGACACTTATTTCCACTTTTTGACTGTTATGAATAAAGCTGCTGTAAACATTGTATATAAGTTTTTGGGTGGACATATATTTTCAATTCTTGTGGGTACGTATCTAAGAGCGGAGCCACTAGATCATATAGTAACTCCATAGCTCACCTTTTCAGGAACCTCTAAACTGTTTTCCAAGACTGCTGCAATGTTTTGCATTCTCACCATCGATGTATGAGGGTTCTGATTTCTCCATATGGTCATCGACACTTGTTATTTCTCCTCTTGACGATGATAGGCATTCCAGAGGTGTAAAGTGGTGTCTCAACTTGGAAGGTATTGCCATCTTAACAATAATAATTCTTTCCACCTATGAAAATGGGATATCTTTCCATTGATTTTGGTCCACTTTCAATTCTTTCAACAACGTTTTATAGTTTTCATATAGCTTTGTATTTCTTTTGTTAAATTTTTTCCCAAGAAATTTCTTCTTTTTGGGGCTACTGCAATTGGAACTATTTTGTTAATTTTATTTCCAGATTATTCTTTGCTCAAATACAGAAATGCAGTTGATATTTGTGTGATCCTATATTCTTCACCTTTGCAGATATTATTACTTCTAATTGTGTGTGTGTGTGTCCCTTAGGTTTTCTGTATAAAAGATTATATCTTTTGCAAGTAGAGATCATTTTATTTTTACTTTTCCAAACTGAATGCCTTTATTTCTTTTTCTTGCATAATTTCCTTGGCTAGAACAATCAGCATAATGTTGAATAGAAGCGGTGAGAGCAGATATCTTTGTCTTGATCCTAATGTTAAGGGAAAGTACTCAGTCATTCACCATTTATATCATCTTAGCTGTGGGTTTTCCATAGATGATCTTTATTGGCTTGAGGAAATTTCCCTCTATTTCTAGTTTGTTGAATTTTTTTCCTTATTCTTATGTTTTCTTTGTTTTGATTCAAGACAACAGAAAAGTTCTGTGAAAGGCACAGTTTGCTGAGCTCCAAAAGGAAGTTAAACTTTTGGTTCACTTATTAAAAGAGTATACATTTAATATGCAGTACTTTGCTGCACGGATGAGTCAACATTCCTATGGCAACAAGTACTTTTTTAGTTACTCTGCCAACTTGTGTGCTTAATTCACAATGTCACAACATGCTAAGTACTGTGCTTTTTAAACAATGCATTACAGTACTTAAGAATTATTAACTAATGTTTATCTAGAACGACTGTATGCAATGGGAATGGTATAATTTAGCCTTTAATTCTAGAATGAAAATCATTAAACTTTGCATACTAGACAATAAAAGAAGAACAAGAGGTAAGACCAAAATTCAAATTAGACACTTGGTCGACATCACATACAAAGTTTTAAATAGTAGTTAAAAAAGAGATTCTACTCATCTTATGTTCAATATCAATAGCAAATAGTTTTGCATTATTAAGACAAGGGAATCTATTATTTCCCTAAGGATCTATACATCTAGTTTTGCTCGAGATATAATTTTGCATATATATGGACAGTGACAAAAATCATTAGTCAGAGGTAATTTTGTTATAAATGACAAAATCTAAATGTCTCTATATCCGAAACAAACAAAGTGAATTTGTTGGTTTGTGTATTTGGGGAGCTTTAGCCATGATGTTGGCTTTGGCACAGCAATAGCAGAGGTTCAAATCACAGGACTTTATCATTCAATGAATGAAGTTTTGTCTTTTAATTCATATAAGGCTTCATTTCTTTGCTGACATTCTTAGGCATCCTCACCAAATGTTGGCAGCAGAGACATATATGATTTTTTCAGCATTGATCCTAGTAGAAAAATATTTTTTTCTGCACAGTTGCCTCAGTTTGGGTTATTTACCAGTCTCTTAATCAAAGGATATAATTGGGAAATTGGAGAAATTTTATTAACCAGGCTTGGACCACATAATTTCCACAGTTCCTAGAAAATATGTTCAGTCTTGACCAAAAGGAGACTGAGAATATGACAGAGAAGCTCCTCAAAAAAAAAAAAAAAAAATTCTATAGTAGAAAAGAAAGAAAAAAAACAGATAATAGTTACTCTGTGGAAAGAAAACAATTATTGCAATATTTTGTTGTTTTTCAAAGTCTTCAGATTCTAAGAATGGAAAATCATCTAATTCATATAACTGTTTTTACTGAGTCACCTAGAAAATTGAACCAGATAATAAAAAATTTTCAAGTCCCTCTTTCAGTAATGACAGACTAAACATTCTAGAACACCCTCCTCTGCAGAAAATGACTAACAATCTAGACAATCTAGACATAATGCAAAAATCAACTACCTGAAACTACCAAGGAGTGAAGAGAAGTAGTTGGACTCTGGTGGGGAGTTCGCATAGTCATGGAAGAATAGACAGAGATCTTTGCAAGCAAGCAACAAGATCTGTTGGGAGCCATCCTGCACAATAAGAAATTCTAAAGGAAGTTCTTCAGGATGAAGGGGAAATAGTTCCTCAAGAAAGAATGAAGAACAGCAGAAATGGAAACTATCTGGATCAAGGCTTAATTCATGGACATAAAACCCATGAAGTTTTATAGGACTCCAAGCTCAGAAGGAGGCCCTTGCTTGGGAATAAATACCCTCTGGTCACCTTCTTGAATTGTCTAATAATTTTATCTTTGAATTTTTCTTTTGCATGTGAAGTCTGATGGGATAATGAAGCACTTCGAGCACCTGGGAACTTGAAGTCTCAGCTCCCACATGGTCCCACTTCCAACACCGCTACAGGATGGCTTCTCAGCTGCCTACCTTTCTACCATACCCAGAAATCACTGTTATCTGCCCCCAGCATAGGCCTGGCTACAGGTGTAAAAATGTTTAGGGTCAGGTGCATGTGACCTGCACACTGAGTCAAGTGGGAGCTGGCCTGCACTCTGTGAAGGTCTGCACTCACCCCATGAATATTCCCAAGCTAGGGAGGGCATAACATTAAATAGTAAATTAAAAACACCATGACAAGTTAGGAGAGAGAGATTATGGTAAAAAGAAAAGCTTTTTTTTTCCCTGAATTTTTAAAAACATAGCCCCACGTTTTCATTTTATCTTGGTCTTACAAATTATGTAGTTGGCCCTGATCTGAGTAAATACAAAAGTCTATTTATATTTTCTTTTTTTATCTTAATTTATGAAACATGTAATTATTGAAAAACTAAAAAATAACATTATCTTGTGTAGTTTATGATATGTAAAACCAAGCATACAAGACTTAGAGAAAAATCTGAAGTGAGACTAGACTGTTGCCTTGCATATGTGGGTATGTGAATAATGGAGGGTAGATGGTGGGGAGTGCACACTCACCTGGAGAAACTGAAAAGAGGGCTGCCCAAGTAAGTTCTCTTCTTTATAACTTTTGAACCAAGGATAATTGCTATCTTCACAGCAAGCACAAGAGTTAGAATGGGGCAGGTGGAGTTCCTAAAAAACCTTGCCATATTTCTGGCTAGAGAATCAGAAAAATAAAGCCAGGAAACCGTGTAGGAATTCCAGAAGAGAAAAAAGCTAGAAAGAAGAGTCTCCAGGTCTGTCTATCCATATCTCTGGCCGACCCCCAAAAGATCCATGTACAGGACAGACTAAAAGAAACCTAATTAAAGAAAAACTATCAGAACAAAACCCAGAGCTGTTGCATACTAAACAAAGTATTTCAGTTCAAGCGCAGCCAAGAAAATTATCTCCTAAAACAAACAAAAATACTCAATGTAGTAAAACCCTTAAAAAAATGTACAAATTGAATGCAACAATATTTTAAAAGGAAAATTCATCATGATCAAGTGGAATTTATTTAAAAAATGCTAAATGTGGCTAAACATGTAAAAATCAATTAACATAATTTACCATATTAATAGAATGAAAGAAAAATATATGTTTATTGCCATGGATGCAAAAATAATGACAAATTTCAAAAGTTTTATTATATAAACTCTGAACACACTAAAAATAAAAGCAGAATTCTTCACCTGATTAAACAGCATCTATGAAATATTTACAGTTAGCCTCACATTCCATTGTGAAAGACTCAATGCTTTCTAACTAAGGTCAGGAACAAAGAAAGAATGTCTGCTCTTACCATTTTAATATTGTTTCAGAGGTCATATCCAGTGTTATAGGGCGAGGAAAAGAAATAAAAGCATAAGACATAATCTAATATGTGGAAGACTCTAAAGGAAATCAGAATAAAGCTATTAGAACTATTAAGTGACTTTAGCAAGGTCCAAGATACAAGGTCAATATATAAAAGTCAATTGTATTTTTATGTTCCAGCAATGAAAACTGAGAAAATAACGTAAATTTTTTTATTCATGATAGCATAAAAATATTACTTAGGAATAAAGACCTATACTACGAAAACTATAAAACACTGGCAATGGAAAGTTAAGTGTACGTAAATATGTCGAGAGATGTGCTCAATGATTATGGATTGAAAGACTCAATATTGGTAAAATGGCAGTTCTCCCCAAATTGATTTATATATTCATGCAACCTCAATCAAAATCTTAATAAGGTTCTTAAAGAAGTCGAAAAGCTGATTAAAATATACATGAAATAGTGAAATCACTTAGAAAAAGTGAAACACTTTTGAAAATAATTTATATATTTGGGAAACTTTACCTGATCTCAATACTTACTATAAATCCGCACAAATCAACACAAGACATAAATACAGATGAATTAAACAGAATAGTCAGCCCAGTAATAGACATGACTTACCTGGTTATTGATTTTAGACAAAAGTAGCACATTAAATCAATAGAGAAAGTGTAGTCTTTTCAACGTATGGTACTAAACAAATTTTTTTGTATACAAAATAATGCGCCTCAATCCTCACTTCACACGATAAGCAAATATTAACTCCAAATGGATCATAGTCCTAAAGGTAACAGAAAACAAAAAGTACACATGAATGCAAGAAAGGAGAGAAAGAAATACATGAGATAGGACAAATTGAAAGGAAACTGTAATACCATAGATCTAAACCCAAGTATTTCAGTAATTACATACTGGGGTATGTCAGTGAAATTAAAATGATAACTATTAGAAAGGTGAAAATTATGTGAAAATCTGGATAATTTAATTGTGTATATAGAAAAACCAAAGGAATATACGGATAACATTTAGGGTTAATAGCAATTTTATAAGGCTGGTGTATACTAAGTCAATACACAAGAATCAGCTATATTTGTATGAACTGCAGCAAACAGTAAATGAAATGTAAATGTCACCTAACAGCATTAAATATGACATACTTATAAGTTATTCTAACCAGAAATATCCAATATCTTCATATAGAAAAATTTATTTTAATGTTACTATAGGATTACAAAGATAATTAAATAAAAAAACCTAACCAGATGGAAAGATCTACCCTATTTATAGATTTGAGTAATCAGTCGTGTAAAGAAGTCAATTATCCCAAACTTGAGCTATAGTTTCAAAGCAATCTTGATTGTTTTGTGTGTGTGAATGTGCATGTGAGATTGTGTTCATGTCTTCAGAACTGTGTAAGCTAATACTAAAATTCATACACAAATTCCAAAAATGAGACAGACATTATGAAAGGAAAATAAGCAGGCAGAAAAACTTGCTCTACCAGATCTCAAGACCTGTTTTAAAGCTACCATATCGTAGATAATGTGGCAGTGCTTCCAGACAGACTGATAGAGGAACATAGAAAAATATTGATCTCACATGTAGACCCATAAATATTTAAACAGTTGATGTTTGATAAAGAGGGGAAAGGATAGTGTTTTCAACAAATGATCTGTGGAAAAATTGTAAAATTCATGATTTAAAAAGTGAAATGTAACCTCTACGTCATTTCATATGCAAAAGTCAATTTCAGGTAGGTTGAAGGTTCAAATGACTTCTGTAAGGTAGTAGTGGAAAACATGTTTGTAACTTTAGGGTGAGGTAATGTTTTCTCAACATTAGAGGAAATGATAGGCAAAGTTAACTGTACCCAAACTTCTTTTTTCAAAATCCTGCAGTTCAGGAGATATTTGAGACATATATAACTAACAAAAGAGTCATATAAAGGATTCCTACAAAGTGTAAGAAAAAACACGCAGACAACCTACTAAGGAAATGTGCAGAAGCCTTGAACATGCACTCTACGAAAGATACTGTTCAAGTGAAATATTTGAAAAAGAATAATCAGGAAATGGCCAGTATGAAGAAGACTGACAACACCAAAAGTGGGAAACAATGTAAAACTATGATGGCTCCTATGCTCGTGGTAGGAATATAAATTTTCAGAACCATTTTGGAAAAATGGTTTGATATCATCTACTAAAAATGATGGCTATTCAGGGGTGCCTGGGTAGCGCAGTCGTTAAGCGTCTGCCTTCGGCTCAGGGCGTGATCCCGGCGTTCTGGAATCGAGTCCCACATCGGGCTCCTCTGTTGGGAGCCTGCTTCTTCCTCTCCCACTCCCCTGTTGTGTTCCCTCTCTCGCTGCCTGTCTCTCTGTCAAATAAATAAATAAAATCTTTAAAAAAAGTGATGGCTATTCATATCTATAATCTAATAATTTTATTACTAAATATAGCACAACAGAAAAATGTCCACGTGGGCAGCAAAAGACATGTACAGTAATTTTCAGTGCAGATTTTGTCAACTGCAAACTGGAAACAATCCAAATGTTCATTGTCATTGAAATGGTTACATAAATCTTGTTTGGGTTATATAATGGAATTCCGTGTGGTGATAAATGAACCACAACACATAGCATCATGATAAACGTCACAGACACAAAAGTGAGCAAAAGATGCTGGATACACAAAACATACATAGCATTTGGTACTATTTATAAAAGCTGAAAAGACTGGTAATGTACAACAGTAGTGTTTAGAGATGTATGGGGTCTACACTTTGCAGACAAAGACAAGAATAAAACGTACAAGTAATTATTACTGAAATCAGGAACCCCCTGAGAAAAGGGGTTAGTATTTGGGAAGAAGCATGAGGTGAGCGTCCAAGGTACTGATGATGTTCCATTTTTGGCCAGGGTTACAGCGGCAAAATTAAGATAATTCTTTGATTGGTGTGTTTCTATTTTGTACACTTTTCATATGTGTTATATTTCACAATAAAATAAACAAATACACGTTATGTTATGTATCTATATATAAATGTCTAAGTATAGATATATATATCTCAGGGGCGCCTGGGTGGCTCAGCCGTTAAGTGTCTGCCTTCGGCTCAGGTCGTGATCCCAGGGTCCTGGGATCAAGCCCTGCATTGGGCTTCCCGCTCTTCAGGAAGCCTGCTTCTCCCTCTCCTACTCCCCTTGCTCGTGTTCCCCCTCTCGCTGTCTCTCTCTGTCAAATAAATAAATAAAATCTTAAAAAAAAGATATATATATCTCAACAGTTTAGAAGTCTGTAGTTTATTAGAGTTGGGATATATTAATGGTAATTCCTTAAATTTGGCAAGGCATGTAGCAGTGTGCCGAGAGGGTGTTGAAAGCCACATGTTGAATGTGACACACCACTTTTACTTGAAGTCCAGGGATGGAAAGGGAGAATTTTCATCACTACAAATCAACCATGGCTTTGTATTAAACTGGTCACAGGTAAAGAATGCAAGGTTGCATGGCTTTTGAAGCTAACCTGGGTCTTTAAATATTTTTCACTGTTCAAAAATTTCTTATTTTTCATATGGCGCTTCAAACTATATTCCTCCAAAACCCACCCAAAATATCCCAACCATCCTTCTCTGCTGAAGACACACACACACACACGCGCACACACACGCACACACGCACACACGCACACATGCACACACATACAAACTAGAGCGACAAACTCTCTCCTGGCTTGCCTGGAAGTTTTTGGGGCTCAAAACTAAAAGTCAGTTGCTGAAAAATCCTTCAATTCCTGATCATTTGGGAAGGCTTGTCAGATATACGTTAGGAGAAAAATTTGAAAAGGTCATTCTTATACCACTGTTTTATGCTTTGAGCATTAACAATTGGAAACTGAAGAAAGAAATGTAGAATTCTAGAATTGTGCTAAAACCAAGAAATATTTTGACCTTAAATTTTGTTATTTGATAAATTAAGCTTGAGTATTTTCTGCTATTTTGCCCAAATTAAGTTTCTGCTCGTGCCCGGTGGTATTAGTGAACCTTCCCTACCAGGTTCAATTTGCCTCATCTGAGGTGACACAAGGCTAAACTAATTTTAGCCAGAGGCAATCCTAAAGTAAGTTTTGGAAGTAACTGAGCTTTGAAAGATATATAACCATGAAATAAGAGAGAAGAACAAGACATCTGAGAAAGGATGATAGAATAAGTTATTGGAAGAATATTACGTGATTTATGGTAAAAAAAAAAAAAAAGGCCTGGAATATATGGGAGGGAATGATGGAAGCATTAAAACTTTTAAATATATAACATTTTTATTTGAGATGAGATGAGAGCATTTAGTGTCAATACATTACTTTTTGAATCACTGACTCGTTTGAAGAGATTTTATTCTCCTTTACTTCTAGATACCTTAAAATTCATTTTTATCATACTCCTGTCTCTGTCTTACGATCCCTTTACATTTTGGCATACACCAGTATCGCCCCTAAGAAAGTCATTCTGATTTGGAAATCTTAACTGTATTTCTTGACTTTCTAATTTAAAAAGTCACAATTTAATGTCTCTTTTTTTTATTGTATCACAGCATAAAGAAATTAATTCCACAGAGACTGAAATGACTATGAAATTGGTAAGGTACAGAATATAGCAAAAAATGGGTCTTATTTTCTATTAAATTGCTATATAAGGAAGCTGTGTCTCCTGTAGGTATTGATGAGTTCCCGAGGACTAGATGCCCTTGCAATTTACTTACATGTGCAAAGGTCAATTTGGCTTTGGTGAAACAAAACCAAGCAAATGGAATTATCTTTAACTGAGTGATACAGTCCATTGAGCCTGCCATTAGGGCTGGTGAAAAAGTTCATTTTAGAAACTGTCAGTTGGAGGAGAGGTGGCCAGAGTCCCGATGGTATGCTTTGGAGTCTGCTTAGGATCTGTGAAGTCCTATTTTGTCCCCTCACCTTTCCCCAAAACAATATTTCCATGACGTTTTGGTGTTTTATGCTATTACATCTTGCCTCTTTCTATAATGTAGCTTTCAATCCCATGGCTAAGAATGTCATTCTAGATAGTAAGGATTTTCTGAGCCTTCCCGTATCTTTTTATGACTAACTTTGGGAGCTGCTGAGGCAGACGTTCCACCCTGTTTTCAACCCAAAAGGGCAGAAAGGTGGAAATATGTTTTATAACACGCTCAGCTCTTTTTAACTTGGAGGCATGCTGACTCTCTGGCCTTATGCCCATGGAAAGGCACAAATGAGATGAAGCCTGTTTTTATTCCTGTTCCCAGCGCTCCCCCACCTAAAAATGACAAAAAAGTAAACTCTCCTGTTGGAAAGAGGCCCTATTTCCTTCACCAGGTCAAAAGTTTAAAAGAAAATAATTGGACACAGTCCTTAAATTGAGCATTTGCTTAAGAACAACCTGGCTGCTATTTTTGGTATTATAATAAGGAAATAAAGAATTTGTGGAGGGGTTTGAAAAATTCAAGTAAAGAAAGGAACTTCTAAAAGAAAGTTCCTATTGTTTGCCTCCAATATCATTGTTACATGACAGTACAAATAGCAAAACAGGGTCAAACACATTCACCCTTTATTCGTTTGGAATATTTAGCATGAACCTGCCTGATTTCTACTGTCCTCCAAAAAGTATTGTTCAGTTTCAAATTTATAGGAACTTAGATACATTGTGGAGTGAAAGCTGTGGAATGTGGAATATAGAATAGTATGTCCTCAAGCTAGAATATATGAAAACATTAGTGAGAAGTTAGTTTTTTTCAAATGTCTCTAGAATAATGATTTTTTAAAACATTTTATTTATTTACTAGAGAGAGAGAGAAAGCCGAGCAGGGGGAGTGGTAGGCAGAGGGAGAAGCAGGCTTCCCGCGAGCAGGGAGCTACTCGGGGCTCCATCCCAGGACCCTGGAATCAGGACCTGAGCCAAGGGTAGATGCTTAAACCACTGAGCCACCCAGGCACCCAAGAATAATGATTATAGATTTTAAAGTTGTCACGAAAGGAAAAAGATAAAGTCAGGTAGAAATGCTTAAGTTATGGGTGCCTCTTCAGTAGCAACTGCTGACCTCTGCTGACCAGGATTAATTGAATCTTACACAGTGGCATCCCAATAGGAGTGGACACAGAGACTGCTTACAAGTTGGACAAAAGACACTGTCTTTTGTTGGTTTATTTCCATTTGAAAGACTTCTGAAGTGATTTGCTCTTTTTTTAACATTTAATAATATTGAGACTTTTTTTAAGCAGGAAGGTTCACAGCAAAATGGACAGGAAGGTACAGAAATTTCTTGGCTAGCCCCTGCCCCACCTGCAGAGATTCCCCCATTATTAACATCCCCCACACTAGGGGTACATTGGTTACAAATGATAAACTACATTGACGCAGCATAATCACCCAAAGTTCATAGTTTATGTTACAAGTCACCAGTGGTGTGTACATTGTGTGGGCTTAGATGCACAGTGACAAGTATTCATCATCACGGTATCACACAGAGTATTTTAACTGCCCTCAAAATCCTCCGGGCTCTACCCCTTCAACCTCTCCCCACCTCTAACCTCAATTTTTTAAAAAGATTTTTATTTATTTTATTTGACAGAGAGCGAGTGTGGGCACAAGCAGGGGGAGCAGTAGAGGGAGCGGGAGAAGCAGGCTCCCCGCCAAGCAGGAAGCCTGACATGGGGCTTGATCCTGGGACTGTAGGAAACAAAACAAAACAAAACAAAACAAAACAAAACAAAACAAAACAAAACAAAACCCTGGGATCATGACCTGAGCTGAAGCAGATGCTTAACCAACCAAGCCACACAGGCGCTCCTCCGTTGGTTCTTTTTTAAGAGTTGAATTTGATACTGGGATGCCTGGGTGGCTCAGCTGTTTAAGCGTCTGCCTTTGGCTCAGGTCATGATCCCAGGGTTCTGGGATCGGGCCCGCATAGGGCTCCCTGCTCCACGGGAAGCCTGCTTCTCCCTCTTACACTCCCCCTGCTTGTGTTCCCTCTCTTGCTGTCTCTCTCTGTCAAATAAATAAATAAATAGAATCTTAAAAAAAAAAAAGAAGAAGAGTTAAATTTGATGTTAATGGAAGAGATTAAAAAAAAAAACCTCTATTGTCACACTGACGCTACATGACAACAAGCACAGCAGTGTGGGTCCCCCAAGGTATTAAAACAGCAACAACAACAATATAATTTGACCCAGGTTATAGTTTTCCTGCATACTTTGGAGTAAAAAGAACTTTCACTCGTCAGTCTCCACTATACTTGTGAATCCCAATTATGTGACTCCCATCTTTTCTGGATTTTTTCCATCTGGACATCAAGTATAATATGCCTGAACTTACTTCCTTCTGCCCCAACCTTCCAAAATAACCTCACTCTGCCACCACATTCCTCAAAGAAGATAGGACTAGAGAGTCAGGTAATTTTTTCATCTGGTGTTATGATCAAATGTTTTGTGAAGAGTCTGTCAGGTTGTTAGAAAAAGGCAGAGATGATCTACAATATTCAATAATTTTTGGAATTCTATAATAATATTACTCCAATAATAGAACCAAAGTCACATTTTCAGAAATTTTGATCAGGAAAATACTTTTTTGAAATGGTAATTTATGAGAAGTTGAAATGCATACTTTTTAATACCACCATTCAATAATGTCATCATAATTTTATTAGTTTGCAAATGCCTCATATATGTTTAGAATATTTATATAATAGTGCTGATTGATAAATCTACCATTATGAATTTTTGAATAGGTGAAAATGAAAGGTAATGGAATGATAAATTAAAATTTTCTCCCTTTATTGACTTTGTTGGGACAAAATCAAAACAGTTTATGAAAAGAAAATTATCTTCATCTCACCATACCAAGGAGGACGGAGTGAGGCTTTGTCATTTTGACTTTACATATATTATTTACTTGCTAAAATAATTGTTGTAGATATTTTTAAAGATAATTAGTTGGTCACTGATTTTCTTATAAGAGAGATTGCCCACTGAGCCTATGGTATAACTACTGACCATGGATCCCAAAGCAAAATCTAGAACGATACCATAATTCCACAGGCAATAACAAATATTTATTTAGCTACATACAATTACTTAATCTTAGAAAGAGTAAGTTATTACTAAATGACAATTTTTAAGCTCAAAACCACAAGAAAAAGAATGACAGACAACATGACAAACAATTTGATGTTATCAGTTCAAACACATCAAGATCAGTGTAATAGGATTTTTTAAAAATAATTTCTGCATTGTATATTTTCAAAATTAAGTATTTATGCTGAGTAATACTTTCTTAAGTATTCTATCCTACAGTTGCTATTCAACATGGAGAGATAATGTTCCACTTTGATAGCATGATTGTATTTTATTGACAACATCAGTAAGGGTCTAGGTGAACTGAAACAGTTTGACAATAATAGTTAAGAATATGCTTGATTGAAATATAACTGACAAATAAAAAGAGGTGAAAAAAATAGTTAGGAACATGAATCTGGAGCCAGACTAATTGGTCATCAATGTTGGCCCCATCACTTCTTTCTGTGTGTACTGGGTGAGTTTTAACTGGTCTCTGAGATCCACTTTGCTCTCTGTGAAAAGTGGCTAATAGTCTCTACTTCACAGAAATGTCCATAGTGCTGAAAGCCGGGGGCCCTATCTGACTCATCAGAATTACTACATAAATGTTTAATTAATAATAATAATATGCTAAAAAATAAAATCAATAAAGAACAGAGAAAACTGGCATGCATAGAGATTTGTAATAATTTTACCATAATATAAATCACTCAATTTAATTTTTAAAAATATACAGTTGTAATTGCATTGCCAATGATTTGATAAGTCATTTAAAATTTTTATTTGCATCATGGCTTTTTCAAAGTGGTGGTCTCTTATTTTAGTTATTTGTTAGTATACAAATATCAAATAAACCAACACTCTACGTTGCTTTTGAAACTTTGATAGATTAAAGGATAGAAAATGATGAACTGTTACCCCTTTCTCTAATCAACTACCAAAGACCAGAGCTGTCAGATTGGCTCTCGGCATATCAAGAAACTGAAGCAAAATTTTTAAATACCTTCCAGTTTGACCAAGAGTGTTTTTCATATGAGAAATGTGATAATAAACACTTCTTCACATAATTTTAAATTATGACGATGACATTATCCTTGCATATATCTGATTACAAAAATACTTTCAGAGCTTGTCAGTTGAAAAGGAACCAAATATCTAGCATGTCTTCACATTTGCCGGTTATACCTAAGACTTCTGACATCCTTTTGTTAATAGCAAAAATAAACGGGATAATAAATGCTTGAGAGATGTTATTTGAAAAATAATTTCTGAATTCTGCAGTTTACTTTGCGAAGTAGAGAGATCTATTGAGATTGGGTTTTAATATTTCAGCTCTATTTCCTTTGGGCTCTATGTGTCTCTCTGTCTCTTTCTCCCTCTTTCTGTCTCTCACACACATAAGCATTTGTATTTAAGTAATTTGATCTAGAAAATGCTTATCTAATTACAGATTTGAATGATACTCCAAATATTATTGCACACTTCATTGAATTACTTATTTTTTCTGTTTTACTTGAATACAGGTTTAGATACATTAAAGTATCATGAGTTTCATCTGTTCTACCATAATGGAGGCTCAGCGCCAAATTATTTATTCTCCAATTCAATAATATTTTAGCACACTTTTTAGGAAAATTGAGCCAAAGCTTAATTTTATGCAACCACAGTTTTATTTCCTCACTACTGGTGGCATACTGATTTTACTAGCTTTTTAAGGCCACACTCAATAGTTTTGAAACCTGCACATTCCCCGAGCTTTAATGTAACACACGGCCTCTACCAGCTTACTCTGTGCATTGCATGGGTTCTGAAATATATGCACGGGATAACAACAGATGAATCTCAAAGAATCAGCTTTGGCAGAAACTGAATGCTTAACGCTATGCTCATTATCCACTAGCTGGGTTGTTGGCACCAAAAGTAATTTTGTGACTTCATGTTTTTCTTAGAAACCTTTCCTGCATGCATTAAGATAATATAGGTATGTGTAAATAGTTATTTCCTAGGGGGGCAGATTTAGAAAGGTGGTATAGTTAATATTCAAACGCATTTCTGCGAAGGATAAAATGATTTAAAAATTTCCTTCTAATTGTTATACATATTTTTTAAAAGCAAACAAAATCCTAATCAATTGAAAAGACTCATCAAAAATAAAATATATAAAAGAATGAAAAGAATTCAGATTTTTTGTCTTTCTAATATAGGACTCAAATATTTGGAAGTATAGTGATTTAGAGGTAATATTTATCATAGTAGATAAACACCCCAAATTTTTCTCGCTTATGTTTTCTCTGAAATGCAATAAGAATGAGTTACTGAAGGAAAACACTAACAATGCCATGGTTTGTCAGTTTCCATGCACTATGTGTGTTACTAGTGTGTGTATGCTCTTCGTGTGTGTGTTTATATATATGAGAAAGAGAATGAGAAAGTGCAAGGGTAATAAGAAAAGATTCTCCAGTGTATTATTGTTTTTAATATTGATAACTTATTATAAACGAAAGACCACACTTTATTCAGATTTCCCTTGCTTTTCCCTATTGTCTTTTTTGTGTTTCAGGAGCCTCTCCTGAATACCATATTACATTTAATCGTCATGTCCCCTTAGGCTAATTTTGGCTGTGAAATTTTCTCAGACTTTCCTTGTTTTTGATTTTGTTTTTGAGGAGTCCTGGTCAGTTATTTCGCAAAATGTCTTATTTTTTTCTGTCATGGTTATACAGGGTTATATATTTTGGGGGAGAAAAACCACAGAGGTAAAATGCCATTCTCATCACATCATATCAAGGGTACATGCCACCAATATGATTTATCTCTATTGATTTTAACTTTGGTCATCTGGTATAGTTATTTTCTACCATTTTCATATTGTTATCTTTGGAAGGAAGCCATGATGGATCATTCTAAACATGTATCTACCATTATAGTGCCATTTTAGCTAGTTACAGAGCACTATAAAGAAGTCCCCCGTTCAATGCCCTGCCCTCAATTCCCTGAAAACCACTGCTCTGTTTACTGTCTCTATAATTTTGTGTTTTCCAAAGTATCGTTTAAGCGGAATCATGCATTAGGTAGCTTTTTCAGACTGGCTTCTTTATCTTAGCCACGTGCTTTAAAAATTTATCCATCAAGGCGTGACTTGGCGGCTCATTGCTCTTTATCACTAGACGGTGTCCCGCGGTATAAATGTACCATCGTTTGTTTATCCATTTGCTTTTGAAGGACACCTTCATTCTTCCAGTTTTTGGAAATTATGAATATGGCTGCTATAAACATTTGTATGTAGGCTTTTGTGTGGACCTCAGTTTTCGAATCTTAGTATTTTCATCTGATAGAGAGAAGATGATTAATTATTATATCTGGCAAAATGTTATGAAAATTGTACTGTTGAATCAATTGCAACACCAATATTTCTAAGTATCATCATTTCATAAGTGGTTTATTAAAGACTTAGTAAGCAGTCCAGTATCTTCATAGTATCTAATTTAAAAATTGCTAAGTGGGGGGCGCCTGGGTGGCACAGAGGTTGGGCGTCTGCCTTCGGCTCAGGGCGTGATCCCAGTATTATGGGATCGAGTCCCACATCAGGCTCCTCCGCTATGAGCCTGCTTCTTCCTCTCCCACTCCCCCTGCTTGTGTTCCCTCTCTCGCTGGCTGTCTCTATCTCTGTCAAATAAATAAATAAAATCTTAAAAAAAAAAAATTGCTAAGTGGTATATACAGTACTGTTTCCTGAGGAAATATATTTGCTTTGATCACTAATAGAAATCTACATATATTTGAATAAATTTGGGCTTGACAGTTACATCAGAACTGCGTTGATGTCAAGAAATATTCTTGGTAGGAAAATCGTAAGTCTTAATCAGAAGAAAGCTTGAAGATGGTTTCCCCTTACCAATGAGCTTTTGAATACTTAGAGTAGTTCTTACTGACAAACTGACTATGAGAAAATTATCCAAACTGATATCCTTCAATTATTTTTATCTCTTAGACATGTTAACAAAAAAAATTTTTGATTTTCAATATGGTGCATATTACAAAAACTAAAATGAACAAAATATGATCCTTGCCTTAGACAGATTAGGCAATGTCATAGACATGTCAATAGTTACTTGGCAATATGGCAAAGACTGTAATAAAGATATGTAGGATATGTTACAGGAATATATAAGAAGGAACTTGCACTGGAAGGAACATTTAAATAGTCTTCATATTATGTAGAAGTATATCAGGCTGGGAAATATAAAAGAAATGCAAGGGGTTGAGTGGCAAAAGCATTCTAGACAGAACACTGTTCTGAAATGAATGAGATTTCTGGAGATTAACTAATCGTTTGATACGACTGTAACACAGTATGGAGGGATTAGAAAAACCAGAATGAGAGGAGATAATGAAGGGTCTTATATATTTTATGAAGGGATATATTTTTACTTTATCTTGTGGGCCATGGTGAAAACGTAAATATTTGTTTTTAAATTAAGGAATGCTTCACAAGTTAATTGGAATTCTGTGATATACTGTAAGTAATTCATTTGACGTAATGGACCATATCCTTGGAAATCATGTTTTTGTCATTCCATTTATTATTTTATTTACACATTTGTTATGTTATAATTTGTTTTGCTCCACTTTTTCTCATCTTAAGTAATTCCTGAGCTCTCTTTGACTCTGTTCAGCTGTGTCCAAGTTTAATTTTATACGGGAAAAACACTTTTTAAACATAAAGAAACATCCTTTCTTATTAGACAGATGTCATGTGTCACTCTTTTAGATACCAACATCTTGGTAAAGGAAGTACTTTGTATTTGGAATCCAAAAGCTGTATCAATCCATGGATCTTACTCAAGGGGCTACCACAGTCTTGCACTACCTGACGACTCATTTGAATCTTCGTTTTGGACCAGTTATACTTGATCATAATACCTAACTTCGTTACTATAGATTTGGATCTGTGAAAGCACAATGACTTTCTTATTTTATAAGAATGACAGAGTAAGAGGTGAAATAGAATCAGTCAAGAAATAAATGATTCACTGATATTTGTTGTCTCAGTGGACTGAAGTTCCCTCAGTTTATTCACGTCTTTAGCTTCATGTTTCCCAGGGGAGGGAGTGGCTGCCTCCTCCCTGAGAACATTCCCCAGGCTTGGCCTGAGGTCGATAGTGGTGAGAGGAGCTGTTCCAGAAACTTTGTTTGCTTTGTTAGGTAAAAAAATACATAGCAAATAGAGAACATCAATTATAAAGATATATACTTCTTTAAAAAGTGCTAATCATAAAAAAAGGGGGAGGGTGAGCCGAACAGAACAGTAAGTGACACTGAAGACAATGTGGCTTTGATAAGGATTACTGTATTATAAACACATTCAGATCAGATGAAATGTGCTCTGGTAAGAAGATTGTTTTGTGAGGAGATAAATGTTTTTCATCTTAGAATTATGGGTATTAAATATGACTTCTGAAACTGCTGAGCTTTACATTTTAGACAATTTAAACTCAAGAAAAAATAAAAATAAAACATGTCCCAAAACCCAACCCCCCAAAAATGTGTGGGTAGCAACTAAGAACGTAAATAATCTAACTTCAAAAAGTAAATTCCTTCTCACTCAGGATATTATTATTAATAATTGAAACTATGCAGCTGCCCTGTGGGTATTATTATAACTTACTTAGAAAGCACATGTGAAATAGATGTTTGCACTCTCTAAGTACGAAGTAATAACTTTGAGTAAAGATCAAATTGGTGCCTGATGGGCAATGGGCAATGGACGTATCCACTTCTGAGAGGCAGCGAACAACAAAAAAATGGTACAGATAAAAAAAGGTTATTTTTTCTGACCCATGAAATAATTATACAAAATATTCTGGAAAGGCAGATGGTTTAACTTTAACAACCCGCACCTAAAAGACAGAGTGTTTAAGGATCCACTGGCTGGATAGAATTACAGGGAAAATATTTTCTCAAGAACAAATTGCATTGAACAAAGTAACTGGCAAAGCGGACACTTCAGGAGGGGTGTAGCTTTGTTCCTGAGCAAAAATGTTTGTATGTAGTCAGTTTGTGGAAACACTCTGCTGGTATTTAAATTTCTTTCTACTTGTCAGAAATGTCCAAGGATACACACTGAGTATAGGATCTTGTTTCTTTCCTGCTGGGGTTATTTGGTACGTAGGGAAATACTTTCAACACTCCAGTGTGGGTGGCGGTTAGGAGGGACCTCCTTCAGAGTCTCTGTTCAGAATTAGAAAGGAAAGTGATTTTAAACTTTGGTGTCAAAAGCACATGTTTTATGACAATACTTTAGAGGAAAGAGAGCAGGATACACATATGCTACAACAAGGGAGGAAAATCACTTTGTTTCTTCTTTTTTTTTACTTTGTTTCTTAAACACTAAAGAAAAATCGTATTTGCTGAGTAAAATCATCTACTTACCTGCTGTTTGAATTTCCAAAAGTCTTTTGCGCTGCTATTGCTCTGGTCTAAATTAACGTTTATGTCTTAAGCTTGGAGCTACTTGTAAAGAGTTAAAATACATTGCTTTAATTTTTTCCCTTTACATTTGCAAAAACGCTATTACTATAATAAAGAAAAGCTTAGAAAAAAGTTTAACACAGAAAATTACCCGTAAGTCCACCATCCTAACCTAACAATCTTCATGGACATTCATCTTTCTATATCTTAAGGACTTAAACCATTGATTTATTTTCCTTTTCTCTTTTAAATTTTCCTTTTTCCCTTGTCCCTCAGCCTCTTATATTGGCATAAAAACACACTGATATTTTTAATGAAACTCCATTTTTTTCTTCAAAAACATTTCAGCATTCCTCATGTGCAAAATTGGCATTGTACATATTGTTTTGAATACAGATTTTTAATAAGAATTTTAATAGCTGAATTGGCTCTTCATTTGCTAAAGTAGGTCTATCATTTTAGTTATAAAACTCTGCACTTAACTAACTAAATAAAATAAATTATCATGCCAGATGAACCCTGTTCCAAAACTAAGAATGAAAATAAAATTCGAATTCTCTGTATACAGAATGACTCTAAACTTAATGAATGCGCACTGCGGCATAATTACACGTAATTTGTTCAAAGGGCAATGTTACCCGACGAAAGCTATAAAAACATCAAGGTAATTTTCTCTTTAATTTATCAAAATTCTAAATATGTTTTCAATAATCTTGTAGCTTTTAAAAATCACATGAGAGAATTTACTGTCTAGGACATCTGTGGCATTTTCTAAAAATCAGAAAACATTTTACATGTCGTGTTAACCAAGAAAAAAACACACCAAATGAGGAAAAAAGAACACCTTTGGAATTTTTAAATGCTGAATGATATACAAAATGTTCACAAAGCACGGCTGTCTTATGTCCTCTGTCACACAGTCTAAAGCATCTTCAGCACCTATAGCCACCATACTGCAACTGTAATTCCATTTTGAACTCTCTGGTCAACTAATCTTCAGCAGAGCAGAAAAGAATATCCAATGAAAAAAAGACAGTCTCTTCAATAAATGATGTTGGGCAAATCGGACAGCCACATGCAGAAGAATGAACCTGAACCGTTCTCTTACACCACGCACAAAGATAAACTCAAAATGGATGAAAGACCTAAATGTGAGATAAGAATCCATCAAAATCCTAGAGAACACAGGCAGCAATCTCTTCGACCTCGGCCACAACAGCTTCTTCAAGACATGTCTCTAAAGGCAAGGGAAACAAAAGCAAAAATGAACTACTGGGACTTCCTCAGGATAAAAAGCTTCTGCACAGCAAAGGAAACAGTCAACAAAACAAAGAGGAAACCCACGGAATGGGAGAAGATATTTGCAAACGACATGACAGATAAAGGGCTGGTATCCAAGATCTATAAAGAACTTCTCAAAGCTTTCATACAATTCTTAATTGCCTGACTTACCATTGACAGAGTGCTTCTAAATATTATTATTGAAACCATTCTGCATTTGAGTCCATTTCTCTTCCCCTAATAGTTACGTCTGCATGTGTAGCCCCCTTGTGAGGCAGATTCTGAACGAGGTAGTTTGAGAGGATGAGCTCCCTTTCCTTTAGCTCCCTTTTACCCGGTCCATAATTTTTCGTATCCCATCATATCAAAGCTTATCAGCCTTTGCCATTTTACCGAAATTGGGGGTTCCCCCCCTATTCTCTTTGATGAAGTCTACTTTATTTCGGAAAACACCTTAGGAATGTTTGCAAAGCTACAAGGTACTTCTGGATTGCTTTTCATTTTCTTCATCCACCGTCTCCACAAAGCAGGCGTTTGCATACATCTCACCGTGTCTTTTTTTTTTTAAATACATTTTAACATGATTTCCCTATAATTTCTATTTATAGATTTATTTCTGTACTCTACTTCCGCAGTTTCTATTTGGTCTGTATATTTTTTTAATAACTGCACAAGTAGCTTATCTATAATTAGCTTTTTGCATATCTGTTTTTCTCCCTCTCTTACATGCACGCACGTGCTTGCAACACACACTCACAGAACATACAGCCCATGTCCCCATTAACACCCGATTCCTTTAGTGGTGTGGAGGAATAGAACACTTGAGGATATCAATGTTTGTTTATTTTTAAAGAAAGTGATAATGGTCTTTGTAGCAGGATATTAAAGAACATATCATTTTCATCATTCTAGTTTATGTGACTATTGCCTAAATCATTTTTAATGGTAAAATTTATGTGTTTTACCCTCTTCTTGAATTCCCATTTCGTGATGGAATATAGGCAAAATAATTAACAAAAAAATTTCCACCTATTTTTCACGTCTTTGTTAACAATCACATGCTATTTGATCATTTTGAAGCCGGCATGACTGTGAATCATGAAAAGATTTACATAAATTCTTTCTTTCAAAATTGGAAAAAAAAAGTTGCAAGAAGTCAATACTTGTATTTGAAATTTCATTACATTAAATAAAAATATAGCTTGAACCTTTTACTTAACTGGGAGTGAATACCTATCTTAAATTTTTTACTAAAATTTTTATCAGAATCGAATAAAACTTCCATATAATGTTAATTAAATTAAACCAATTTAAAGTATCTTAGAGTTTAATGAAAAGCATGATAATATTCTCATTCCTAGATCACAGTAAACCGTGTGTATTTTTGACAATGCTAACTGACAAATAGACGTTAAATACTGGTGATCAACTTAGAACACTTTTTCTGAATTAAAAATTACTGTGTCATTTTAGATCCTTTGTCATTTATGTGACTCCCTTCACCTTCCCTTCCTTTTCTTTCAGCAAACCGAACCTCATTATGAGATTTTCTACTATAGTAATGCCATATACATAAACCTCATTTTTATCTGAATATTTCCTTTATATGTCTCAATTCAAACTGTTGAATAGGTGTCAACCAGCCCTCTGTGAAGAAAACTCAAATCCTTCTCATTTTATGCTTTAATTACAGTTACAAATATACTGTAACTAATACATACTTTAATAAATGTGCCAATACTAAGTGTAATTTCTGTTAATATTTTTCATTGATTTAATTATTGTAACAGCTCTGTGTTATAAAAATTATGTGACATCATATATGAAAATATTGATGGTGCTATCTAGTGTTCATCTCATTAGAACTGTTAATTTGTAATCGAGTCCTTGGGATTTTCCACTTGTTCTGAGATATTGAATAATTCATTTGACAAAGATATATCACTTATATCCATAAAAAAAGATAGTAACTTGTGACTCTTTTTCAGTGAGTCTCTTTTTGAACGTCTCTCATTTAAAGGCAATGATGCATTTTATACGTAACTCAGGAATAACAATTTCAAAATGAGTTGATCAATCAGATAATACCACCATAAACTCTATCATACACTTTTCAATGTACTTAAATTTTGCAATAAAATCTTCCAAATACTGTTAATCGTAAATCATTTAAAAGGAGGATTGGTAACTCTTTGGTATAACCTGGCATCTCTTGCTGCTGCATCATTTTTCCCCTTACTAACTGTTCTCTGTTCCCCTCTATTTTCATCACAGAGCTCCCTGATAGTGTCCATGTGTTACAGTTAATTTATAGAGCCAGCACTTCAGTTTTTAACCATTTATCGACTCTTTTTTTGTGGGAGGTCAGAGGACAGAGTTCTTTGCACGCCTGCCTCTACCTGCCTCACCCACTTGTCTTTTGAGAATCTGTAACTTGAGAAATTTTCGACATTTGGTCTCCATGTCTCTAAGTAACCAGAATTGTTGGGGATAAGAAGAAAGAAGCCTAAGAAACTCAGTATGATTGACTTGGATCTATTTGTACTCTACTTTTACCAAAAAGGTTTTGAAGCCAGGCCCTCAAAGTGGCTTCCTACTGGAGAGCTAGTTCCCAGACCTAGAGGAACCACACATCTCTGTGGTCAGAGATGAGCAATGGAGAAATCGGCTAAGGCTACTCCAAGGGAAAAATTCTTTTTTTTTAAAAAGATTTTATTGATTTATTTATTTGAGAGAGAGAGAGAGAGAGTGAATGCCTGAGAGTGGGTGGAGGGAGAGAGAGGGAGGGAGAGGGAAAGAGAGAATCCCAAGCAGGAGCCACGTCAGGCTCACTCTCAGAACCCCGAGATCATGACCTGAGCCCAAACCAAGCTGCTTAACAAACTGGGCTACCCAGGCGCCCCAAGGGAGCAATTTTGACAAGAAACATAATTTAGAAAGAAATCAACAGAAGATGAAATTTGGGTTGAATGGGATAGTGCAGAATTTCTTAAAAACTCTATTAAAATGGCATAAAAAGAAATTACTAAAACTGGCTATTGTAATCCCAATCTAGTCACTGTTATATGTCTCATTCCTCTAGAATGGAGTAGAATTGTGGTAGATTTTTTATGCTTTAAGTATTAGAAAAAACACTAAATTGAACTATTGAATACATGTGACCTGAATTATTGTTTTAGATTTTTCACCAATGTGGACAAGTTACTTAATCATGGGGATCATTACTTATTTTTATGGCATTACATAAATTTCAAAAGTTGGAAAATAAGGACCCTAATAGTCTTCTTAAAGTTTAGAATATAAATTTGGATGTTTCAGAATTTTTTCTTTTCTTCCAATTTTAAGCCAGCTCCTTTCATCCACGGTTTGTAACGTAGTGATGTTTGATTTCTTTATCACTAAGAGATGGGAAAAAGATATGTATGTAGGAAATGGGACTGGCTTTAAGCACAGGAAGATTTCGTGGCAGCCTGCAATTTCATCATTAGTAGCTCATCCCTCAGTGTTAAGACATTACACATGCATTAAGACCCTGGTTTAATTATGGGAGATATTGAACATGGAACAATTGAAGTCTATAATAAATAAATTTACTAGGATGACTAGCTGTTTCCTAAAGACATGACTGTGGGACACATAGATTTTAATATGGGGTGGTCACTTGGGATAGACCTAAAAGGAACATGTGGCTACATCTGAATGCTAGAAGCCAGAGGGTGTGCATATTAACAAAAAAAGAGGCTTGCATCAGGGGGATTTGGTCACTGGGGCCTGGTCGTTGTGTCCTGGTCATTGTGTCCTGGTGTATACCTATGTCTATGTATCCTAACTTGTTATCCTCTGGCTTTCTTCTAAAACTCCCTCTCTGCCATTTCCAGAATGCTCCTTGTAAGACACAGATACTACATTATTGCAGAGAATATGTGAATTTCTTAGTACCAGAGAGAATCTCCATAGTCCATCCTATCCCATTCTCTGTCTTGCAACTCTTTCCTTTCATGACAACAATCTTGAATTACTTGAATTTCCTCAAACAGAATGTCCTTGCTGCCTCTGTGTCTTTGTACATGATATTCTAGTTGCCTGAATTACTCTTCCCACTCTTTTCTTTTCTACACCATTAACTCTTTACTAATTTTTCTGGGTACAGCTAAAATATCTTCTATATGAGGATTCCTTAGATTCACCAAAACTGAATAATCATTTTTCCTTTGTCCCATTTCTTATATGATACATACTTCAATTGCTTTATTGCCACACTTTATTGCAAATTGTTGATTACATATCTGCTCCTTGATAACAGGGCCTGTGTCATATTTGTTTTAACATTCTTAATTCTTTGCATTATGTGGGATACGTAGCAGAGACTCGGTAAATCTTTGCCTAATACAAGTGACTGAATTCAGAAACTAGATTTGTGTAACTTTCAATGATAAGACAACTTATAATTCTCAGTTTAATGCTGAGGAATAATTGATTAGGAATTCAAATTAGTTATTTTATTATTTTCTTTAATCTCCTGACTTTTAAAATGTGATTAAAAATTCAGACACTTTAGAACATTCATTAGTTTCTGAAGTTGGCAATTAGACAATTGTTAGATTGGTCCCACTGTGTGCCATGGTCTGGATTCTCTGGGAAACGAATTCTGAAGTGGGAATTTCTATGCAGACTAAGGACAATTCCTGGGGACGTCTGAATTGTGTCATCTTAACAACAAACAGCGAACGATTAACTAATGTTTTGGCTAGTGCTTTACCCAGGCCTCAGTCTCTAATGAGGGTGATGAATTGGTAGGTAGGACTAGCTGGTATCTGAAGCTCTTGCCATTCTCTCTACAATGCAGTTCTCTGCTTTTCTTAATGTACTCTTCAACTCTTTGTTACTATAGCCACTGGTTTTTATCTTATTTTTATGAGCAGCAGCTTCACAAAAATAATTGGAAAAGGTAATCATTTAGAACCACACTAAAACAGATAGCTCACAAATAAGTACAATTGAGCTATTGTGTTTATTTACAGGCTGCTGTTAAGATAATTAAAGAGAGAAAGTAATATTGTGCTTAGACAGAAACAGTGGGAGGAGGAGGTTGGGCTTGTAGAACAAATTAAGCCACAGAATATGCTTTACTGAAAAATATGACTCTTATCAACATATGTTTTCACTTAACTGCACTAACTAAAGCAATTTTCAGTGATAGTGACTCCTTCTGGCTCTTTATATCCATCACTATCTTGTTCTCACTGCAACATTTTTAATAAACAAACTCTGTTGGATGACAACTTTAGGAAAACATCATGTGGAAGCCAAGGAGAACAACAAACTGAGGTGAAAGAAATCATCCTAAAGCAATTACAATTATGAGCTTTGGATTTTAATTTATTGTAAATGGTACATTTGGGGCCTCAGGAGTTTTTCATAGGAAGGGTCAAATTGGTAACCAGAGAGACATAGAAGGGAAAATTTCCCATATGAATGCTCCCTTCATTCATATGGGAAAAGAAGGAGAAGTACGATTTAAAGGCAAGTTTTATGATGTTGCCATAGGAGCTGGGTGGTTTTGTTTGTTTGTTTTGATGTGGCTTTTCTTTTTAGGATTTGATTTCTTAATTTTGCTGTAGGCATTATTTGTTCCATTTAACCCTTCTGTTTCATTAGAAACACTACCAGAGAGTCTTGGATTGTCAGTGTTGAACTCTGATTGGAGATCATAATAGGTCCCAGAGGAATCAAGATATACGGTGTCTCTAAAGTTGTTGTTATAAATGTATGCCAGCATTTCTTCATCATAACCTTGCACCACTGTAAAACTTTGAGTGTGTGTGCATGTGTGTAAATAATATAAGTGTCTCTATATAGATATCTCTGTGCTTATCTCACCTCCATTGTCTCATGACCTGTCTCAGCAGAGAGTCATTTATGAAAGAAAATGCAAGTCAGACGTTAAAATGAAAGGCTTGAAAGGAAAGGTGTGTTTTGCAAAAAGAGGAAAAATAGAGAAATGCTTTGAATGACACATAGTAAAATGTCTTAATTTCTCCCTTCTCATCAGAGTCTCCAAAACCTCATCCGTCACTAGAGCTGCTCCCCAAGTAGCTGTCAATCTCTCTTTCCCAATGCCCTCCCCACCCTCATCTCTGCCGGCTCTCCCGTCTCTTCCCACTCCTCCCTCCTCATTGTGGGTTTTATTCCATTCTGAAGTACACATGCCAAGTAATTCAAATTAGCCTCTTTCTTTTTGTTGCAACTCCCTCCACCAAGCAGGACAATAAAAGACAAAGAAACCTGCTAATTAAATCCACATTCTATCACAAACAGAGTGCACAGGACAGGGTTTTGAGTAACCAAAAATATGCTGTTTCGTTATCTAGTACATACACTTTCGCCCGTCATTAGCATCCCACAATTTTACACTAATTAGACATCCAGTATAAAGGCCAATGAAGGATCATACTTCCAAAATACCTTCCAGAGAAGAGACAATGTGTGAGGACATCCTATGGGTTGGCTACAAAAGGATGATGTAATATAACATTTCCAGAAGGCAGCCATATTGAAGATTTCTAAAAGCAGATCTGGATGGTTTAGTTAATGTGGGAGAGATGGCCCTGGTACCTTTCCATCTGCAAAGATGGTCCTTATAACTGATTCTACTTCCTCTAGAACTGACTTTCCTGAACTGACTAGTTTAGATGTATATATTTAAAATGATCAAAGCCCTCACATAGGTTTTATATAATTCCTTTTATAATATTGCAATAAACTTCTGCCATCTTTTTTTGTTTTAGCTTATGCCATCTTACTTTCTTAACTATGCCTCATTTGTCTCTTCTCTCTGTCATAAAATTCATTTTATTTGTTTCTGTCTCAGTGGTCTTTGAACTGTTATCCTCTCTCATAGTTGAGGACAATGAAGCTCAAAACAGTTAAGGGGCACATTGATGAATACACTTTAGAATAGCTGAGGAAAGTTACTAAGTTCCTTTTTTTATCTTCAAATTCAGTACCGTGTTCATTATATCTCAGAATCATATTCAAAAGGACAAAACTAGGACATAAGGCAGGAGAATAGGCTGTGGCTAAATGGTCCACATAAAGAAAGAATAACAGTGGATGGAATGGGTATGGGAGGTGGGAATGCTGAATAAAGAGACTTATCAAACCAACAAACCACATATATTGCATTTCTCCCTGCAGCAGAGATGGTCTTTGAGATGTGGACTGCCTTTAACATAAAAGAAAAAGAAGGTTTAAAGAGCAGATTTATTTCTAATGCATCAAACACTGTGGTCTAAGGACAGCAGGGTGGAGGGAGAAGGCCTGTTTAATCCGATACCACTGGTCTTGTCACGTCTGTGAGGCAGATATGTTCTCATGTTTCCTGCTTTGGGAACTGTGTTTAGCTGTATGGTAGGAATTTTGGAACCATATACATACATGTGCTATCAAATGATTTCAGTATCTCAAAATGTTTTTATACCCAACGTTCTTTAAAATTTTATATCTGCTTGTAGCTAGAAAATGTATTTCAAGAAATATTTGTCTCTATTCCAATACATTCCCTCAGTTCTCTGACATTACTTCTCCCTTCCTTCCATGGTGCTTTTTCATGAGATAGGATCCAAAGTCTTTTCCTTTATTGCTCTTGGCATCTGGAGGAAACTTCTTGCATTTCTCTGCATCATTGACGCTATCTCTTCTTCTTTTCATATACTTCTTGAAGTCTCTTCTGTCTTGCCTAAAGCTCTCTTAATTTTCTTCTCCCTTTGTGGTTATTTAACTGTGTAATTGTATTACTTAACTTTATAAATCATTTTGAGATTCTGTGTAAGTCACAGTGTGAATAAAATGCTCATTGAATTGGGTTTGTGAGTTCAATGGAAAGTTTTACTTAAACAGAAGTTTTAATAAGTTGGATTCTTCCCTGATCTTTAGTGTTTTCAATTTAAAGTAACATGATATAGGAAAGGAAAAATTGCTCCTACATTATCAGCTTAAGCTTTTTATATAAGCTTTGCATATATAATTGTTTATTCATGAAACATGTTAACTGCCTTCTTTATTTCAGTGAGTTCTTCAAAACATTACAATATATTTTATGTTATTTGGAAACAGCTTGTTATGGTATTATATAAATAGGTGGGAATGCTGAATAAAGAGACTTATATAAATAGGCAAGATAACATTAGTTTCAAATTTACTGAGCCATATATAATTCATAGTAACAATGATAAATATTTTTGTTGATTACTTTGGTTTTACTTTTAAGGTACTCTATTATACGTACTTCTAGCTGTCTAAACATTATCTGTTTCCTCTGGTTTCCTGGTCAACACAATCTGAATTTGCTTGAGGAGCAAGGTAGCCAGCTGCTCCCTAGGTTCTTTGGCAGTTAGGTGTGCCTAGGAACTGGTTCTGGTCAATGAGATAAAACCAGAAACTGCTTGGGAGAGGTGTTTGGAAAAACATTTTAAAGGGGACAAAGTCATTTGACTTCTACCGGTCGCCGTTTGCCCTTTGACCTTACCCATTTTTATTCTTTTTCATTCTTCCTATGGAAAAAGAAAAACAATGTCAAATTCAGCAATAATGCTCTAAGCCTGAGGAAAACAGTCACACACCAAAAATGGTGGAGCTGAAATAGAGAACAAACCTGGGTCGCTGGTGACGTTAGGGATCTGGTGTACCAGCTTTGGCCTACCTACTTGAAAACTTAATAGATGAGAAAAAAATAACTTCTATTCTTCTAACTGTTATATTATCATAATTGGGATGGGTTTGCGCAACATTAGGGATAGATAGTATCTTACCCGAGGAGGCTGCCCTGACCCTTCGTTGTATCTCCACAACCTATCAGGTCTGGGGTGAATACTGTTACGATGCTTCCGGGACACTATCGCTTCCCTCTGCCATATCCTTTCTTTTAGAGATTTATAATTGCTCCTGACTTCCATCACTTTTTAGATCAGATTGCCTGGGAAACAAACACTGAGGCAGATTTGCTTGGAGGATGTTTATTGCCCTGTATCGTCCTCCGGTCTGCACTGAGGGAGGACTAAAGGAAAATGGAATTGGGAGAGGGAAAATCAATTCGTGTTATCCTTACAACAAAGGCTGCATACAATCCCAGGAGGGTTCTCCTACTAGGATAGTGCTTTGCAGTGGACACTTTTGAGACAAGAGGACAGGACTGTTACATCCCTTCCCCCAGTACAACCAGTCTTTGGATATGAGTTTTTCCCAAATAGGGAACATGAATTTTGACAGGGAGGCTTTTTTTGGCTGAGGGCAATTCTCAAAGGGACTCTTAGCTGACAGCCATCAGCTTCCAACCTGTTAGCAGCTGGGGGAATGAGTCCTGAAGAGAGGATGTGGTAGGCACAGAGAGACTCTGTTCAAACTCACCTTTAAGGAAGCACTTGCTGTTGGGCTGCTGGTAATGTCATCAGTGAACAGTCCTCATTATTGATCAGTCCCTTTAGGGATTGCCTCAGCTGCAAAGAGCTGCCTTAGCCAAATTTTAGGGGCTCCATCCAGTGACTGATAAAGATGGCAAATTAAGGCCTGTCCGTTTTGGCACAAAGAATTAGGATTCTAATGGGATATTTCAGGGTCAGAGTCCCCCATGGAATTGACGGAGGCTATCGAGGCCTACTTCACAGCTTGCCTTCTACACTTGGTCAATCTCACTTCCTCCTCTGCCTTCCACCAGCATTGATCCTAAAGACACTCCCTAATGAGCCTCCAGCTCATTAAACTCGGTTTCAGAAGGTTAGCGCTCTCTGGAGAGCAAAACCTGCAAACTCAATCAACTTTCAAGCTGCAAATCATTTTTGTGCATCTCTTCCCAACCATTCAGGTGCCTCTTTTATTGAAGAAACTCACAAGACAAAAGTTAGTGGGAGGAATAGCAGCCTCATTGCTGCAACTGGTTTTGAGCCTGCAATTGATTCTTACCATCTCCCTTCTCTACCACTCATTCTAGGTTTCTCTCACCTGATGATCAATTCGGCTGATCTACACAGCTTACCTGGTAGGCAATCCAGACATGTGTCCTGACAAACTGGCTCTCCCTAAACAAATAAATACTCTGATGTTCAGCATTTGCCAATTTCTGTGATGTAAACACTTTCATTATGGCTAATTTCAAGCTACCAATGTTATATCACTGAATATGGAGTTTGGAAGAGATGTACAAAAATGGTTCTCAGCTTGAAGGCCAGTGTGAACTGGCTCCAATACACCGCTCACTAATCTGGACCCTCGTTGCTAGGTGGTCTGAATACCTGGTAACCATGCTTTTCTTTGGCCAGGCTGTTTCACTTCCCCAGTTACCTTCAACATTAGGAAAACAAATACCAAATTCATCTCAGTAGACCAGAAAGTTGCAAACATATTCTTCTGCCCTCTCCGTGTAACAGTAGCCCCGCTTTCCACTGATGACCAGAGCCAGTTACCATTGCCACGATAGTGACTCATTTTCTCTATTGTTTCCTGACATAGGGAACCCAAACAGTTTGGGCGGTAGGTGTAGGGAACTCTTGGAATTATTGCCTTGTTTCCTAGGGTAAGTGCTTCCCATTTGCTAATCAAGGTGTCTTGACTGCAGAATCCAGAGTTGTGAGGAAAGAAGCATATATAACCTATAAAATCACCAGAAGTGAAAATAAGCAGAGTCATTTCTATTCCTTCCTCTTGGTACCTGAATCCATGCATTTTTCCTGTTGAAAATAGCACTACATAACCATTACTCCATTGCTGATTTGATTTAAGGAGGATACTACTTCCTGTATAATGGTGCCTCATTCTTAGAGTATCATCTCTAAGCTAGTGCCCCATTGCAATTTTAAGGGATTACCTTAAAAAATTACCATTTTTGTGGTAGCTTCTGGGTGGTGTAGTATGTGATAGAAACAATAGATCCCATAGTCATGTATCCTCCACATACCTTCTTTGCTCTGAGTGAGTTCTTGGTCTGATGCTGTGTTAAGTGGAACTCCACATCAGTAGATCCAATCACTCATAAACACTTAGATAGTGACACTATCTAAGAACTGGTCAGCAGGAAAGGCCTCATACCTGGAATATAGACCAATTCTAATTAAGATGAATTGGAGTCCCTTCCAAGATGAAACAGGCCCAATGTAATCAACATGTCACCAAACTGCCGTATGATATTCTTTAGGAAGAATGCCAAACCATATCATATGCTCTTTGTTGGTCTCTGTTGTTTGCTGGTTAGACAATTGGTACTAGTAATAGCTAGATTGGCTCTGGTTTGTGGTCCCATGAACCTGGGCCCCCATATGACCTTCAGTACTGCTGGGTTGGCCTTTTTTGGCTGATACTGGGTTAGATGATAACCCAAGGCCAGATGATGTCAGTGAGCGGAGCCATTCTGTCTACTTGGTACTTTATTGCCTCTTCCATGATGGATGCTCTGTAGTGTTCATGAACATGCAATGATTATTACACTTTGTTGTTACTTCCAGAGATCCATTGACATTCCTCTCCCCTAGAAGTCTTGTCCTCAGTTTTATAAACTTACTCCTTCTATACGTTTTGTGCCATCAACCAAGCCATTTTCTATTGTTCGGGATATACAAAGAAGCATACATACCTATTTCCCTTATGCCATTTTTATTTACATAAAAAATGGATAAGCAGGTATATTGCCTGAACTTCTGTCCATTGGGTGGAGTTCCCTCACTCATGTTTTCGTAAAGACTCAGTAAGACTGTAGAGCAGCAGTATATACTAATTTCAGTCATAATCATGTACTAAGCCAATCCACTTATGAACCAAATTTGGTCATGTTCGTTCTCCATCAGCAGATCAAAATCTCCCCCTCCCACATGTGACTACAGCTCTGATTTAAGGAAAAGGCTTCAATAAAGCAGAAATGAATGATATAGGGGATTAGATCATTTGCCTGTGCAATTTACTTGAGATCTCTGATGTACCACTTCCATCATACAGTGAATCGCTATTGAACTTGTTATGGGTTCATGTATCTGATACAACCTAACTTTTAGATGGGCAGTTCTGGACACATAGTTTATTGTCATCTCACAGTCATGTGTTTTATATCAGGGCCCAGTAGCAGACCATTTGTTCCATATGGCATGGCTTTGATCCAAACCCTAGGAGTCTGGGCTGTGATTTTTCTACTTGTTTGCCATAAACTCTGCACAGCATTTTTCTCATCACTAAGACTCCTATATCATAGGACCTACAGCAGCAGGGCTGCTGTCATTGTACCCTGATCTTGCTGCAGAACTTTCTCCTCTGTGTCTGGTCCGTCAGTCAGTCAAAGCTGGCAGCCTTTTGTGCCACTTGGAAACTGGGCTAGAGCAATATATTCCCAAGTTGGAGTATACTGCCTACAAAACCCAATAGACCTACGAGGCATTATGCTTTTTTCTTAGTGATGGAAGGTGCAAGTGACAATAATTTGTCCTTTCCTTTGTCCTGTCATACACAGAAGTACCAAATTCCTAAAGACTATGCTTTTCTCCTTCAATCAGTGGATCCTGGCTCTGAAAATTAGGTCAGTATCAGAAACTAGGCGAAGGATTGTGGTTTTGGGGGAAGATAACAATGCTTAACCTCCTGATTACCTACTTGATTGCCCACTTATCACAACCATGGAGCACATTGTTCTGTTATTTATCTTCACACCTTTCTTGGATCCAAGTTCCTATGGTACAAGTTCTCAGAGTTCAAGGTATTCTAGATATCCAGTGCTTTGAACTCATCATCTTACATATACTCAATTCTAAATTTTAGGGTTCCAGGACACCTGGTTGGCTCAGTCGGTTAAGTTTTTGACTTTTATTATCAGCTCAGGTCTTGATTTCAGGGTCATGAGTTCAAGCCCTGTAAGGGGCTTCATGTTGGATGTGGAGCCTACTTTAATTAATTAATTAATTTTAGCGTCCGAATCCTTCTCCGCCCAAGACTATGATCTTAGCATAGCACACTTGCTGGGGCAGGGATTTCAACTATCCCTGGAGCTTTGAAGTATGTAAGTATGTCCCAAACCTGACCCTCAGCTTTTCTGGGGCTGTGGTTGCAGAAGATAAGAATTTCATTATGCTGCCAAAGAGCGACTCTAATTTTCACACTTTACCTTCACTTGGTGATTCAAGAACCTAAACTCCAGATTCCTATTACCTGTATGGTTAATATTTTGTGTATCCTCTTAAAAGCCTGAGATATTGTACTTGCCAGTATATTCTCTTCTACCAGTGTCCCATCCTAGCTTAACACTCATGAAAATTCTGACAGTTGCACTCCTACAACATCCCAAGACCAATTAGTGCTCTACTAACACTAGTGATGGCACTTCATTGCCCTACACCTGGCTCCAAAATCCTATTCTCTCAGACCTGACATCTTCCTGGTAGTGATTCTTTAGTTTATGTTTTCCATGATATAGACTCTGAGATGCAGATTTTTGTGCAGGAAGTTTATCAGAGGAGCTCTGGGAAGCAATACTAATTGGGGAATGAGGGATATAGGTTTTGGCAAAAGAAGGAGGAGTCACTGTGCAAATCAGTTACAACACAGGCCTCAGCCAAATGCCCAGTAGGCTCTGGACTTCCTGGGATGTACTTCACAGTTATTTGCTTTGAGGCAAAGGAGCCAGGATTTTGTTCATTCATAGCAACTACCCATTGGGTGTGGATTGCCTCTGGAGAAGGGGTATGATATTACATCACACAGGTCTCTTCAGCTAAGGGAAATTCTCAAAGGGACCCAGGTAAGAGTCAGCCCTCCCAGCAGCTAAGAAAATGAGTGCCTTGTGTATAATAGAGAGATACAGGCATAGTGTTAATTGGACTCTGTCTGGACTCTGAGCTTCTTACGTCAGTGAATATGAACCTAAGAGCCTAAGACAAGGTCTAGCATTTGTAGGAGATTAACAACTTCCTGCTG
>NW_024426552.1:49842748-49916811 GCF_017311325.1 Ursus maritimus | reverse complement strand
AATATAATACTAGCATTTATTAACCGACTAATACACTTGCTTATTAATCAAAGATTTGAAATAATTATTTACCATTTTTATTTAAATAGAAGATAATGTGAAGAGTTTTTCTTTAAGTTTGAGTTTTTTGATACCAAATCTATTGACTCATTCATTATTCATTATCTCAGCACATATTTGTGGAGTACTATGACATGTATAACACATTAAGGCAAATGATTTCTTTTAATGGAACATCTATTTTGGCCTTCTCATTTTGTTAAAAACAGCAAGATCCTTTTTTCTTTTTTTAAAGCCTTGCTTGAAAAGGCAGCATGGAAATTGATGTTGTTTCATGCCCTTTAGGTCTCCACTAGCCATTATAATGATAATCTCCTCCACTCTTGAATGACTAACATTTGTTGTATAGGGGGAAATAATGATAATTCTTGTAGCCACTCCCATTACACCTGTTTGTTTAGAGCCTTCATTCTATTTGGAGTTGAATACAGACTAGAGATAGTACAACTTCAATTTGAAATAGACAATCCTCTAAATTAAGACCTTTCAACTGCAATTCTTCAGCTGTGGCATGCGCTGGTGTAAGTGTATAAGCAATGTGTTTCTTCCTAGAAATGAAACTCCATTTCATAACCCTTTTTCTACAAGTTACAACCAAACTACTGCAATACTGGATACTTGTTCACCTGTATCTGCTGAAGAGATCAGTGGCACATCATTGTCTTAATTGACATTTGTCTAGAATTATATGATGACTTTCATCAGTTGCCTTAGTATTTCTCATCGGTTTATCACTCAGACCCCTAGATTGAACGATATTCCATGCAGCTACTCAAATATAGAAATTGTTTAAAAAATAGATCTTTTTACCCCACTATTATAGACTAATGCTTCAGTAAACAGGTAGCCTACTAACTCCCTAAAATGGTGTTTCCGAGCAAATTCAGTAAAAAATAAGCAAAACAATGACGATCTCAACACATCTCTTTCACCAAATTTCCTTATCCTTCCCAAACATGTTAAAAGAATTACCGCTTTGACCCATTACAAATACCCAATCAAATCAAAGACATATGTATTTGCCAATACAATAGAAAGCAAAATGGATATTCCTTTGAACAACATTTCCTATGTTTGTGTTGACAAAACTATTTAAGGCAGCATGTGTTCCAAGAGTAGGGAGTATTCAGGTCTACAGTGTACTCCATTTATGAGATAAAAACATATGAATTTATTATCTTATGAATGATTAATTTTCAGAAGTATTTTTCTTCCATTTCAGTCTCCTGCACTATTTCTTCTCACGTCTTACCTATAACCTTATCCTGGAATTGCATTTTGCATTCTTTCAGTAATTTAAATAATCATTATGATTTTGGAAATCTGCATAACTTTGGGTATAGCAATATGAAAACTCTATGTTGTTAACACAGATAATGCTGCTTTGGAGAAGACAAGAGTGCTGTTTTGCCAAAATGAATAACAGAGGGAACTATAAAAAATTTAAAGAGTCTAACCCATTTATATGTGATGTCCCAGGTTTAGATGTCTCTTTTTTTATTTTATTATCTCTTTTTACTGAAAATTATTAATAATAGAGTTTCACTGTGAATACATTGGTATCTATAAAAATTATTGGTCTTGGTCAGTAATTTTCCATCATTTGTGTGCGTAGGAACCTCTAGGGGTGGATTCTCATTCTAAAAGTCTGGAACAGGACCTGAGAATCTGCATTTTTAACAAGTTTCCAAATGATGTCACTGCTGCTATCTATGGAACATATTTTGGTAGCAAAAGTGTAGTTGATTTGTTCTTCGACTGACAAATTATAATTATAGAACTATAAACAACTTGCCTATGGGAAATTCAATCATTGATAAAACATCACTCAGTCCTAGTAAAGAATAAAGAAACTAGGAAAATTTTCTCAGAAGACTGGATACAAAATATGTTTGAGTAAATGTATAAATTGAAAGGAAAATATGAGGGACAATAACTCCAAGGGAAAATAAAAGTTCAAGATTACCAAAAGTTCTAGCCAGTTTCTCTCATACATTCTCTATTTTGAAACTGATTTCAGTTCTTGGAAATGGCAAGTGTGGACATCTTTACTGGTATCATCTTGACATTCTTTCTGAGATGTTTAGTGAAAGCGAGAAGTATATCATAAAACAGTGGGATGTTAAGTAGGAGGATTTGGAGCAAAGCTTTTATGTTTTGAGTTTAAAAGAGAGATATGTTTAATATTTGGACAAAGCTAAGTGAAATTCTTATTCAAACATTGCTACAAATACACTTATCCCTGGAGAAATCACTTCATTTTTATGTCTGTTATTTTCTAATCAAAAATATGAAAGTATTAGATAGTCTCAAAAATCCTTTCCAACTTTAGTAGCCAATGATGTTATTTATGATTCTGGTATATATTCATGGAGCCATTTAATAGTCTACTTCCTGAACTCTCATAAAATGTGTTTCTTAGCTGTACAGATTGATGCCAGCCAATGCCAGCATACAACAAAACATCAGATTCCTCTCTTTCCAGTCTCTTCAAACTCTGAAGCTACATTTTAGTTCTCCAATAAATAACCAGTTCTCTATCCATCTTTTGCCTTCCAACATCACCCACCAAATGAATCCCAAATTGCTTGTTCTGACGTGCTCAGGTAAATGTTAATAGTTAAGGTCAACGTTAATTCAACCTTCTCAAGTTCACTCCTAAACTGCTGGAACCATCATGAAATACAGACCATCTATTAGAGTTTCTTAGAATGAAACAATCAGGATAATGAATACTTTGTGTTTGAAACAAATGCAACAAAGATAGTAATAATAATAACCTAACATAAATTAAAAGTACAGATAAAATTAAAAATTCTTGAACTCCATTACAAACTAGTAAATTAAGAAACCTTACAAAATGATGATTCAATTCACACACATATACACGCACACACACGGTATTTTCTGCTCAATGCTTTAAAAATACAAAATTTATGTATTTAAATATAATTGAATCTTAAAAGATTGGCTTATATCTGAAGTTTCAGAAAGACATCATTATATAAAGTAAAGCAACATTTGTATAATAAAAGAGAACTGTCTTCCTGTGAGGTATAGATAAGTAAGGGGAACTTTGGAATTAATGGAAGATACAAACAAGAGAATATATTGAAGCTTAGCAGCTAAGGATTAAATGAGCAAGCATGATGACACTTGCTAATATAGTATACTAACGATCAGCTCTCAAACAGGCTGATTGATGAATTAAATTTTTACTGTAATTTTAATTTTTAAAATGATTGAGAATAAAACTAATACTGAATGCACTGTGATAAGATGATTATAATAGGTTATAAATCCTCCCCAAGATATCATTTAAGTTTACATTTGATAAAGCTAACATTGATGCACTGATGCATATTGCTATGCTCATGGTAAGTTTTCTTGTTTATAGTTTATAAACTTTGATATTCCAGAAGGGGTTGGGTTGTCTTTCAAGACATATCCAGGTATTTAAAATAAAGATAAAACCTAAAAATGTAAGCCATGTAAAGAAAGAGATGATTTATAATAACAACCTAAATGTCTTTCAATGGTGAATGAATAAAGAAAATGTGATACACACACAAACACACATACACACACACACACACACACACACTATTCCTTTTATTTTTTTAAGCAAATCTTGTTATTTGTGACAACATAGATGAAATGGAAGGACATTATGCTAAGTGAAATAAGCCAAACAGAGAAAGACAAATACTGCATGATATTACTTACATATGGAATTTTTTTAAAAAGTCAAACTTATAGAAATGAAAAGTAGAAAAGTGGGGTTGCCAGGGACAGGGTGGTAAATGAAATAGGGAGAAGATGGAAAAGGGTACAAACTTTAAGTTATAAAATGAATAAGGTCTGAGGATTTTATGTTTAATATGGTAATTAAAGTTGATAACACTGTGTATCAGTGGATAGCTTGCTTCTCCTTCTCCCTCTCCTGCTCCCCCTGCTTGTGCTCTCTCACTCAATCTCTCTCTCAAATAAATAAAATCTTAAACAAAAACAAAAACAAACCCCCCATCTTGTTAGAGAATAAAGATATTTTTATTCCATTAAAAGAATAAAAGGGATGATATTAAACAGTGATTTAAAAATGAAACAATTATGTAATCATTTTAGCTCGAAGGCTTCCTGGCAATGAATACACAGGTAAGACAAGATAGGTTGCAAGCACTCCTCCGATCACAGAAAACATACCTATACTTCAGGAGAAATAAAGCTGTTTGTGAACAAATAAAATAGTAAAAATTTATTATATACTTTTCTCTATAGTAGTTATTGAGTAACATAGTAGAAAGTTCTGAAAAAGCTAGACATTGTCTTTCTTATAGCTTTCTTACAGCTGTTTCTTATACCTTTCCTTTAATAAATGCAAAAGCAATAGTAAAAAATTGAATTTCATTTCTGGGAAGGTGGCAGTATAGGAAGAACCAGAAATCTGTCTCCCCACCAATGCAAAAATTTTATTGGAAGAATCTGTCTGATGTAACTATTTTAGAATTCAGGAGTCTATTAATGGTTCGCAACTCCCAGGAAAAGGCATGAACGATAAATTGTGGCTAATTTTGGTCAGTTTCAGCCTTAGCACAGCAGTAGCTAGCTACCCAATTCCCCAATCATTAGCCCCTTGTTAGGCAACTATGCATGTGCTCTTAGAGCAGCTTATACACAGTTTATGGAGCCAGAGTGGGCAGAAAGGATCTTGTCCTCCAAATATCAGGTATCTATCTTCTGATCACTGATTGCTGCTTCTGATCACAGAGAACCAGACAATGAGTCAGCAACTATTGCTGTCCTGCCTTTGCCATTGTTGCAAGTACCCTTCTCTTGGGCTGAAGTGACTTCATTCAAGAAGAATTTCCCCTGCAAAAATAGGGGAAATTAGAAAGACACTGAACATACCTAGGGAAAATTATAGGCTCATAAAAGAAGTGTGAAGGCCTCAAGTTTATACCTCAGGCACAGAGGTAATATACAATTAAAAACAACAACAACAGCAAACCATGGGGAAGGGGAGAATCTAATGTGCAGAGTTACTCCATTATTAGTTTCAAATATTCAGTTTTCAACAAAAAATCACAAGGAATACAAGGAAATAAGAAAGCAGGGCTCATTTAAAGAAGCAAAAATAAAACCATAGAAAGACAGCATATGAAAAGAAAACCATAGACCAATATCCCTAATGAAAATTGATAGAAAAATCCTCACAAAATACTAGCTAACCAAATTCAGAAGCATATTAAGAGTTATATACCAGGACCAAGTAGCATCTATTCCTGGAATGCAAGGATGGTTCAACATATTCAAATCAATCAGTATAATACACCATATCAACAGAATATGGGGGGGGGAGCCACATGATCATCCCATTTGATACAGAGAAAAAGTATTTGATAAAATTCAACACCATTTCATGATTAAAAACATTCAACAAACAAGGAATAGATGGAAACTACCTCAATACAATAATACAAAAACCCACAGCACACATCATAAAATAGACTAAAAGTTTTTAAAGGATGCCTGCTTTCTTTACTTCTATTAACATAGTATTGGAAGAACTAGTCAGAGCAATCAGGCAAGGAAAAGAAGTAAGTGCATCCATTTTGGAAAGAAGAAGTAAATTACCTGTGAACATAGATGATATGATTTTACATGTTAGAAACTCTACCATGTCCAGAAAAAATCTGTTAGAACGAATACATGAATTCAATAAAGTGGCAGGGTACAAAACCAACACACAAAAATCAGTCACATTTGTATACAGTAACAGTGAACAATTTGAAAAGAAAATTAAGACAACAATAGCATCAAAAAAGATTTACAATCTTAGAAATTAACTTACCAAGAGGTGAAAGACTAGTACAACAAAAATTGTGGAACATTTCTAAAGAAATTAAAAGAGACAAAAGTAAATGGAAAGACATTCCATGTTCACGGACTGGAAGACTTTTGCATTGCTAAGATGTCAATACTACCCAAAATGATCAACAGATTCAATGCAATTTTTGTCAAAATCCCAATAACATTTTTTTTTCAGAAATAGAAAAACCCATCCTCAAATTCACATGGAATCTCATGTGATCCTGAATAGACAAATAATTCTGAAAAATAAGAACAAAGCCTGAAGGACTCACACTTCTTGATTTCAAAACTTACTAGAAAACTACAGTAATAAAAACAGTGTGCTTGTCATAAAGATGGACATCTAGACCAATGTAATAGAAGAAAGTCCAGAGATAAACCTTCATATCTATGGTCAAATGGTTTTTGACAAGAGTACAAAGACCATTTAGGACAAAGGACAATGTTTTCAACCATGGTGCTGGGGAAAATAGACAAATTGGACTTCATGAAAATTTTTAAGTTTTGTGCATCAAATGACACTATTGACAGAATAGGCAGTCACAAAATAAGAGAAAATATTTGCAAATCATCTATCTAACAAGGGATTAATATCTAAAATATATGGAGAACCCCTAAAACTCAAAAATAGGAAAAATAAGCCACCTGATTAAAAAATGAGCAAAGAATTTGAATAGATATTTCTCCAAAGAAGATACAAAAATGACCAATAAAGTCACATGAAAAGTTTTTGAATATCACTAATTATTGGGGAGATACAAACAAAAACTACAACGAAATATCAATTTATACCTATTAGGATAGCTGGTGTGAAAAACAACAGAAAATAATGAGTGTTGATAAGGATGTGGAGCAGTTGGAACCCTTGCGCACTGTTGGTAGGTATGTGAATTAATGGAAGTTGCTATGGAAAACATGATAGTGGTTCCGGAAAAAATTAAACATAAAATTACTGTATAATCCAGAAATTCCATTTCTGGGCATATACTCAAAAGAACTGAAGGGTCTCAAATAGGTAATGTGTATCCATATTCATAGCAGCATTATTTACCTATACTTGACTCTTGGTTGACATCTAAGTTGATGGCGAGCCCTGTGGAGGGTCCCTGAGACTTGTCTAAGCACGAAAGATTTCCGCAAACCTTCTGACTTCTCCAGTAATTTATCGTAATAATATTAGAGAATGTCTGTATGTTCTCTTGCCGCTTTGGGATGGAATGTGGAAGAGAGATGATGGTTTGGCAATTACTCCACTAAATAAGCCAGGGTGTTTAGAACCAGCTCTAGCAAAGAGAGAAAGAACACACCAGAAGTGACTGAGTTTTAAGCCTGAGTGAGATAACTGTTAAATCATTAACTTAAGAGAGCTGTCTGTAAGCATCTAGATTAAGGTTTCTGTATCAGACGGAATGGACGCTCAGAATAGACATTTTAGTTTAGTTGTAAAAAAAGTAAGTGAAATTTCAGTATGTTCACATCTGTGGTCTAGTAAATCTGTGCCCACTACAGGGAAATAAAGTGCAATGAGAAACTGCAAAGGTAAAGATGATTTCCTTGCTTGTTACGTACTGGATTTGTTTGCTATCCTTTGGTGTTAATTCAAAAAGCAGAACTAATCGAAATGTACCTTATTATCAGGAGATTTCAGGCTAAGGATAAATTATATTGGTCCTTTCCTGTTACATTTGCACCGCTGTGTTAATGCCAGAAAAGAGATAGCACATCTGATGACCTTCTACTTTCTCACAGAGGGCAGTCAGACTTATTAGACACAATGTTGTAGTTGGAGTCATTGAGGCATCAAACTACTGAGGACACTCTCTTGAAAACTACACATGTAACCCAACAGCCACTACAACTAACTGAGAGATTTATCCTGTCAAGCTCTGGTTTCATGTGATCATTCTCCAGTTAAAAAAAAAAATGTTTCTGGTCACTATCAGGCTGATATAGGACTTCTACTGGGAATTGTCCACAGATCTGTAGAAAAACACTCTAGTCTTACATTCAAAGAATAGGGCAAGTCCTAGGCATGGTATTGGGATTAAAACAAACAAACAAACAAACAAACAAACAGCCTTAGTTTTGGTAACTCTCCACCTCCACTTCAGCCTACCAAGGAAGAAATATCCTTATTTAGAATGGCTTTTAAAATTGCTGGGAGGAGTTACCGGCCTGGTCTCTCTAGGTTGGGGAAAATTTGCCAATTAACTTCTCAGCCACATAACTGTCTTCAAGATGTCTGAAATGTTTAATATGTTTTGTTTTCCATAAAGAAAACCACCTTTGTTAAGAATATTTTAATCTACACTACAGAATGGTAACTATGTAGATTTTACTGAGCGATAAACTGCATTTGGTTATAAATAACATACTACAAATAACACTAAGAATTAGGCAGCTCTCAGTTTTTCATCCCTCTACCATGAATTGAACTTTTCAATTTGATGGAGCTGAGGGGATTATCTCAGTCATCATGGTGGCTGTATTCCCTTCTTTGCCTGACCATCTTTAGTTCCTGAGGCTAATGCCTTTCTCTCTATCCACATTCATGTTGATTACAGAAATGTGAGACTTTTGCTCTACAACTGCTCAAAATGCACACTTCGGCACAGCTGTATTTGTATAATTCTAACTTTTATTGTTGCTACTTGTTAGGTGCTATTTTTTCATTATCGGAGATTTGCTTTCTTTTAGTTCTTTTTCATAGAAATGCTTGCGATAGCTGCTCATGGCCTTAAGAAGGGAAGCATATTTCAGTTCCGTTTCCTCTTGGCTACGTGGGGTCAGTCTGCTGCACCCCAGCTGTGGTCCTAAACTTCAGTGACGCTCACCACTACCCACCCCGATGCTCCAACTGAAACATAGAAATCATTCCAGAATGCTTCCTTCTCCCTCTTTTCCATCCTATTATTTTTGCGTTTTATCAATATTTACAAAATTTCCTGCCTGTTGTTTTCTATCTTCTGCCTTGATTCAGGTTTTTATCAATGCTCAGTTAGAATTTTGTAACATTATTTTGACTTCATTCAGAGTGTCACCGGAGTGACCTTTCCAACAAGAAAATCTAATAGTGTTACTCTCCTGCTCTGAATAATTTGTGGTTCCTCGTTGCCTCTTTGTTTATATTATGTTCCTCTTGCTTTTTATACTCCAGCCGTATTAAATTCCTTGTTGGCTCCATGCTCTCTTGTACCTTCTTGCCTTTGCATGATGTTTTCACTGCATGAAATTCACAACTCAAATACAGCAAATTCCTACATATGATTTAGATCTTAGCTCAGTTTACCTCTTCTGAGAAGCCTTCTCCAACTCCCCTAAGCAAACTCAGTTGCTTCTTTTCCTATGCTACTCTATTTCCATCAAAGCAGTCATTGTATTTACTACAGGTTTGTTTCCTTTCTGACACCCTGCAACATCCCAAATTTACGTTGACAATCGGAGAGATTAAGAAATTTGCCTAAGGCCACCTAGCTTGGTAGTAATCAAGCAAAAATTGGAATCCTGATGGTCTGACTTGAAAAATCAGGAGTTTAGCCCACTAGTTATGCCAACTACTGTCATCCACTATAAAAATGATTGGTTCCTGAATACCATGTGATCTGCTCTGTCAGACAGGTAGGCTGAAGCTTCATTGCACTTATTCAATAAGAAATGAAATTTCTTATTTCTAAGCTACAATCATCTATCTATTTCAAGGATTTCCCTGAGTTTTCTCTAATGACTGATTTTTCTGACCAAAACATGTCAGGCTTTTTCTGTTTGACCACTGGATGTCCTCTATATTCAGACTACATTAATGGCCTCAAACTCTTCCCTCTCCCAAAGGTCTCTAACTCTCCAGAACTCAAAAATTATTCTGAGCTTCATTTCCATCAATCTTATTCAAACCACACTACCAACTAATTGTGAAAATAATTTAATGAACCTAAAGTGTCAGTTAAGTACAATTTGCATTATAATAGGAAATTCTTGAGAATAAAATCCTTTAAAATCCAGAAGCAGGGATCTCTTGTGAAGTAACATGTGGTAGGCAAAAAAACCCAAAAAACAAAAACCCACCTACTATCCAGAACTTGTTTCAAATCATGATGATTAGATTAGATAAATTTCTCCCTGAATGAAGCTGGTCCTGCTTAGAAATTGACTTTTAATCCTGAAAATCTTACTATAGCAATGAAACATGAGACTTTCCTCTAACATTTTATTCCTTCTGAAAATAACTCATAGATACATGAGTGGCTCTTTTAGTGAGTTGCCTCTACTTCAGAGGCAGGAAGAAACATAAAGACACTGCTGATCCAAACTACCTAACAAGAGCTCCTGAATTCACTTTACCTCCTGTAATTCACATCACTTCATTTCATTCCATTGTTTAAAAATTCTCTGCTATGATCTCATCCTCCATTAAACTCACAGAACTAATGAAAAATTAATTATGGGCTGCCTTCTTACACTTCTTGTGAAGTTCAGTACTATATGTAATGTAGTACTTATTTGTATACCCCAACTTTAACACAATGTTCTATTAATCTTTTGATTGACAGGAGAGACTCACTCCATTTGCCTATTGAACAGACTTAAGATAGTAAAACAAAGAGAATAAGAATTCCCTCTTTGCAACTTTCAGAAATCTAGTAAAATAAAGAGGGACATTGTATGACTTCTTCCCAAACCATGAAGCACAGATAAGAACTTGCAACAAAATTTAAACATTCTGGGGCACCTGGATGGTTCAGTTGGTTAAGCATCTGCCTTTGGCTCAGGTCATGATCCCAGCTTCCCAACTGCCACATCAGGCCTCACTGCTCAGTGGGGAGTCTACTTCTCTGTCTCCCTCTGCCCCTCCCCCTACCCTGCCCTTGCTCGTGCTCTCTCTCTCAAATAAATAAATAAAATCTTTAAAAAATTAAACATTCTGGACCTATGAAATAATTCATTGTTCATCATGGCTTATGAGAATGCCATTCAAAGTCAACACTAATGACACTCTAATAATTTCTAATAATTTCACTTAAGAAAATGTAAAATAGAATGGGTAAACTTTTTAAGACGTAAATTTTTAAAAAACTAAGTATAAGTCATTGCTGGCAGGTCACATGGAGGTTAGGGGCATTGTATTGTCTGATTTTAGGTCATATGGAGCTGAAAATATGCAGATGAGTGGGACAAGATGTAGAGAGAGAACAAAAGTGCAATTAGTAAAGCAAGCCTCTTCGCCTCTTGGCCACTTGAAATTGGTTGAAATTTTCTGGTAATCTTTACTATGACCATTAAGTTGAAACATTAACCTCTCTCTGGGAGACCAGAGTGAGGAGCCAAAGTGGCCATATTTCACGATGCACACATTGATCTGGGAGAGAGAAGATGTCGTGACTGCAAAGAATGACATTTCCCTTCAAGTGGCTGGTAGGATTGAGAAATCAGACTGCCACTGGAAGACTAGTGCTAATGACATCAGGAGACTACATACAATCACTTATTTTTACTCAAGTACATGCCACAGTTTTGTATCTTTTTACAATTGTGCTTTTTCGTCTCTCTAGGATGAGATTCCCCTGCCATCTTCTTTAATTAATCCTCTTGTAGTCATCCTTCAAAATTTGAATAAAAGCCACATCTGAAAAGGTTTCTACTAAATGTTATTTCCTCCTGCATTGTGCATGTTGTTTTCTTTTCATAATTAAGTGTGGGTTATTTGAGGGTTATGACTGTTTTTTTCATCTTTGTATCTGATGTCTGATGAATGTGTTCTATAAATATTTATCTAATGAATACATTTTAAATGATTAAACATATTTTTGGTTCACTGAAAATTAGTTTTACCATTTCTAATAAAATGTTCAAGTTACCTGTGTGTGACTTTGACCTAAGTAATCTGAACAAGTTCTCTTGAAGTTAATATTCTATATTTATTTAAATGCTACTTTATCTAGTATAGCATTTCTTATTTCTCTTCTTTACTTATTTTGTTTTTAAAAATTTTTTTTGTTTCTATCTTCTTTGTTTTGTTTAAATGTGTTAACAAAGGACCCGCTCAAGTCTAACAGCTTTTCAAAACTGCTTTATACAGTATTACTAGATGCTTATTTTTTGTTCAACTTTGGATCATTTCAGAAGCTGAAATATTGTAGACCTAGTCTTTACTGAATAGGGACAAAGGTGTGGGTTTTTTGTGTTGTTGTTGTTGTTGTTGTTAGTGTCAGCTAACACAGTTCCTGATCTTCTAAAAGCTTATTTTTGTTTTGCAATATATAAGCATGCTGTTGAAGTTTAACCATGCCTCCTATGTGTATAAGTAAAACAAATCTATTCTGTTCAGTAAAACCTTTCCTAAAATTGACTCTGTGTTGGGCTGTTGTAAAACACTGTTATTGAAGTTTCTAATGAGAGAGAGACACAGATACAGAGAGCTTGAGGACAACAGTAATACACACATAAACTTCTCAACCTCTATATTTCTTCTTGGATATTGGTGACTAGTGGGTGAGAAACTCAAATCTTAAGTTTGGTAGTTAGACACTGTAAAAGAATGTGTTCACTTATTTATGAATTTAATGCTCTGAAATAGTTTTAGATCCACAAAATTTCAATAAATATAGACTAATTAAAACTGGAGCACATAACCTCATTTAGCCAATATTAGAGCATTTAATATATGCCTAGCTTGATAATGTCATATAATCATTGACTACTGCCAGGTATTAGTCCAATATGTTAGCCCCTCCAAAACACTCTCCATCTAAAGCTTGTCTGAAGAACTGACCTTTCCAATAATGGCAGCATCCATTTCCAAAGAGTGAGATGCTCTTGATGATCATGGATTTTCTAGTTTGAGAGATTGTTTTAGGTCCTTCCATTGCTTAGCTGGTCAAATGAAGCATATGGAGGTGAGGTTCCATACTGGAGATTCTGAGGCAGCTGGTATGACTTTGTCATTAAGATCTAATTCATAAATTCAAATATGTCCTGTAGAAGCAGAGATCATGTTCTTATCAGTCAACTAATTATTTTTAGCATTTAGCATAATATGTGAAAAAAATAAAAACAGAGAAGATGGAAAAATATATCATTTTAAGCCATTTTGTTTGTTTAATGCAAATTTCCTTAAGCAAGGAAAAGTTTTAAATATTCCCTTATCTAATTTAATGCTTGGAACAATTTCATAAGTTAAGTTTTATTATTCTTAATAAGAGATTATCACAATAGGTTTACAGATTGGGCAATTTTCTACTATTATATTGAAAGTAACACATAAAGATTTTGAACCCAGATCTGCTTGACTTCAAAGGCCAGGCTATTAAACTAATTTACTACAGGACTTCTTTAAGTGTAAACTCTGTTGTTTAGCCAATGGCAATAAACTTTCCCTTTTCTCTTTGTTTTTTTACTGTCCCTTCCTTTTTTTCATTCAACTTTATGTATTTTTTTAAAAATTCAGATATAGTTGACATATATAACATTATGTTAGTTTCAGGTTTATGACGTAATAATTCAATATCTGTACACATTGTGAAATGATCACCATAAAAAGTCTAGTTAACATCCATCACCACACATAGTTACAATTCTGATTGAGATTTACTTTCTATTTGGTCTTATAAAAGCTTGGTATCTCAAGTTCAAGTAACTGAAGAGACTGGGGTCTGCTCTATACGACCATCATCTACTGAAAACTTCCCAGAACCACACACACATGATTTCTGAAATCCTGTAAAGGTGACTTTATGTGGTGCCCCAAATCTATTTCTCTCGGGCTCCACCACTACATTAAACTTGAACTATAGGCTAAGAGGAAGACGGGAATAAAATTTGGGTTTTCTTTTTTGTTTTTTTGTTCTTTTGGGTTTTTTTGCTAGCTAATTTTGATTCACAAAGAAAATGGAAAAGCATTGATCTACAAGTTTCTGATTTTTTAAATGTGTTTTATGTTAGCTTTCTGAAAAATAAGAAAACAAAAATGCCAAGCCAATTTGCAACATCAATCTTCTTTTTCTTTCCACGTTGATTCACAGTTTACGAATTGTCACATTTCATTCAAAAACCACCTCTTTCTTTGCATTTATACTAAACAGTGCAAATTCTATGTCTCTGATCTCTTCTGCTTCTCCTTGATATTATCTTAATGTCTCCTAGTGAACCAAAACAGCAGTTTCTCTTCACTTTTAAAAAGACTCATAATATGTACTCTTTATTCACCACACAAATTTTTGAATGTTTGCATACTGTTAGGGACAAAAAGTAATATTCCCTCTACTCTTCTGAGTTCTAAGCTGAAACCCCTGTAATAAAACACATTAATAAGAGAAAAACAAACAAGTTTATTAACATATATACCTCTTGTATACATGAGAGAAAGGTATACAGGGAAAAATGAGTAAGTCCTCAAGGTGGGTTAGAATTTAGGATTAAATCCCATCTTCAGGGGCACCTGGGTGGCTCAGTCAGTTAAGCGGCTGCCTTCGGCTCTGGTCATGATCTCAGGGTCCTAGGATCAAGCCCTGCGTCATTGGGCTCCCTGCTTAGCAGGGAGTTTGCTTCTCCCTCTGCCCCTTGCCCTGCACGTGTGTACACACACACACACACACACACACACACACACACTCTCTCTCTCTCTCTCTCTCTCTCTCTCTCTCCCTCTCTCTCTCTCAAGTAATCTTTATTTAAAAAAAATCCCATATTAAAAGGGAAAGGTGAGGGGAGATGTTGGCCTCATAGGGGAGACTAAATGATTTTTAGGAAAGCTGAATGGACACTTAGCAAAAGAGATGAGTATGATAGTTTGTGACAAAGTTTCTCTGGATGTGACACTGACTTCTACTCTCCTCTCCTGTGATGAGTCCGTCCTCCCTGGTTGATTGAACCCCTGAGGAGGGGATTTATGACAACTGAACTCTTTTTGGAAGATCTGTCTTAGGCAGATAAGGGGAGTTCAGAGGAAGCTTCCCCACATTTGCTGCTTTTCAAGAGCCTGCAGCTCAAAATAATCAATATACCAAAGTGGCATATTTTGGGGTGGTGTCTTCTGCCCCCTTCCATGCCAATCATGTACACCCCTCTAGCTCGTACTTTTAAAACACAGCTTTTTACCACACTAAGCCTCCATATTCATACTCGTCCAATTTTGAAAATGCTCTGCAGAAATCTGAGGATCCTACCCTATTAAAAAAGTGTCAAGTGATTTTCAGTTTGTTTTTATTCGAGGAATAGTAAGAGGAAATAATTATTTGCCAACATCCAATCTGGCATACTAGACAAGAGGAACTGGAAAGGACACCACTTGTTTGTCTCTTCAGTTTTCTGCCTTGGCCTTTAAGTTTTGATTCAAGAGGCTGTCCCGCCAAGAGAGATGAAGAGTTTACTTTGTGGAGCTCAAGCATTGGGAGAATCTGAGCATAATCGTAAGGTCCTGAGTGCTTCTGAGGTCATAGGAAGTGGCAGATATGCCCGGGCGACAGAGCTGAGCTAGAAGCAGAAATCCCAGCAAAATGAGGAAACCACAGGTGAGAAGTGAATTCTTCCACGTATCTGATGTGAGAATAAACACCTTATTTTTCAGTATTACTTCCTCGGATCAGAGGAAAACCTCACGGTTTGTTGCAGGGATACAAGGTCTGTCGTTTGTTCGTCTGGCTCTCTCTGCTAAGTGTAATGAAGCACGAAATGATATTACATCCCCTGATCTTTAATACTAATTCCTGACTCATTAATGGCTCTTTTCCACTGTCTTTTGTTTAAAACTGGGTAAAAGCAGTGCGCTAGGGCAAAGTCTAACTGGAGAAGGGCACAGAGTTTACAGGTTGGATGAGGCGCCCTCTCTGCTGGTTTGGCTGCCTCTCCTCCCTACCCTTGCTCCTCTACCAAGCACTTGGCAGGTGGTTAGGGGCTCCTCATCTTGCCTTCTGCCCCATAGCAGGCTGTCTATCGCAGCAGAGACAATGGCCTAACAGATGCTGATTTCAGCCCGGATCCGCCTCTGTTGATTTCATGCTGATTAGCCTGAGCTCCTCACAGCCAGCTGGTTGCTGTTTGCCTTGACTGAGCAGTAGAAAGCACACAAGCGCAATGGCCCCTTGTGTACATATATACACCCAGGTGCTGGCTGCCGTCACCAGTCCTCCTACAGCATGAAGCATATTTCTTGATTACTTACGTTTTGTTTTGTTTTCTTGGTTTTTTCATTTTCGTTTTGTAGTTTTGGGACAGGAAGACAGGGAATAGTAAGAACCCAGATCGTAATACAGATACAGTAAAAAGAGTCCCAGTATGTGACTCTGTGGTGACTGGAGAAAGAAGCTAAAATTTAATTTAATTTTGTGTGCTGTGTCCTCTTACTGGCGTCCTCATTGCTATGAGATGCCAGGGCAGATTTTTAAAGACCCATAAGCAAGCTGCCTTTAAGGCACAGTGAATGAAATGTTTCCTGGGCAGCCAGGTGTCACGCTGGCTAGTGCTTCAATATCCACAACTTACTCCTTTATTGGTCCCAGGAGTGAAACGTTTTAAACTGGCCAGTAACTACTGGGGATTGTTGTGCCCTGCTCTACTTCAAAACTAGAGGCTGCCTGAATGCTTTAGGCATTGTCCTGCCTCATGCTGAAGGAAAATGGGAAGTCCTTTTCAGAGTGGCAATTTAGTTTTCTGGTCTGATGTTCCTGCTTTGATCTATAAAATACTTGAACTAATTTTTTTTTTAATTTGACTTTTTAAATGACCTTCCTGGAAATGTATCTCATCTTCTCCCTGCTGCTGTCTGCCCTTAGCAGTTTTTTCCCATGTACCCTCCCCCTAGGCTGCTTACTCATCCTTCCTTTTACTCCTTTATAGCCAACAAACAATAGCATTTTCAAGGTAAGTATGTGTCGTTATTCTCCTCACGCTCACATTCCCATGAAATCATATTAAAAAGGAAATTGGAGTAGCTGGAATATGACCTGTTCATTAGATCTGCTCCCAGATTGCTCTTAGATAGACCCTCGGCAGGTGGAATATTTGCTTTCAGTTCTGGTTTAGGAAATAGGTGAGACAGATATTATGGAAGTATTAAAAATACCTTGTTCTACATTTTAATGAATGATTTTGATAAAGATATAGTTGTGCTTATCAGATTTGGTGTGTCTCATAAAGAAAAGCAAATATATTTCATATCAGAATCTAGATTTGAGAACAGGTTGACAGACTAGAATGGACTCAAAATAATAATTAATAATCTGATAAATATAAATGTGAAATTTCTCACTTGGATTCAGAAAAATCGATTGGTTAATCAGTATCGGAGTGATCTGGACTAAGAGAATTTTAGATTAAAAACAGGAAATATATGGTAAGAATGTACAATTTCCCATTCCTTTGCTAAGGCAGACACTTCTAATAGCACTCTTACTCTTGGAGCCAGGTTAAAATTTTAGATCTTCCCCATCAAGATGACTAGTAATCGATTAGAGTTGGCGCTGGAGTTAAAATATTGACCTACGGGTCTTGGATTCTGGGCCAGGTCCTGGTTCCACTGATACTAGGAAAATAAGCTTGGGGACCTTAGTAAAATTGTTTCCCCTCTCTAGTATTCAGTTACGATTTCCTCACATGTAAAAAAGGGCTTTGGACTATTTGATTTTTAAAATTCTTTTCTAACTCTGATATTTCTATTTTTCTGTCATTTTATGAGTAAATCAAAAAACAAAAATCTGATGCTCTAGATAGAAAATAATGCAATCTGAAACTGTATTGGATTGAAAGAAACAAGATTTCTAATGTGAAATAATGATAAATGTGTATGTAACTGGATTTTCATGTAATTCCCTAAATGTTATGTTGGAAGTATGACATTACTGAATTGGAATTCTAAGAGGAAGGAAGTTAGATGGCAGAGACTTTGGAAAAATGATGTGTGAAGAAACTGGGTGTGTTTCACCCCCAAAAAGAACAAAAGAACAAAAGGAAGGAAGGCAGGGAGGAAGGAAGGGACATGAGCAATGCTTTCTAATTATGAATAACTATTAAGTAAAAGAACTACTAAATTTCTTCTTTTGGAAAGGAGGGCCCGAGAAGGGAAAGATGGCACCAAGTTTCAGGCAGACAGGTTTGATTCGATATATGGAATACTTTTCTATATTAAGAAATTATCTTATGGGGTGGGGCCTGGGTGGCTCAGTCAGTTAAACATCTGCCTTCTGCTCAGGTCATGATCCCAGGGTCCTAGGATAGGGCCCCTCATCGGGATCCTTGCTCAGCGGGGTGTCTGCTTCTCCCTCTGCCCCCTGCCCCCAGCTTGTGCTCCTGCCCCCCCAAATAAGTAAATAAAATCTTTAAAATAAATAAATTTTTAAAAATGACCCAACAAAGGATAGGGCAATCACAAGGTACACTCCTAATAATGGCTGAAGATTTTAGAGACCTCCTCTATGAGTCAGGCACTGTTTTAAGTGCTTTACTCATTTAATGCCCTTATTGACTCAATGAGGTAGGTATTATTATGACGACTGCTTTTAAACTGAGGTAACAGGGGACCACAAAAAATGACTGATTTGTCCCGTATTGCAAAAGTAGATTTAGTGTGTTGTCCAAGGTGAGAAAGGCAGGACTTACCACAGCCTTAGTCCAGAGCCTAAGTTTTTAACCACTATTCATACTGTCCACACTAGAAGCAAATATTAGCTTGATCCTCATTGTCCAGAGATATTAAAGAAAATGGGAAATTGAAATGTACAATGTCTATGGTGCCTTTCCACTCTACGATTAACACGGAATTGGGATTGCCCATACTTTACCCTTTGAGATCATGCAAATACTGAGATTTGAAATAGTATTTAAGGGGCGCCTGGGTGGCGCAGTCGTTAAGCGTCTGCCTTCGGCTCAGGGCATGATCCCTGTGTTCTGGGATCGAGCCCCACATCAGGCTCCTCCGCTGGGAGCTGCTTCTTCCTCTCCCCCTCCCCCTGCTTGTGTTCCCTCTCTCGCTGGCTGTCTCTATCTCTGTCAAATAAATAAATAAAATCTTTAAAAAAAAAAAAAGAAATAGTATTTAAAATTATAATTTTTATTTTTACAATATTATTGTCTATATTCCCTTTGCTGCATTTTTCATAATTTTGTATAATATGATGTTTTACTTTACTTTCCTGATGTTGTACTTTAGTTGTATTGATACAGTTTCTGAAAATAACTCAAAAAACATAAATAGTGGCAATGTTAATATTATACGGATAAAATTATCTAATTTTTATACATATTTTCTCCTGACTTTTGGTAATCTTAACTAGCAAATTCAATCTTTGGAACGTATGAAACACAGATAAAAAGAAAAAGTAAAAGACATCTTGGAATTTAAAAAAAGTCATTGCCTTCTTGAAGAAGTTTAACATATAATATCCTTCTCCATTAAAAAAATGCATCTGTACTGCTTAATGGCACTTATACTGGTCAAAATAAATGTTACTACAACTCATGCTTACTTTTTCATTTCTTATACTCAGTAGCTGAAGCAGCTATGGAGAACCCATAAAGCTCATGGAAAATCAAACATGGATACATGGCCCTTCATTAGTTCCCCTGAAGTTTCTAGGACATTGGTTCAAGTTTTGGAAAAGCTGTCCAGGAGCTCTGTCCAAGTAAACAAAATTCTATCTACTGATTCCCCCCTCTGTATCTTTCGAGATTATAGGTACTTTATTTTCTTTTGTTATTTTTTCTTTTCTATACAATTAAATTAATAACTCAATGATATTAAGTAAGGTCATTATAGCTATAATTCAATATTAATCCAGTGAATGATAGAGACTTAGATTCTGTAATCGGATTGAGTCTGTCACTCCTGGTGCTATAATTCTTCTTCCCAACCCTTTTATCCCTCCTGGATCATCAATAAGCCTCAGTGACCTCTGTGGATGAAGCCCGGGCCCGGAGCAATATTCATCAAGCTGCTTCATCTGTTGCTACTCAGAGACACAAGAGTAGGTTTTTGGCATATTTCCAATAGAAGTTGGGCCCATGTTATGCTATGTTATGTATTTATTTTTTAATATTGCCCTTGTTTTGTATTGTCTTTTATTCTTTGTTCTCTGATTTTCTATCTTCTAATGGGCATGCTCTCTCTTGATTTTTGCATCTATCTATCTAATGTAATTCTTTATTTTACACATCCATGTAAGTGTCTTTACTCACAAATTAAAATGTGTATTTATTATACCTACCAGCATTTCCTCTCTTAACAATTGATCAATAAAAGGTGAAGGATATGTGGTTTCTCCTCAGTCAAAATAACATTGTTTTGTTGATATATGAGTTTTGATGATAAAATTGGCCTGAAAGATTGCTGAGAGAAATGAGTAGTGGAAACAATATAAAAGAATGCTGTCTGAGTGGAAGCGGTATCATCACTTCTGTTGTTTCTAAAGAAAGAAAGAAGTCTACTACTACAGGTAAAAAAGCTAAAATGATTGAGTTTTCTCCAAAAGATTTATACTTTATTTATTAAAGTTAGTTAAATACTAAGATTATTGAAGTCAAGAATAATGGTCTTTGCAGTTGAGTATCCCCAATCCATACCTCGAATAGTTGTTGGCCCCTAGTAAATACCCATTAAATCAATAAAATGGATGAATGAATAATTAAATGAGTTTATAAAAGGTATAAAAAGTCATTGAATGATTATTATGCTCAGTTGGTATGCTGCTTGAAATGTTCTGTCTCAATTTTTATTGTATCATAAATTATTGTATCTAGAACCCATCAGGAAAAACATGATTTTAATTGGCTTTCCTGATGCCATATTATAAATATATTTTACTATATTTTAAATTAAAATATTTCTATTTACCATACTTGTTAGACAAGTATATTTACACATCAAAAAAATGAAATCAGGGGCACCTGGGTGGCTCAGTCAGTTGAACGCCCAACTCTTGGGTTCTGCTCTGGTCATGGTCTCAGGGTTGTGCAATCGAGCCCCACCTGGGACTCTGCACTCAGTGAGGAATCTGCTTGAGGTTCTTTCCCACTCCCTCTCCTTCCCTTTCTGCTCCTCCTCCCCCTGACCCCCCGCTCTTTTTCTCTCCTTCTCTCTAAAATAAATAAAATCTTAAAAATATATATATAACCCAGAAATCATTCTTAAATGACCTCTAATTTGGGAATATAGTCTGGTTTATTGCTCATCATTTTTTTTTTTTGAGGATCTGTTCGTCACTCTTATTCTTGAGTGTTTCATAAGTGTCATGTAATACACCAGACTAGATGGTCTATACCTTGATTTGAGTATTAAATATTTGATAATTTTATAGTGTAAGTCTTTCCAGTGGAACAGATAAAAGCAATGTTCATGAAAGGGTTGAGAACCTCAGTTACAGAATCATGGGAATTCAGATCTTCACTAGATCTTAGTGTCTATCATGTCCAAGCTTTCAACTGTTAGGTGAGACAAGTGAGTTTCCTGTGGATTTAGTACAATGCTGGAAAGCTACAGGGTGAGATGATGGTAGAATTTTATTTTCCTAGAGTTGGGATCATTATTGCTATTTGTAATTAGCTTTGCTCTTACCACAGAAATTCCACTGATTGTTTCAAGTTCATTTCAAAAGACAGTTCTAGGTTTTGTTTGTTTGTTTGTTTGTTTGTTTGTTTTGCTTTGGTTTTTGGTTTGTGTGTTTATTTGTTATTACATCAGCCAGGAAGACCTTGCATTGCTGCAAAGTAGTTAGAAAGTTTGAGTTTAGTAACTTCTCATTTGGGCTATAGATAGTAGCACTGTCAAGACTGTGGCATAGCAAATCTACACAGGTTTTGCATCTCTACTATTCCTTTAAGCTACCTTTTACTAGCATCCAATTTCCTGCTAACATCAAGGTTGCCCCTAATCCATGTTTGTATGAAAGTGCTAATGACTCTCTACATATTAAGCCTGTTTTGTACTGAATTTTCAGCAGCTAATTGAGAGACATTAGAATAAAAACTAATCTGTGGCCCTGGACTGGCAGATATCTTAATTGTCCATTAACTATTTTCTTTCACCCTTTTGACTCAATCAGGCAACCAAAAACAGGCACTGATAACCTGCTCTAAGTTCATTCTGGAGGTTTCAGAACCCCAGGCAAAAGTGAAAATGATTAGTTGCTTGCAAAGAAAAGAGAACCCATGGGGACTATTTGATGTGTTGTTAATTTATTTCCCTAGTGTGTGAAAGAACAAATGCTTAAGTATATTAAATCTCTTTACTCCCCAGTATTTTTTTTAATTTTCTTGGGTTGTAACACTCAGTTACTTAAAAATCATTCTGCTGCTTTTTATGCCTTAACATATTTGTATCTTTGGGGTCTTGGGGTTTTTGCTTTCTTTTTTAAGCCAATTTTAATCTCCTTTCCTGAACAAATTACTTCCTTCAATTTTATTATTATTTCAATTATTTTATCTTTTTTTTTTCTATTTTCAGTTCTTTGATGGGCTAGGTTTGACATGCTTTTCCTTTTCTTAGGTATTTCTTTTAATTTTAGAATTGGTACCCAACATTTCTTGATATCATATCCTTCAGAATCCAAGATCTAGAACTTCAACCTCTGGATCTAATTTGGAATCTGTTGTGGGAGACCACAGGTGTTGCCAAACTTTTGTATGGTCCAAAATAAGTAATATTCTTGTCTGAAAAACAATGACATATTTACTTTAGGTTTTTAGGAGTACTCTGCCATTTACATTCCTTAAGAAAATTGGGAGAGAATATAAAGATGAAACTAAAATATTTCTGTGGAATTTGCATTTGAGGATAAAGAATTGAGTCCGAGCAATTAGAAAGTACTACTTCTCCCTCTTTCTGTCTCTCTCTGTCTCTCTCTGCCTCTCTCTTCAAGAGATGTCCCAGATTGGTTTTCCTTTTGCACCCACTTCATTTCATCCCCCTTTGGCGCTCCCTCAGTTCTGTTCCAGTTCTCTGAAGCTTGTCTCCACTCAGCTCTAGGTTATCTGCAGTGGAGTCACCTTCACAGTGTTTGAAGGAGAGCTAAGATATAAAATGCATATTGTTTTCAAAAATATATTCTGGGCTGCTGGAAATTTTATGACAGACTAAATAGTACAAATTCAATCAGAAAAGTTGAAGCTGCTAGGAAATTTTTTTAAAAAGTATAGTGAACAAATATGGGAGAATTTAGAGCAAAAACATACCTTATGAATACTGTCAGAGAGCTCATTAGCAAGTAAGTCAGAAATCAATTCAGTTTAAGCCCAGAGTTCCACGAAATGTAGGTTAGTCAGATGTCACATTAAGTCTGTGGCTCTTCAAGAACTTGCAAATAGTGTATTTATCATATAGCAACTTTATGTAAACATGTCAGAAACAAAAAAAATGAAAACCTTACAACACCGGTGAAGTCAGTACAATTTCACTAATTAATACTTCACAATAAATCTGGACGTTATCACGATGAATCCTACATCAGATGAAGACAATGAAGAAATAAAACTAACATGATTTTTTTGGCAGTGGGGTTGGAGGTGTGCGTGGGATGTGCCAGGTGCACTGAAACAGGTTCCACCACACTCCTTCCTCTCATTAGCCAAACCATCAAAACCACTGCAAGAACGTTTCGCACTGTTTATTGTTTCTTTTTATTTGCTTGTTATTACTCCCTGCCTCTCTGCATCTGTCCAATATAATATAATGTGAGGGAAATCCTGGAACCAAGGTTGAAAGCGAAAGAAACATAATGGATTTGCGGACTAGGTGTTGATTTAGTCACTGTCTTGCGCTGTGAACTTTAATGAGCTAGTTACCGCATCTTCTGTTTTCCTCTCTATTCATAAAAGCTTGGAGAAACAAACAAAACGTCAGTCATAGCTATTGTAGGCATACATAATACATATGAACTCACTAAAAAATATTTGATATTTGCTTACTTTTTCTTCTCATCTCATTACTATAGTTATATTATTCCTTTATATTTTGCTTACATTCTCTGAACATCAGAATATTACTTGCCTTTGTCTGATTTTATCCAATTTGGGAAGCTATATGTTTTATAGCTTTACCATTACTTTCCTTCTCAATCCTTTCAGCCTAGCCATTTTGCTGCATTATCTCAGTACCTTTATTAATTTAAATACATATTCCTATTAGAATGCATTTCATTACGAGGAATCTTCATGTAGCATAGACCTGCATAAAAGAACTCATTACTGGAATCTGTAATGCTCATGATGTTAATGAAGCATGCCCATTTGGTATGTTTTGAACAGTGCTGGCAAAATCCGGATGCCTTTCAAAATATCACTCAGTGCTTACATTACCATGGCCAAAAAAGTTTAAAGCCACTAGGAATCTCATCTAAATGTACACAAATAAATTTAAGCAATAGAGAAAATAAGAAGTAGATGAAAAATGCATCAAACATTAAAAATAGATACTGTTTAAAATACAGAGTACATTTTCAAAGTTAGGAAACATCAAGATACTGTTAGGTAAGTGAATCTATAACAAGAGTAGATAATTAATTAAAAAAAAAAATCCAGGTAGAAAATAAACATCTGGTAACATGAATAAGTTCTCTAGTAATTAAAGACTTGCAAATTAAAACAATGAAAAGGTACATTTAAAAGCTATTAAATTAAAGAACATAATACCCAATGCTAATGAGGTTGGGGTAAAACTGGTACATTTATACATTAACTGGTAGCACTGTAAATTGGTACAAAGCTTTTGAAAAGCAATATCACTGTTCTAGAGACCTTGAAAATTGTTCCTACACATTGATTTCTTAAATTCAGCCTTTAATGAATTAAAAAAAAAACCACAAAAGCAAAACAAAACTTTTCATCTCTAAGATGTTTTATTCTGCACTTTAAAAAATTACCCAGACAGTGGAAAATGATTTAATGATACGCAGTTTTACAATTTAATATTAAATAAGAAAAAAAAAGAAGCAGAGTCAAAAATCATATGAACATTAGGTTTGTATACTGTCAAAGACTAAAGGGTAGCACAAATTACAAACACACCATTGGCCGATTGTGTTGGTATTATTATTTAGTTGGTTTTATTTTCAAAATTTCTCTTTTATTATATTATTTTAATAATAGTTTGTGTAAAGAGACAAAATTTTTTATAATATGAAATCTTATTAAAATTGCAACTCTCCTGGGAGATATAATAAGCTTAGCAGGGATGTGTTGACAACAAACTACAATCAGGCTAGCTTGCTTTTAGGATGCAGAATAGAGAATTGTTTAGGAAAAGAATAAGTATTAGAAAGAGAAAAAAGCTGTTGAAAGGAAACTGTTAGTGAACCAAATTCAGACCTGTTATACTTTGAAACTTGACCCAGGACTAAGTAAAGCCAAAGTACTAATGATCATTGTACTTTTAAAATGAGTGAAAGTCACCTTGCTCGTAATTGTTGAGTTAGCTATATTTCACCTATTAGACACTGATGTTTTCTTATATGTCATATTCTATCTATATGTATGTGTACCTTTTTTCTACAAGTTACTCGGGTTATTTCAATATCAAAGAACGAATGTATGAATTTTAAATATATAAGTGCTATATATAAACATTTTAAGCATGCTGCTTTGTATTCTAAATATTTCTTTATGATTTTATATGCATTTCTTTTGTTTCTTCACTTACTGAATATCCTGTGATAAATCTATTTTAGTTGCCATTTGAATTTCTAGTCTTCCTTTCCAATGTGAATTAGATTTTCTTTCCACTTATCCCTCCATATCATTTTAAATCATGAATAAGTTAACCAAGGTGACAGCTTGGATGAGCTCCAGATATTTTGAGAAGTGCACGTTCATATTTTTTGTCAATATTCTTAATACATGAAAACGTTTTTTGGTGTTCTTAAATTCTTTTTTTTTTTTTTTTAGATTCTTTTTTTTTTTTTTAATTTTTTTTTTTTTTTTTTTTAGATTCTTTTTTTTTTTTAAGATTTTATTTATTTATTTGACAGAGATAGAGACAGCCAGCGAGAGAGGGAACACAAGCAGGGGGAGTGGGAGAGGAAGAAGCAGGCTCACAGTGGAGGAGCCCGATGTGGGGCTCGATCCCATAACGCCGGGATCATGCCCTGAGCCGAAGGCAGACGCTTAATCGCTGTGCCACCCAGGTGCCCCTCTTAAATTCTTAAATTATGATTGGGCTGTATAAGAATATAAAAAAAAGTTATTGTAAGTTATTGTCCAAAATGAATATATGAGAATTTGCTCATGGAAAGTAAAAGTCTTTCTTCCATAATTAAGACCTCTGTAGTCACCAGGGCAATTTTTACCAACATACCTGTGAAATAGTCTCCATGCATGTGCAGCCTTTCTCAGATGGTTTCTTAGCACAAAATATTTTTAGGTATTGAGTTTATTTTCCATGCATGTGTTTGAAAACATTCTCCATAACAACAAATATTTCTTCTAAGATCATAAATGAAAGCACAAGTGTCTTATTTTCAAACATATATTTTTACAATAAATATAATTAATAAAATCTCACTGAAGCCAGAACAGGTTATTCCACTTGGGACAGGGGAGCTAAATACTATTAGGGATATTTAAACATGGCATCTTGGGCTAGTATAAATAATGTTTAAACATTTAAATGTATTGTTTTCATGTTAATTTAAATGGCTAAGTTAGGAAATAACAAAGAAGGAAAGAAATATGCTCTAGGATTCCACAATCCGCACAACACTTCATCTAATTCTTACGATATTTCAAATAAGGAAAATGAACATACCATTTACCCAACAGAAACTAAAACAGGGACACAATTTAATCTCATTTTAAAGCAGAAAAATGGAACTCTCTACAATGGCCAGGACACAAAATCTTTCAGAAAAACAGATAAGCCCGTACCTTTGTTCCAAAAAGATGTGCACAATAACTCTTTGTTAAAATCTCTCTCTGTTTCTCTCTGTCTCTTTCTCACTCTGCACACATCCACAACCACCCCCCCACACAAATATTACTTTTGAAATCTGCTTGTTAATATTAAGAAATCAGATTCCATGTATTTTCTATCTTTGTCTTTATGTTCTTCTTGAATTTCTACATACAGTAGATGTAAAGATCAGTTTCTGGTATCTTCAGTGTCAAAAAGAATTTGCACTGGACATTTGTTAAAAACACCAAGAGAGGGGCAGCTGGGTGGCTCAGTGGGTACCTGGGTGGATCAGTCGTTAAGCATCTGACTTCGGCTCAGGTCATGATCCCGGCATCCTGGGATCCAGCCCCGCATTGGGCTCGCTGCTCCGCTGGGAGCCTGCTTCTTCCTCTCCCACTCCCCCTGCTGTGTTCCCTCTCTTGCTGGCTCTCTCTCTCTCTCTGTCAAATAAATAAATAAAATCTTAAAAAACAAAACAAAAACAAAAAACACCAGGTGAGATTGTCTTGAGCTATTTCAATAGGAGAGAGACTTCAGTATAGAACTGAGCTCAATTTCTGATACAGCAAAGATAGCTGGGGATTTATGGTCAATGTACTGAGTGAGAAAGGAAGTAGAAAATTATCACAGGAACTTGGTTAGTTATCAAGATGGGGAAGATGAAGAACTTGATTAGATATCAAGTGTAGGGTTTCCATACAAAATGGGGTCAACAGCCCAAAGATAGGCCCTAATGAAGTTTGTTCAAGAAGGGAGTCCTTGTCATCAGTGAGTCATCACTATATTCTTTGTGTTTGGGGTTGAAATCTTTATATTAGATACTCATTGACTGTAGAGCCAGAAAAGTCCTGAAAGATCAACTCTTTCTCTACAGATGAGAGAACCGGGGCCCAAAGAGGCTATAAGCAACCTGCACAAAGTCATGTGCTAGCAGGTGGCAGAGACCCACTAGACACAGGTCTCCAGAGCCTAAGCCAAGGGAACTGTATTCTTAAACATTCTTTCTTACCTATTATGGTAGAAATTTCCCCATTTTCCTATTTTAACAACTGACAGACTTTTTCTTTAGCCAAAATGTTTCCCTGATGAAGTTATGCAGATGCCATCTAAAATCAATAAACAAAAATTGTCTACGTTCATTTCCTAACTACCCCACAATTAAATTGCCACTACATAATTCTAAGCACAAACATAGGTGTTAAGTGAATTAAAGGAATGAATGAATAGATGAACTTCTCTCAAAGTATTCCAAGATATAAAAAATATATAGTATTCTTTAATGAGTTATTTTCCAGTTCATACATATCCCTTCATAATTCTGGAAGAGGTTCACTTTTAACCCGATTAAAATTTCTATATTGTGAACTTTAATGGACATTATTATTTCAAATAAAACTCTTTCCCAAAGATTCCCTTTACCAAAGATATTGTTTTAACCAGGTGAAATACATTGACCCCACATATTTCTGGATTTTTCTTCTCTTAAATCATTATGTGTGTTTTTCTTACTTGAAATTTTCCATTTTTCAGAACACTGCTGTCTCATTTCATTTCTTTGTCTTATAGTCATCCAGCTTTGATCTGCTTTTGATTTAGCTCTTTCATTTTTCTTGCCACCACAGGACTGATAAGAAAAGGAAAGGCTTCATACGAACACACATTTATTTAATTTTGGTCACTCAGTCATCATTCTGTGTCTAAGACCATGGCATCTGAACTCCAGCTTAAAGTTTGGCCTACTTCTGTGCCTCAGTTAGTCATGACTAAAATGGAGAAGTTAACAGATTCTATCTCATAGAATTTGGTAGAGGATAAAGTAAGTTATTTCACGAGAGGTGCTTATTTGTTTGTTTGTTTATTTTGTTCTTGTTTTTAATAAGGTTCTGGGCTCTCCTTTTCCTGATCTTGCCCTTTCTTCCATAATCCTCTTTTTTCCCTTCTATTTCTTAGGGTTACCTTTTCCTGTTCCTCTACTTGACTGGAATTGTTCTCTCAGGACTAATGACTGTCAATTAACAAATTCTTTCAGTTCTTATGTTTCTTAATGTTAATAGCACAGTATTTTAATCTTTTTTTCTTCCTTCGTTCTTTCATTTTTTCCCTCAAAAACCATTTGTTGAAAACCTGCCAGGTACCAGTTTCTATAACCAAGAGAGTACAAATACCTATAACAAAAGATCCTTGCCACTCAGGAATTCCTTATCTGGTGGGTGATACATATGGTTAATTTCACTGTACTACAAGGGGTAATTGATCATTCCATTGAAAAAGATACAAGTAAGATTATTTGATTTCCGTGATGCCATAAACTAAGCCTTTCTTTGAAGGATTTTTATTTTGAAGCTGAAGTGGATGATTGCACTTTTCTTTTGGTAGCAGTTGCAATATGATGAAGGGACCTTGTCTTAGAGTGTGTTGATCAGCTCTACACAATGATTGTTGGTTATATGGTGCTCTGAGGTGACGAACACCTTTGGGAATCCACATACATGGATATATTCAAAGCTATAAGCATGGTTTAGAATTTATTTATCCTGGGTGTGTTAATATGTGGCTACATAGGAAATATATATTTACATTTTAACCCAAGGTAGAGGCAAATTTATTGGAAAGAGCACTGGCTAGAGATTAAGGAGATTGCATTTCTAATCCTGGCCCTGGAGATCATTAGCTAAACTAGAGGAAATCCCTTAATTAGTCTGTGCTTCAATATACTCATCAAAATAAATTGGCTCAGTCCTTGAACATTTTCTCTTCTTTGTTTACATTTGTGTTCTAGATGATTTCATGCAGTCATATGGCTTTAAATACCATAATTGCACTGACAACTTTCAAATGTGTAATTCCAACACAGAACTTTTTTTCTCCTCAAATCCAGTTCTGTGTATTTAATCTGCTTCTAATTGTTGCCTCCAACTGAGCATCTATTAGAATTTCAAGCTTTTAGTATCCAGAGTAAACTCCTGTTTACCCAGAAGTCTTCCCCATCTTGGCAAATGGCAACTCCAGACTGTCTGAAGCAATGTATCTACTCCAAACCTGACTCATTCTTTATTTTAACTCAGAAAACCATTTATCTACCTCCTGTGGACTTCTTATCACAGCAAATGGCAAGTCATCTTTTCAGTTGTATAGACCAAAACCTTGGAATTATCCTTGACAATTCTCTCATACCTCATATCTGATCTGAGAGCACATACTCTTGGATCTATTTTTTAAATAAATACAGGAGACACCTGGGTGGCTCAGTTGGTTAAGTGTCTGACTCTTGATTTCAGGTCATGATCTCAGGGCTGTGAGATCAAGCCCCATGTTAGGCTCTACACTGAGTGTGAGCCTGCTTAAGAGTCTTTCTCTCCCTCTCCCCCTCCCCACAGCTCCTCTCTACCTCTAACAAACAAACAAACAAACTAATTAATTAAATACAGAAACTGACCACTTGTTACTGCTTGCTAAAACTAAAGACAAAGTTGCCATCATCTTCCATCAGAGCTCTTACAATAAAATTCTATCGAGTTTCCCTAATTCAACTTTTGCACTCCTCACCAGTTGCTATTTACACAAAACAGCCTCAGTGACACTTTAAAAATGTAGGTATGATCATGTCATTGTGTCACATTCAGAATTCAGTTGTGGTCAGAATAAAACTCTATATCTAAACCTTGACTACCTCTTCAACTTAGTTTCAACCATTTTTGCCCTCATTCACTTACACTGGCTTCCTTGCTACCCCTCATCCATACCTAATATATTCCCTGTCCACTTGAGGCCATTGGTCTCCCCTCACCACCCCTGGAGCATCTTCCTCCTCAGTTTATTACTTGACTCTTTCCAATCTTCCCTTAGGCCTATTCTCAACTACCACTACCACTGAGAATACTTCCTTAATACTGTCTGGGATTATAGCTCCTATTTTCCCCCCCCCCCCTTTTTGGACAGTACTTCCATATATACAAGTATACTTGATGCATTTAGTGTTATACACATATTCATGTACATGCATATATGTAATGCACACAAAAACTTTATTCTTACACTATTTATATCCACACTGACATGCAAGCATTATGGGAACATTATCTGTTTTATTTCCTACCAGGGCGGGAACATAGTAGCACTTAGCATTAGTAAATATTTTTCTAAACTCATTACCCAAGGAAATCAGACAAGCTATCCTACAAAGAAGGTAGTCTTATATATGATAGTTGTGTTGACAAGATAGAAACATGGGAGGGATATTTTAAGAGGAAGGACAAGCAGAGAAGCGTAGTACCTCTATTTAGTTTCATATTTAATTTTGAATAAGAATGAACAATGAAATATTGTAACAATAGATATATAGGCCAAAAAGCATACATTATTATTGATTTCTTTTAACTTCTATGGAGGCAATAGTCACAGGAGGAATGCCCTGGGTTTAAGTATAATATCACTTCAAGGACCTTTTTAATTTTTATTTTACTTCAAATGATAACCAAGCTGATCTTTTTCCAGGAAAACAATAGATCATCCCTTTTAGTCATTAAAGGAAGAGTAGCTAGCAAAGTTTTAAAGAGGTGTGTATACATGTGGTAAGACAGTCATACTTAACCACTTCAACATGTCGAATGTCTCCATTATAAAGACAAGAATCACTAATGAACAATGTGATGTCTTACACTTGTAGAGCACTGTAGTTTTCAGAATGTGTTCACATTATTCCAACAGTCTATTACTGAGTGTAATAGGTGCCATCACTCTCACTAGGGTGGTTAAGGGGCAGCACACCTGTGTGTGTGTGTGTGTGTGTGTGTGTGTGTGTGTGTGTTTTAGGGGAAAGTAGTGGATGAATGACTTCATTAATGATAGATAAGAAAGATGTGAAGGGAGCTCTGATATGCTGTTAGAAAACAGATGGACAAAAGGCAATAGGCTGACCTCATCCTAGAGAAGGTGAAAAGGGTGCTTAACCAGAACTGCTTCTGAAGATATTTGCTTAACAGGCTTATTTGGCTGAGATTAGAAATGGGTAGGAAATTCATATTTTTGTCTATCATGGTTGACATTTTATAATGTTTAAGAATTCTGAAGGAACATTTATCACCTGAATAAATTAGAACATATGCATTGTTTTGTGAGATGTCTAATCAGAAACTCCAAGGCAGTTGGACACTCATGTGAATGCTTTGAGGAAAGTCTAGAGTATGACGTGGCCTACTCTGGTGCACAGAGAAAATTGATGTCTAACGATATTTAAACATTGATTATAAAATGGTTGAAGATATGAGGTAAGTCCATTTTATTCAGTTACTGACAATAAATATTATATTAGCTGAATTTTGTTGAGCATTTACTATGTGCCAGACCCTATGCTAATAATATTATAAACATTTTCTTATGTAACTCCAACAATAGTGTCTACTAGACACTATTAGTTTCCCATTAAAAGGACACTTGGACTTAGATTAAGCAATTTACTAAAGGTCACGGATGATGTTTTGTTACCAAACTGTAATTCAAACAAATATCAGTATAAATAGAAAATCCAGACTCTTAACTATGACATTGTTGAGCATGTTGATGGCCTATCTGGTAGGTAATATAATGCCACTTCCTCCCCAGGATATCCATATCCTAATCTCTAGATTATTTTCTCACAGATCTGAAGGCTAGAAGTCCAAAATCAGTATCAGCAGGTGTAATTTCTCCAGAGGCTTCCCCTCAGTTTGCAGACAAGCCACCTTCTCCCTGTGTCCCTATATGGTCTTTCGTCTGGGTGTTCATAGTCTATGTATCCAAATTTCTTCTTGTAAGGTTATCAGTCAAGAGACTAGGCCCATCCTAATGGGCTCATTCTAACTTAATCACCACTTTAAAGGCCCTATCTCCAAATATAGTCATATTCTGAGGTATTGGTAGTTAGGACTTCAACATACGAATTTTGGGGGAATGTATTCCACATATGAATTCCCATTCCCATGAATAGCCCATTACAAACTCCTAGTCAAGCACAGTGGAGTAGGTGGCTGTAATCTTCTCCTCCAGGTAAGGGAGAGGGATTTCCACAAAACTGCTTAGTATGTTAAAAAATGCATTCTCTGAAGTTGGAAGATGAACACAGAGGGCTTATAGATGACTCAAGGCTCAGAAAACCATGTGACCTATGCATTTAAGATATAAAATTTTTTTTCTGGGGAAAGGATGTATCCTTATTTTCTATGAATGAGAAAGGGACCACATGGGAGAGAGAAACAGTATGAGGTTATTGGCGTTCTATTCAAGAGAGTACCTAAGAGGTGGAGGGCCCTAGTAGCAGAGGACTGGAGGCAAACTCTGACATTACTAGGGGCTTTGGAAGAATTTGAAAATAGGTCTCTAGAAATAGACATCACACTCATCAGCTCAAATCAAAGGAACTGAAGCAGAGAAATGAGTGAGATAGGAATATGCAAACAAGATATAAAACAAAATAAAAACCTTAAAATACCTATAAAAAAGGATTAGTTTAAAATCTAAGTCCAAATAATGCAAAACTACCAGAAAATAGATCTTTCTGCTTCATTTTGACTTCTTATTCACACAGTTTACAGCTGTTGGAAACTGGAGAAGTAGAATTGAAAAAGAGAGAACTATCCTAAGTTCTAAACCCATTCCCAGGATAAGTTTCTAGTCTGAAAAAGGTTGAAGTCTGAGGAGGGAAGAATATTTAATGTTAATTCAAGTTTTGAATATTGATTATTATCTTGAACTCTCATTCTACATTTTACATGTGTTACTTAAAATGACAACAGGACAAATGTTCTACTGGTAAAGAACAGCTCCCCTACCCCCCTCACCCCCCAATAAAGGCCTTTATTTGTGTCATTTGCCCTTTTCTGTGGTGTAGTTCTCCCACCATGACTAATTTCTATCCCTCAACATGAGGTCACTGAAAACAGAGTTGGAAAGAGATGTACAATTGTGCCCCTCAAGTCTATAAATTGGTCCCAGGACACCACCTGTAGGACTATCAAAACGAAGAGCAGAGGTGGATTTACTGAAATACACATCAGGCTTCAGGCCCTTGATGCCACAAGGCTGGAGTCAGCTCTAGCAATGTGGTGGCATGGTCATTGGTTTTATAAATTTTGTAAATTATATTTTAATCATCATATGTATGGCTGTTTCATTCCACCCTGACTTCTCCTCATCATTCGTGCCTTCCAATCATGGATTTGATGTAGTCATGGATACTTTTAGGATCCAGCCGCAGAGAAGTTGAGTTGGCTACTGTCACTTGGATTCTGTGGAATATATTTATGCTCTTAATCACTTCTATGAATAGTTTACGTATTGCTGGCTATGCAGGTATAGCAATGGTTCCCAGCAATCCCTCTGCTGCCCAGTGCACAGACTCATTTAATACCATTACATAAAAGAGTAGAGCCACACATCACATTGTGACTTGAGTGTTTCCATGCTATTACTGGCACCAGAAGCATGTGAGTAGTGGAAGAAGGAGCAAGGTTTGTAATATACAGATTCAGAAATTTGATAAAACTTCAACATCTGATGGCTCATACAAAAAGAAAACCTGAGAAATTTCCCCAAAGTCAAAATGATCTTTAAAATTTAACAGAATGTGTGAAGCTGAAGAAACTTTGTAAATGATAATGTGGGTTTTTTTTTGTTAAACTGTGATAAAAGCTGAAGTATTTTTCTACAAAAAAAATGTCATTACAGAATTGTTGGAATGTGAAGGTAATCAAAGGACACATTGCTAAAAAATATATATGAAAATGGGTATTACATGAGTGTTTCAGGCAGGTAATTGATATGAATACAGCAGAGTTTTTGTGAGATAAAGATGTTTTTAAAGATTTTATTTAAATCCCAGTTAGTTAACATATAGCGTAATATTAATTCCAGGTATATAATATAGTGATTCAAAATTTCCATACATCACCCAGTCTCATCATAACAATGCACTTTTTAATCCCCATCACCTCTTTACACCATCCCCCACCCACCTCCCTGATGATAACCATCAACTACCATAGTTCTCTCCTTACTTCAGAGTCTGTTTCTTGGTTTGCTTCTGTCTCTCTCTCTTTTCCCCTTTTCTCATTCGTTTTGTTTCTTAAATTCCACATATGAGTGAAATCATATAGTATTTGTCTTTTTGACTGACTTATTTCACTTAGCATTATTTTCTCTAGCTTCACCCATGTCATTGCAAATGGCAAGATTTCATTCTTTTTTATAGCTGAGTAATACTCCATTTTATAAATCTAACACATCTTCTTTATCCATTCATCAATCGATGGACACTTGGGCTATTTCATTAATTTGGCTATTGTAGGCAATGCTGCTATAAACCTAAGGATACATGCACAACTTTGAATTCATATTTTTGTATTCTTTAGGTAAACAAACTTTAGGTAAACCAAACAGTGCAATTATTGGATCATAGAGTAGTTCTGCTTTTAATTTTTGTGGAACCTCCATATTGTTTTTCACAGTGGCTAGGAACAAACCTAACTAAAGAAATAAATTGTATTCTGAAAACTATAGGTTACTTATGAAAGAAATTGAAGAGGACACAAAGAAATGGAAAAGCTTTCCATGTCATGGATTGGAAGAACAAACATTGTTAAAATATTTATACCACCCAAAGCAATCTACACATTTAATGCAATCCCTATCAAAATACCACCAGCATTTTTCACAGAGCCAGAACAAAGAATCCTAAAATTTGTATGGAACAACAAAAGACTCTGAGCAGCCAAAGCAATCCTGAAAAAGAAAAACAAAACTGGAGGCATAATGATGCCAGATTTCAAGTTATGTTACAAAGCTGTAATGATCAAGACAGAATGGTACTGGAACAAAAACAGACACATAGATCAATGGAACAGAATAAAGAATCCAGAATTGGACCCACAACTCTATGGTCAACTAATCTTTGATAAAGCAGGAAAGACTATCCGATAGAAAAAAGACAGTCTCTTCAACAAATGATGTTGGAAAAACCGGACAGCAACATACAGAAAAATGAAACTCGACCATTTTCTTACACCATACACAAAAACAAATAAAAATGGATTAAAGACCTAAATATGGGACAGGAAACCATCAAAATCCTGGAGGAGAACACAAGCAGCAACCTCCTTGACATTGGCCATAGCAACTTCTTACTAGACACATCTCTGGAGGCAAGAAAAACAAAAGCAAAAATGAACTTCTGGGATTTTATCAAGATAAAAATCTTCTGTATAGTGAAGGAAACAATCAGCAAAAGTAAAAGGCAAACTACAGAAAGGAAGAATATATTTGCTAATGATAATATGTGATAAAGAGTTAGTATCCAAAATCTATAAAGAACTTATCAAAGTCAACACACAAAAAACAAATGATCCAGTAAAGAAATGGGCAGAAGACATGAATATAAACTTTTCCAAAGACATCCAGATGGCTAACAGATACAGAAAAAGATGCTCAACGTCACTCATCATCATGGAAATACAAATCAAAACCACAATGAGATACTGCCTCACACCTGTCACAATGGCTAAAATTAACAACAAAGGAAATAACAGGTTTTGGTAAGGATGCTGAGAATGGGGAACCTCTTACACTGTTGAGAATTCAAACTGGTGCAGCGCCTCTGGAGAACGGTATGGAGGTTCGTCAAAAAGTTACAAATAGAACTACCCTATGATCCAGCAATTGCACTACTAGGTATTTACCCAAAGGATACAAAAATACTGATTCGAAGGGACACATGCACCGTGATGTTTATAGGAGCATTATCAACAATAGCCGAACTGGAGAAGCCCAAATATCCATCAACTGATGAATAGATAAAGAAGAGGTGGTATATAAATACAATAAAATAACACTCAGCCATCAAAAAGAATGAAATCTCACCATTTACAATGACATGATTGGAGCTAGATTGTATTATGCTAAGTGAAATAAGTCGGTCAGAGAAAGACAAATACCATATGCTCTCACTCATAGTGGGATTTAAAAAAGAAAACAGATGAATGTATGGGAAGGGGGAAAAGAGCAAAAGGAGAGAGGGAAACAAACCATAAGAAACTCTTAAACATAGAGAACAAACTGAGGGTTAATGGAGGGAGGTGAATGGGGGATGGGCTAGATGGGTGATGGGTATTAAGGAGGGCACTTGTTTTGATGAACACTGGGTGTTGTATGTAGGTGATGAACCACTAAATTCTACTCCCAAAATCAATATTGCACTGTAAGTTAACTAACTAAAATTTAAATTAAAAAAAAGAGAGAGAGAGATTGAGGGTTGAGTGTGGAATTCTATCAATAAGAAGAAAATCAGGCTGCAGAGTATTTTTGAGGTCTTGACCAAAACAAACTTTGCTTTGGCCATGTATGTTTAGAAAATACTCTCGTTTTGCGTTACCTAAACTAAATTTTAAGTATTTAAGAGAACCATTTAAAATCTTAAAATTTCCCTTTATGAACATTTGTGCTCCTGTAATTTGCTTACAAGCCACACTTACTTATAAACACATTAGGGGAGCAGTTAGGAGCTAAGCATAAGTAGGTTGGATTCCTGGTCTGCTATTTATTACCAGATTACTTGGTCTTTTCATGCTTCTTTTTTTTTATTATTTTTTTTAAGAATTTATCTATCTACCTATCTATTTATATACTTAGTGAGTTAGGGGAGGGGAAGAGGGAGAGGGACAGAGAGCATCTCAAGAAGATGCTACACTGAGCACAGAGCATGATGTGGGGCTCAATCTTCTGATCCTGTGATCTGGACCTTAGCCAAAATGAAGAATCGGATGTTTTAAGTTACTGAGCCACCAAGCACTGCTCAAGCTTCCTTCTTAACATCTAGAAATTAGGACAATGGTAACTACCATTTTCTGTCATTGTCAGGATTAAACAACGTTTAAAATATGTAAAATTTTAGGAGGAACCATCATGTAGTAAGTGCTAATTACATAATATCCATTATTACTCTTCATACTTTATTATGCTTGTCTCAATTATTTTAAAATAAAATTTTATATGCATTGGTGGGGAAAATGTTTGCATGATTAATACTATATAAAAGAATGTGTGTTTCAAATTATCCATTAAAAATTGAATAGTTTTATGTAACTAACTTTAAAAATCTCTGAAGAAATTACTTCATATTTCTCGTTAAAAACACTACTATGTTTGGATTTAAGTTCCCAAATTCTCCCTAACAGCCTTCCTCAAGTTTTTAGCTGATAGATAGTTGTCCTAAATTACTACTGCAAGAAAGTTTGTGTCTATGGCAAACAGTTCAGGTCAAACTCAAATCTTTATTTGGAAAAGGTAAAGGTGACATACTAGTGAACTTAGATCATGTAACATGTACATGATGAACAAAGAAAAAATTGCAAGGTTATTTTACATCTGACACAAAGGTTAGTGGTAGGTCAAGAAGCTCCTTTTTATCCCCCATATCATTCTTATCCTGTGGCATGTTGTGAAGTTAATGGGTTTTTAAGATGTGAACTGGGTTTTCTGGACTGAAGGGAAGAGGAGACAGAGGAAGAGCAGAGAAACATATTAAAAATTCAGCATTTTAAATGGACAAATGGAGCTTCATTTACTGTAAGAGAGAGCTAAGATTCTGTAAAGTGATCCCAAAGTATCAGATTCTCTCTATGATTTAGACATTATATATAAATGAGCCTTCTTTATATGTAATGCACTATTAAAAAATACAAAGTCATTTTAAATATAACCGTAAAGATTGATGTTTAAATTATCTTATTTTGAAAAAAAATAAGTTATTTTGGTTTTGGTAAATACATGAAATGTTTAAGGGTCAAATTTATAACCATTTTTATAATTTGACTTTTTAAAATGAATATATGTTATCTATATGAAATTTGATTTTCACATAGAAAAAGTGATCAATAAAAAAAGAAAAAGTGATCAAGATCAAGACTTTACTACCTATACCCTGCTTTTTAGTTATGATTTTAACACAGCTTTATATTTTGGTGAGTTACAATGATTTTATATTGTTTTCTGGATAGTTCCCCTTTCTTGTCCAGTAGAATTTGGTCATTTGATATATGAGAAAATGGATATGAAGACTGTATCTACAAGGTCACTTCACCTATTAGAGAAGGTAAAACTCCAGGCAGTGTGTGTGGTTTATTAGGCTACTCTTTTACCCAGACTACTGACGGACTGAATGTCCATGGTTTATTTTCTGCACAGGTCATAAGTTACTAAGTATTTTTACAACCAATTGGATCCGGATCTGCATCCCATACTCTGAAAGAGATGATTACAGAATGTTGATCTGTCAGTGAATAATTACTATTGAAAAGCTTTTGAGATTTGAAAGGAGTTAGAAGACATGTCTTTGAAATTAAGCCAAATATTTTCAGACCCTTAACAAATGTAGACTCTCAATTCTAGACTATTAGTAAGATAAAGTTAAATGCTATCTTATGAAAAAGGGGAGGTCAAATTATAGATGCTCTGAGTTTGGAAGAGGAATCATATTTCAGAGGCATTTGGGAATTTGTTGTAAAGAGAATCCTTTATTATATATACCTAAAGAATGAGAAAATTGTTTAAATGGAAAACATCAACTACCAGCACAGCTCTTTATTGAAAAATCATAATAAGATTAATATGTTCTGTTTCTCCTTGAATTACAATTAAAAACCAAAGCTGAACACTGAAAGGCACTAAGTTTTCCAATATCCTAAGTTGAGAGAGGCCTTAGCAGTTGGAACCAAGCACTTCTCCATTTCCTTTTGGCCTTAAAGTCACCAGAATTGGCGTAAAGACCCTCAACATCACTCCAAACACAAATCAGTGTGAAAGGACACCTGGAGAGTTAGGAGCCTACAGCGTTTGAGGCATGCAGAATTCAAGGTGACAGAATGAGGAAGACCTCAAGAGACGTATTTATTTAGCAAGCAAACTTGCTGGCCTGCTCCTATGTTAGTTACACAGAGGAAAAGAACTAGAAAAGAGGTACTGGAATCAAGAGCAAAGGAACCTATACTCTTCCTCACATTTGCCCTTGAAAGTTGGATAGATGAAGATCTGAGTCAAATAAGTGGATGGAAGACTGTTGGGGTCTGTCTTCTCAATATCCCACCCAAGGATACCTACAGATTGATGGTACCCAGCAATAAGAAGCGGTGGAGTGGAGTTCTTCTATATCAGGAAACTGCAGTAAGAAGTCCCCTATTCATACTCTCCAAAGAATCCACACATATTGAGCTAGGATTTGGTTGGCTGCCACACATAGTCATTTCCCTTTAGGATGAATGTCCTGAAGTACACTGTCAGTTCCAGATATGACTTTCATTTTGTGGTCTAAATTGGCATAATGTCAGTAGTAAACAGAGAAGCAGAAGTATTAACAGAGAGATATTTGGTGGCTTGCTAACCATCACACCAAAAGATTTATCATCACACTGAGAGACCCAGTATGGCTGATTAGAGCTGAAAGAGCTACAAAACAGTATCTTTCTGAGAAGCACTTTAAGAAAGCCCAAATCAAAAGGGGATACAAAGGCAAGGACACTAGAGGAATGTGAAGACTTTGGTACCTATAGCTAGAGCAAATATTAAACATAGCCCAACTCCTAACTGAATTAACATAAATCCTTATATGAAAGGTCTACTTAGCTCAATTTCTATTATTGAAAATAAGGTGTCTAATTTTCAACAAAAGATTATAAAGTATTGATGCATCTGACTCCAGGCCAGTATTCTGGGTGTGATCATTTGGGCCCAGCCGTAGTCAATTACAAGTTTCCCTGGCAGGTTTGTCAGGGTAAGGAAGAAGCAGCAGCAGCTCTCTCTATACCAGACTTTGTCCACAGTCAGTGAATTGTATTTCTCTAGAAGGAGTTGCAGTCAGGCACTTAGAACACTCACTCACTTCCTGCATTTCTAGCCTAGGCACCTCCATTTGGAGGCTTCCTTATTGGAGCCTTAACTGAGTACGTCTCAGGTGCCTTCTCTAACACCTCCTTATCGCAAGACCTTAGCTGAGGCACTTTCCCCCACTCCAAACCGGTACTTTTCTGCTGGAATCAGAACCTTTCTCTTCCCCTACCAGGCTCCTTGGTAGTGAGATGATTCCCCCTACCTGAGCTACATATCACATTCCATGGGGAAAATGGAACACTGGGGAGATGGAATCTATTTTTGCCTTTTGATTATACTATTGCAGGAAGCGAATAACACTTTACAAGTTGGAAAGCATTGAAGTCATTAAAATATGTTCTCAAACCACAATGGAATTGAGCTAGAAATCAACAACAGAAACGTAGCTGAAAAATCTCCAAAGATTTGGAAATTAAACAACACATTTCTAGATAACACATGAGTTAAGAGAGGTGTCTCAGAAATTAATAAGTGTTTTGGATTCAATGAAAATTAAAAGACAACCTATCAAAATTTGTAGGATGTAGCAAAAGAGGCTTGGAGGAAAACGTATAGCATTAAGTGTGTATATTATGGGGGAAAAAAGATCTAAAAGTCAGTAGCTTCAGCTTCTGCATCAGGAAGCAAGAGAAAGAATAGTTTAAGTCTATCTAAAGGAAAGAGAAAAAAAATAAAAGAGCAAAAATCAATGAAAATAAAAGACTAAAAATCAATGCAATTCAAAACAGGAAAACAAATAGAAAAAAAAAACAAGCAAAACTAAAGGCTAGTTTTTTGAAAAGATAATTAAATTTACAAACTTTACCCATGTAAACCAAGAAAAAACAAAAGAGAAGATACAAATTAATAAAATTATAAATGAATGAGAGGTCATCACTACTGATCTCATGGACATAAAAAGGGTTATAAAATGATACTATAAATAACTCTATATCTACTAATTTGATGACTTAGATGAAATGGATCAATTCCTTGAAACACACAAATTACTGAAACTCATACAAGGAGAAATAAATAACTTGAATAACCCTATATCTCTTCAATGAATTGAGTCAATTATCAATAATTGTCCAAACAAGCAAACCACTAGGCTCAGATTATTATAGACTAGTGAAGTCTATCAAACACTCAAGGGGAATATGATACTAATTTTCCAAAATATCTTCCAGAAAATAGAAGCATAAATAACACTTTGAACTCATTCTGTGAGGTTAAAAATTACTCTTATAACTAAACCAAATGAAGATGTTATAAGAACAAATCACTACAGAACAATATCTCTAGTAAGCACGCATTAGCAATTCAAATACTACAATGTATAAAAAGACCAAATGGGACTTACTCCGGATACACAAAGCTAATTCAACATTAGAAAATCAGTCAATGTAGTCCACCATATTGATAGGTTAAGGACAAAAAAATCATATGATCACATTAATTGATGCAGAAGAATTTAGCAAAATTGACCACTCATTCATAATAAAACTTTGAACAGACTAGGACTAGAGAACTTCCTCAAATAGAACTTCCTCAAATTTATAGAGAATATCTACCCAAAAAATCTACAATTAATATTGTTCTCAATTAATGGAGAGAAATTGGACACATTTCCTCTAAGATCAGGAATAATGCAAGGGTGCCCTCTTTCACTATTCCAGTTCAACATTGTACTAGAAGTCCTAGCTATTGCAGTAATGCATGGAAGCCAACTGAAAGAATTTCTAATGGCCAAAGATGGAACAATTTTATCAACAAGATAATGTGGCATTTTATAAAATAAATATTTTAAGTCCAAACTTATATAAATAAATGATTGAATACATGAATAAATGCAAAATAGATAAAACTTCTGTGTAGATGAATTTTTTTAAAAAAATATGTAGATACTCCACTTTGTAAAAGTTTGAACTTCATTCTCACTGAAGTGTGGGTAGCACAAGTGACTTCTTTCCAAAGAGTCTATAAAAGGACATACTAAAAAGGACATTGTAAAAAGCAACTTTTCAGTGGATAAACCTGAGCAGCATCACTATGGCCAGGTGGCTAATTTTAACATAAACCTTAACAAGTAATGTTAAAAATATGTACTCCTGAAATGATATGGTGAGAATGGCACTTCACCTCTTTTTTCTTCCCCCTAAAACATACAACCCCATTTTAAACATAAAAGATCAGATAAATCTCAATTGAGGGACATACTACAAAATAACCAAACAGTCCTTTTCAAAACTGTAACGATCACCAAAAGACTCTCACAGCCAAAAGAAACTTAGTAAGACATGGGTAGTAAATGTGATGTGGTATCTGTAATGAAATCCTGGAGAGAAAAAGAACATTAGGCAAAAACTAAGTATATATGAATAAATAATAGCCTTTAGTTAATCATAATGTATCAATATTAGTTACTTAACTGTGACAAAAGTATCATAATTATGTAAGATATTAATAACAGTGGAAACTGTGTGACAGTTTTTGTCCTATGCTCACAATTTTTCTGTAAATCTCCAGCTGTTCTAAAATAAAAAGTTTATTTTGGGGAAGGTAAAACACAAAAAAGGTAAAGAACAAAATCAATAAGAAGATGAAAAAGAAAAAAAAAAAAGTGCATGTCACTGCCCTGTAGTAGCATGACCCAGCAACTGATCACATTATTTCAGTTCATATTTTATCTTCTGAATCTTGTCATTCAGCCTTAGTGCAAGTTTAGGCTATGGGTCTGCTTGAAAATTAGGGGTTCCACTGCTAAAAAATAAAAGAAAAGAAATACAAGAGAATAAGGAAAATGGATTTTGGAGAAATCCTAAATCTATTCCACAATCCTATGAGCTTATTTTTCAGTAGAAAAAAATTCACATAGACCAGAATTTTGAGAGATAAGGGAATACTTCACAAAACTCATGAAAAATATTCTAAGTAAGAGATATGATATTTAATTATCTAGGTGAAAAATGAGGTAATCACTATGACATTTGAGAACAATAAATGAAGGTGGTAAAGCAAGATGGTTTCGAATCTAAATGGGGGTAAAAGAGAATAGATGAGCTCTGAGCAGCTCATTATGAGGTAGTTGTGTATTTCAGTGTGGCAAGGGTTGGGAGGAAACATGGAAATCAGTGGACCATAGAACCACAATCCTTAGTAGCAAGGTCAAGCAGAAGCATCTGGAAAATTTGGAATTGATTGTAGAGACTGCAGCACTGCTTTAAACCTAAGTGAAGTAACATGAATTGGGTAAATGTACAATTGCTTTCAGTTGTATTTAAATTGAATCTCATAATTTCCCTCTGATTGTAATGAATCCTTTCCAACACACACACACACACACACACACGTGTTAAGTTAAATTAGGGGAGTCATTGTGATGAGAAAATGGATTTTAATTCTAACCCATGGTAAAGGTGGGTGACAGTTAAAGACCATATTTATTAGCTAGTACTTTGGTTAGCCAAAATAGACTGAGAACTGGGTTATGGAATGGCTTAAGAAGCCAAGTAAGGCAAGTGTGATGCAAATCAGGACAGTAGACTGGTATCAGGCGCTGGTAAAGACCAAAAATTAAGGCAAAGAAAGTGGAGATAATCAAGTTTTTCTCAGGGGAAATGACAAGGTTTTAGGGGTTTAGAGTGTCAGGCAAGAGGCTGAAGAAACTCAATTCCTTCCACTTTCACTTGACCAGAACAGCTCTACTTCATTTCTTAATATTGGGATTACCTGTAAGATTAATTTTGAGGAAATATGGCTCCATTGCTTTTTAAAAAGTTGAAAAAATAATAGCAGAGGGAGATGCAGGCATATGCAGCCCTCCAATTTCTAAGGAGATGTATTATAATATTTTTGTTCTGGTCAATTAAATATTTATTGGTACTTTTTTTTTCCAGAACGTACTGGGGTTACAATAATGACAGAAGTCCTGAAATGAGTTGAAAGCTCCTTTCTTCACCATTCAGTGCTCATTCAGTTGGTCTCTGTAATGTCTTCTTACTTTGTCTGTTTGCTTGATTTCCACTGATCTTGTGGAATCAAGGATTCTTTTTCAATATTCCAATCCTTCAAAGTCGGAAGGTAGATTTTCTAGCCTGACTGTAAGCCTGTATTTCCTGGGACACTGTTAGCATATGTTTGAATTTAAGAGGGTGGAGAAGGTGAAGGAAGAGCTTGGTACTCTTTCTTATCTTCATCATTAGCCTAGAAATTGCAAATTCAAAGGATAATGTAATTTGTGAATGGGCTTAGCAAAAGGTGATAGTGAGTAGTAGTGGCAAAAGGCATCCAAATTTGATTTTTTTTTGTTTCAAGTTTTTATTTAAATTTCATTTAGTTAACATATAGTGTAATATCAGTTTCAGGAGTAGAATTTAGTGATTCATCACTTACATATAACACCCAGTGCTCATCACAACAAATGTCCTCCTTAATACCTATCACCCATTTAACCCATCTCCCTGCCCACCTCTCTTCCAGCAACCCTCAGTTTGTTCTCTATAGTTAAAGAGTCTGTTTTACAGTTTGCCTCTCTCTTTTTACCTCTATGTTCATCTGTTTTGTTTCTTAAATTCCACATATGAGTGAAATCTTATGGTATTTGTCTTTCTCTGACTTATTTCACTCAGCATAAAACACTCTAGCTCCATCCACATCATTGCAAATGGCAGGATGTCATTCTTTTTAATGATTGGGTAGTATTCCATTGTAAATATATACCACCTCTTCTTTATCCATTTATCAGTTGATGGACATTGAGCTCTTTCCATAATTTGGCTATTGTTGATAATGCTGCTATAAATATCAGGGTGCATGCATCTCTTTGAATCAGTATTTTTTGATTCCTTTGGGTAAAAACTCAGTAGTGCAATTTGTAGATCATGGGGTAGTTCTATTTTTAACTTTTTGAGGAACCTACATACTGTTTTCCAGAGTGGCTGCACCAGTTTGTATTCCCACCTACAGTGTAAAAGTGTTCCCCTTTCTCCACATCCTCACCAACATCTGTTGCTTCTAGTGTTGGTAATATCTCCTTGTGGTTTTGATTTGTATTTCCCTGATGGTGAGTGACATTGAGCATCTTTTCATGTGTCTGTTGGCGATCTGGATGTCTTTTTTGGAAAAGTGTCTATTCATGTCCATTCATGTCCATTCCTTAACTGGATTATTTGTTTTTTGGGTGTTGAGTTTGATAAGTTCTTTATAGATTTTGGATACTAACCCTTTATCAGATATGTCATTTACAAATATCTTCTCCCATTATGAAGGTTGCCTTTTCATTTTGTTGATTGTTTCCTTTGCTGTGCAAAAGCTTTTTATCTTGGTGAAGAACCAAAAGTTCATTTTTGCTTTTGTTTCCCTTGCTTCTGGAGATCTGTCCAGTAAAAAGTTGCTATGGCCAGTGTTAAAGAGGTTGCTGCCTGTGTCCTCCTCTAGGATTTTGATGGTTTAGCATCTCACATTTAGGTCTCTCGTCCATTTTGAATTTATTTTTTTATTCTTTTGCATGTTGCTGTCCAGTTTTCCCAACACCATTTGTTGAAGAGACTGTCTTTTTCCCATCGGACATTCTTTCCTTCTTTGTTGAAGATTAGTTGACCATATAGCGTGGGTCCATTTCTAAGTTTTCAATTCTGTCCATTGATCTATCTGTCTAAAAACAGTACAATACTGTATTGATCACTACAGCTTTGTAGTATAGCTTGAAGTCTGGAATTTTGATCCCTCCAACTTTGCTTTTCTTTTCCAAAATCGCTTTGGCTATTTGGGGTCTTTTGTGATTACATACAAAATTTAGGGTTCTTTGTTCTAGCTCTGTGAAAAATGTTGGTGGCATTTTAATAGGGATTGCATTAAATGTGTAGATTGCATTAAATATGTAGATTGCTCTCTTAACTACTGAGCCACCAGGTGCTCCAGATCATTTAGTTCTTATCCTTTTTTTTATTAATGTGGTGTATCACATTGATTGATTTGCACATATTGAATCACCCCTGCAGCCCAGAATAAATCCGACTTGATTGTGGGGAATGGTTCTTTTAATGTACTGTTGGATTCGATTTGCTTGTATTTTGTTGAGAATTTTTGCATCTATGTTCATCAGGCTATTGGCCCTTAATTCTCTTTTTCAATGTAGTCATCATCCAGTTTCAGAATCAAGGTAATGCTGACTTTGTAGAATGAGTTTGGAAGTTTTCCTTCCATTTCTATTTTTTGGAACAGTTTGTGAATAGGTATTAACTCTTCCTTAAATGTCTGGTAGAGGGGCACCTGGATGGCTCTGTCATTGAGCATCTGCCTTCGGCTCAGTTCATGATCTCAGGGTCCTGGGATCGAGCCCCACATTAGGCTCCTTGCTCTGCAGACAGACTGCTTCTTCCTCTCCCTCTGCTCCTGCTTGTGTTTCCTCTCTGTCTCTCTCTCTGTGTCAAATAGATAAATAAAGTCTTAAATAAATAAATAAATATCTGGTAGAGTTCCCCTGGGAAGCCATCTGGCCCTAGACTTTTGTTTGTTGGGATATTTTTTATTATTGACTCAATTTCTTTGCTGGTTATTGGCCTGTTCAAGTTTTCTTCTTCCTCCTGTTTCAGTTTTGGTATTTATGTTTTTCTAGAGATTTATCCATATCTTCCAGATGGCCCAATTTGTTGGCATATAATTTTTCATAATATTCTTATAATTGTTTATATTTCTCTGGTATTGGTTGTTAGTTCTTCTCTCTCATTTGTGGTCTTATTTATTTTGGTCCAGTCTGTCTTCTTTTTGATAAGCCTAGCTAGGGGTTTATCCATTTTATTAATTCTTTCAAAGAACCATATCGTTTCATTGAGCTGCTCTACTATTTCATTTGTTTGTTCTATATCATTTATTTCTGCTCTAATCTTTATTATTGCCCTTCTGCTGGCTTTAGGCTTCATTTGTTGTTCTTTTTCTAGCTCCTTTGAATGTCAGATTAGGTTGTATATTTGAGATTTTTCTTGCTTCTTCAGGTAGGCCTGTATTGATATAATTCCCTCTTTTGACTGCATTTGCTGCATCCCAAAGGTTTTTGAATATTGTTTTCATTTTCATTTATCCATGTATTTTTTTATTTCTTCTTTAATTTTTTGGTTGATCCATTCATTCTTTAGTAGGATGTTCTTTAACCTCATGTATTTGTGGTCTTCCCAACTTTTTCTTGCGGTTGACTTCAAGTTTCATAGTATTGTGGTTGGAAAATATGCGTGGTATGCTCTTGATCTTTTTGTATTTGTTGAGGGCTGATTTATGACCCAGTATGTAATCTATTCTGGAGAATGTCCATGTGCACTCAAAAAGAATGCATACTCTGCTGCTTTAGGATGAAATGTTCTGAATATATCTAAGTCCATCTGGTCCAATGTGTCATTCAAAGCCCTTGTTTCCTTGTTGATTTTCTACTTAGATGATCTGTCCATTGATGTAAGTGGGGTGTTACAGTCCCCGACCACTCTTGTATCATTATCAATGAGTTTCTTTATGTTTGTTATAAATTGTTTTACAAATTTGGGTGCTCCCAAGTTGGGGGCATAATTATTTGCAATTGTTAGATCTTGTTGGATAGACCCTTTTATTATGATATAGTGTCCTTCTTCATCTCTTGTTACAGTCTTTGTTTTAAAATCTGGTTTGTCTGATATAAGTATGGTCACTCTGGCTTTCTTTTGATATCCATTAGAATGATAGATGGTCCTCCATCCCTTCACTTTCAATCTATAGTTGTTAAGTCTAAAATGAGTCTCTTGTAGACAGTATATAGATGGGTCTTGTTTTGTTGTTGTTGTTGTTGTTGTTCTTTTGTTTTGTTTTTGATGGGTCTTTTTTTTAAATCCATTTGATAACCTATATCTTTTGATTGGAGCATTTAGTCCATTTACATTCAGAGTGATTATTGATAGCTATGAATTTAGTGTCATTGTATTACTTGTTTTATCATTGTTTCTGGAGATTTTCTCTATTCCTTTCTAGTCTTTGTCATTTTTGGTCTTTCCTTCCTACTCAAAGAGCCTCTTTTAGTATTTCTTGCAGGGCTGGTTTAGTGGTCCCAACATCCTTTAGTTTTTGATCATCTGGGGAAGTGCTTATCTCTACTTCTATTCTGAATGACAGCCTTGCTGGATAGAGTGTTATTGGCTGTGTATTTTTCCCATTCAGTATGTTGAATATATCCTTCCACTCTCTTCCGGCCTGTCAAGTTTCTGTGGAGAGATCTGCTGCTAACCTATTTGTCTTCCCTTACTTAGGGACTTTTGTTGTCTTGCTGCTGTTAGGAATTTTTTTAATCTATATATTTTGTGAATTTAAATATGATATGCCTTGGTGTGGGCCTGCTTTTGTTGGTTGTGATGGGAGTTCTCTGCCCCTCCTGGATCTGGATGTCTGTTTGTTTCCCAGATTAGGGAAGTTTTCAGCTATAATTTCCTCAAATAAGCCTTCCACCCCTTTTACCCCCTCTTCTTCTTCTGGGACTCTTTTGATATGAATGTTATTACACTTTATGGGTCACTAAATCTCCCTAAGTCTACATTCTTCTATGTCACTAATTCATTCCTCTGCTTCTTCCATCCTTTGTAGTGATTATATTCAGTTGGTTTTACATCTCAGTTGTAGCATTTTATTTTTCATTTGACCAATTTTAGGTCTTATCTCTGTGATAAGGGACTCCCTGGTGTGTTCTATGCTTTTCTCAAGCCCAGCTACTATCCTTGTAATTGTTGCTTTAAATCTGGATCAGGCATATTACTTATATCTGTTTTGATTAGATCCCTGGCCACGACATTTTCTTGTTCTTTCTTTTGGGATGAATTCCTTTGTGTTGATATTTTGTCTGGGTCTCTGTCTTCTTCTCTGTGTTAAGAAAGACTATTATGTTTCCTGCTCCTGTTTCCTGGCTTTATAAAGAGTAGGTCATATACTGTCCAGAGTCTGGCACTTCAGGAAGTGTAAGCTGTGTGCACTCTGAGGCTGTGTTTTGGCTGCTCTTTCCCTCAGGTAAGTCCTCTGCAGAGTTTCTCCTTGCCTGTAGTGGGGTGTGTTTGGACCTTGGCCAGAGTATGATGAGTTTTAACTAGGCGTGCTCTGGTCTGCTTGATGCTATTTCCACTAGAGCTGAAGTTTGCAGAACTTTATGGTCAGTAGATGTGCATGTGAGGGGGTTTGTGCTGGTCTTCTGGGAGAGGGGTCTGCTGCTGTAGTTCTCAGGGTCACTTGTCCAGAAAAGCAGCACCTGCTGAGCTCAGGGGTATAAGGTTTGATGTAAGTGCTTTCTCCTGCCACTGTCGGCACTGTGCTGCTTACTGAAGCTTTTATGCTGAGGTGCAGGGAGGGGAAATGTCTTCAGCCAGCTTCCTGGGCCCTGTTGAAGGGAGTTCCCACTGCCTCTGTCTAGGAAGCCCTCCCAGAAGAGTGAACAGTCCCCTTTTGTGCCCCAGGCATCCCTCAGATTGTGTCCCTTCACTCTGTGTCCCAGCCATCTGCCCACCTGGAAGCACAGCGCACCTGTGTTCTATCCGAGGCAGGCTGGTGAGTTCTAAAACTCCAGACTTCAGGGACCTGGCATGGTGTGGACCCATGCTTGTCTCCTGGGGGACGATCTCACCATGCTGGGACTGATGCAGGTTTGTCCCAGAATGGCAGTTGCACCAAAGTGCAAGCGTGTGGAGTTTGGACTAAAGCACAGCAAAGAGCCAGTGTCCAGGTTAGGAGCCCTCAGCGGGTCTCTATACCTATGCTGAGAGTTTGGGGAGGGAGATGGCACCCACTGACTCTTTTGTACCTGGAGAGGAAATGCCACCTCTTCCAGATGCAGTCCAAGAAAGGGGAATTGTCTCTCCCAGTGTGTCCCAGGGGATCCTCAGATTGCATCATCTGCTACTGGGCTATCTGTCCTCCTTCTCCACAGGAGTACTGCAGCACCCACCAGGCTCCAGCCCAGCCATGCCACAGATCTCTAAAACTCCAGTCTTTGAGCCTCACTGGGTGGAAAAACTCGTAAAACTCAGCCCCTCTCATTTCCCCAGTTAATGGCTTTGGAGAAGTGTTTTCTTTATGTATTCCCCCATACGCTCCTCTCTGTCTCTCATACACCTTCCTGTCTGACCGCGGCTCCATCCCCTCCATTGCACCTGCAATCCCTTTCTCTCCCAAATCACATCTCTGTACCTCCTACCTTCCACAACGTGGCCTCTTCTCTCCCACTAGTTGTGCAGTTTGTTCTGTCAGTCCTCAGACTTCTTGGGTATTCAGAATGATTTGATATTTATCTAGCTGTGTTTGAGGGATGAGGCAAGACTGAGGTCTTCCTGCTACTCCCCAAGTTTGATTTTTTTGTTATTGTCAGTGTGCCAACTAAACAAAATGTATCCAAGTATTAAATATGGTACTGAGTCCCCATTATAGAAAATACATCCTATAGAGAGTTTACCTTCATTAGGCCAAGAACAAAAGCAGGATTTGAAGAGGGTGCTTTATTGGAACATATATACAGATTCAAGCTGCATTGTAAGGAAAGTGATGGTAAACATGTTATTAGAAGTGTTGGTGGTGAGAAGGAAAGGTCAAGATACTAACTGCTTGATAGTGTCAAAATTTCACTTGCAAATACAGATTGCTGAAGGTTGAGACTAAAAGGGCCAATGAAAGGCCAAGTGGGAGAGGCAGAAGGGGTGGTCTGGCCTGGGAAGTTTCAACAGCTTGTTGCCAAAGTGGTGTCAGATCCAGACATAGAATATGAGTCCTGATATATAGCATCATAAGTCAGAGAAAGTTTATGGATCAAAATAAGGCATTAGAGAAAGAAGAATAGGAAATTGTTATTATTACATCAGGGATCATTTAGGCCCAAAACTCAACAGGATTATAAATAGAAAGAGAGGTAAAGAGGTCAATAGGGAAGAATTTTAGGTGATAGAGTAAAATGTCACTGTGATTTGTGTTTTGTGGTCCTTCATCTCATAGGTCAGAGGCCCAAGAAGAACTACCTATAGTTCAAAATCATGAAACAAAATTATTACTTGGAGACCATGCTAAGACCCAATCAGCTGAAGGCAGTCATATACTAGTAATACATCCTCTGGCACTCATTTGGCTATGCTGAATTCACATATGACCACTGGCTTACAGCTATCTATTGTCTGGACAGAACAGAGTGGCAGCAAACCATGCAGAAATATTTTAGGAATATTCAATATAAAGGTAGTTTGTGAGAATATACTTGGAGTGGAGGCATTGGCCAGGAGTTTAAGAGACATCTATTTCAGGACTGTCATTTCACCAAAAGAAAAAAAGTTTTCTTTGATCTTGGGATAGGTATAAAATTACATCTGCTTGCATAAGTTTCCATTCCAAATGGGAATGCTACTTTTCCCTACTCCCATACATGTGTTATGTAGAGCAGAATAACATCTATAAAAAAAATCTTTGGACAAATAACCACTTTGCAAATCTATGTTTTAAGAGCTATAATATAATTGCTATTATTAGAAACTGTATAGAATTCAGTGGGATTATAAGGAGTGAACTTTTATTGATAATAGCAGTGTATACACTAATATTTTTGGTCATTTTGAATTTTAGTTTAAACTTTTTCTAGAAATGATTGAGGGAATTGATTCTGATTTACTTCTCCTGCACTGAAAATACAGCTGGAACATTATTAATAGATATCATCAAATATTACCATTATGAAATGTCAACACATTAAAATATACAATATCCTTTCAGCTTCTATCCTACATGTACTACTTGATAAAGATTGGGTATTTCGGGGCGCCTAGGTGGCACGGCAGTTAAGCATCTGCCTTTGGCTCAGGGCGTGATCCCGGCGTTATGGGATCGAGCCCCACATCAGGCTCCTCTGCTATGAGCCTGCTTCTTCCTCTCCCACTCTCCCTGCTTGTGTTCCCTCTCTCGCTGGCTGTCTCTATCTCTGTCAAATAAATAAATAAAATCTTTAAAAAAAAAAGAGAGACTGGGTATTTCACAACTCCTCTATTTCATAATTTGCTAATTTCATAATTTGCACTTTCTGACCAGAAAGATTGAACTTGTCTGAAGTAAGTCTATTTAATGGTATTTTTCAGTATGAGTCTAGATCCATCATACTCTTGGGATGAGTGCCACATAGCTGCAGGCCTGTCAGTGGGAGTGTGGCTGTTTAATTACCAACTTGGCTGTACTCTCTGACTAGATGTAGTGATAGCAATTCTTTAAGTCCTGTGTCTTTCAATTTTCTTTTTTTCTTACATTTCTCTCTATGTGTATTTAGAGTGTGTGTATATGTATGTGTTCATATATATACGTATGTATATAAGTACATGTGTGTGTCCATATGTAGGAGGACACTAAGGGTTTATTTGATGTAGTACGGACCAATAAAATGTAATACGATATTATCTATTATAGGTGATGTTAATTTTTGATAATTTGGATTTAAGAAGCTATGAGAGGAAAAAATGAAACAAGATGAAACCAGAGAGGGAGACAAACCACAAGAGACTCTTAATCATAGGAAACAAACTGAGGGTTGCTGGAGGGGAGAGGAGTGAAAGGATGGGGTAACTGGGTGATGGATATTGGGGAGGGTATGTGTTGTAATGAGCATTGAGTATTATATGAGACTGATAAATCCCAGACCTGTACCCCTGAAACAAATAATAAATAAATAAATAAATAAATAAATAAATAATAAAGTTATGCATTTTTAAAAAAATAAGTAACCAAATGAAAAATTAAGATTAACTGGACTGGAGAAAATTAATTCTGTCACATATAAAAGTTGTCTGTTATATCTTTTAAAAGATATTTGAATTTACATGTTATGATGCCTTAGATAATTCGTCCATGTTTTCTCTTCTCCCCCAGCATTATCAAGGTATAGTTCACAAATCAAATTATAAGACACTTAAAGTGCACAATATTATGATGTACATATGATGTATATATGCATTGTGAAAGTATTCTCATCATCAAAATAACTAACACATCCATCACTTCACATATTCACTATTTTTTTGATGAAACAATTCAAGTTCTACTCTCTTAGCAAATTTCAATTATAGAATACAGTGTTATCAACTATAGTCACCATATTATACACAACGGCCGTCAACCTTATTCATCTTATAACTGAAAGTTTGTACCCTTCTACCAACCTCTTCTAGTCTCATAGCGCCTGCCTCCTTGCCCCACTGCCTAGCTCCTGGCAACCATTTTTAGCCTTTCTTTTTCTATGAGCTTGACATTTCTTTTTCGTTTTAGATTCTACATATAAGTGACACCGTGCAGTATTTGCCTTTCTCTGTCTGGCTTGTTTCACTTAGCATTAATGCCCTCATGTTCATCCATGTTGTTGGATTTTCTTCTTTTAAAAGGAATTTCTTCTATTTAAAGGCTGAATAATATTCCATTGTGTGTATATGTATACATATATACATACATAAGGGAGCTTTCTTAAAACACAAAACAAACAATAAATTTACTTCAGTTCTACAGGTAAGTCCTTAATAAACTTTAAAGTAGGTAATAGTTCTTTAAAAAGAAAAGAAATACAGATTTTTTTATGAATGTAATCTATGCATGTGTAATCATACTTGACATTTCTGGACTCTGTCTTACAACTTATAGTTTTACCTCTTTAAGTTCTTTTTTTGGGTAATAAAGAAATGTTCTGTAATCATCTCTATATTATATATTTTTATGGAAAATATTAAAAAATTTCAAATGATGGAAAGTTTACATCATAAGATAGAAATGCAAAATAATGTCATACTGTATCTCCATTCTGAAATAAAGTCAGATGTCTGGGAGGAGAAATGCAGAGAAAATATATAATATGAAAAAATAGTACATGAAAAAATATGAAAAAATCTTAGTACACTATGACTTTTGCCTTTATTAGTCATTTGGTTACTTCCAATTGTTCTCCTGTAGCAATGAACCATAACTTAGTTTGAATTAGTATAGAATGAAGAATATGTATTTGAATCTATATAATATCTTCCACCTTTTTTTTTAGCAATTTTTCACTGTATAGAATACACTTTTATTTTAAGCACTTGAGTAAGATGACACATGTTGTTATAAAAGTATAATGGGAATAGAAAGATATTATTACAAGGGGCTTAAAGGTAGATTATCCTGTCAGCAGATGGCCACCAACAATTCTTTCAACCCCCTTCATCAAGAGATGAAGGTATTTTTCCTCTCTTGAATTGTTGCTGGCCCTATGACTTGTTTTGACTAAGAGAATAAGGAAGAAGTGATGCTGTGTGAGTTCTAGAGCTTGGCAGCTTCATTTCACTCTCTTGGGATCCAGCCAAAAGTACAAAAACTGTGGCAGGATTACTGAGTGATAAAAGAGAAACAGTGCCAGCCAGCCCCCAGTCATTACAGATACCACACTGGAGGCGCCATGAGTGTGACTAAAACCATCTTGAATGTGCTGTCTCAGCCATGCTCCTAGCCAAAGACAGCCAAATAAGCACACTTTTGTATCCTCAGCCAACATTACATGGTAAAGAAGAAAAAGTCCAACTAGGTCAGCCAACTTACAAAGTTATAAGAAATAATGAGAAATAATAAATCATTACTGTTTTAAGTCAATAGATTTTGGATTAGCTTGTTACAGGGAAATCTATAACTGAAGCATGGTTTCTTTGAGAATATACATTATTTTCAAGTATAAGATTTTTGAACCAAATAATTTTGTTACAAGGAAAAAGGACCAAGCTATCCTATCTCCATTCTCATGAGTTAGAAGAAAAGATAATTTAATTATAAGAAAAATTGGGGTGATTACGAATTTTATCTGTTAGAGTACTTTCAGCTGCCAAGTACGAAATTCCTTACTTACATTTGCTTTAAAAAAAAAAAAAAGGGCATTAATAAGGCTCCTTGTATAGAAGTCTAGACATGAAGAGCATGCAACTCTTGATCTCAAGGTTGGGAGTTCAAGCCCCATGTTGGGTGTTGAGATATTGAAAAAATAAATAAGCTTTTAAAAAAGAAGAACACGTTATTGGCATAGTGGCTTAATAATATCTTCACAGGGTCTTCACAATGTCTTCAAATAAGTAGGCTCTTTTCTTCTGTGTTTCATCCTCAGCAAGTTACTTTCTGTGTCATGGGTATAAAATGACTTGCCTCGGTTTTAGATGTTATATTTGTGTCAGGGCAAGAAAGGTGCTGTCATGTGTATGCTCCTTTTTGATAGAAAATAAGTTTTCCTAGAAGAAATTCCAATCAAATTGTAGACATGTCTACATTCCATTTGCCAGAAAGGTTTCACAGGACATAACTGGCAGCAGTGGGAAGCTGGAAAATTTCATATCTGGCAAAGGAGTGCAAAATTGTCATGACAGCTTAGATTGGTTTTGTCCTGTCGATGTGTGGAAGAGCACCAATGCAACTCTGAGAAGGACACCAATGCAATTCTGAGCAAAAGTGGATTCTACTAACGAGAAATAAAGCAAGATAAATAAACAGCCAAAAAGATCTGGCAAATTGAATGAATTCGTTCATATTAGTACCCTACTATTCTGAGTTTGGAAAAATGTTTTGCTTTCTTTTCTTTTTAAATCCATGACAGCTATTGCTTACAAAACACTGGCAGCAGTGACTACAATCTTTTCAGATCACTAACAGGAAATTTCTTCCTATTACTAATTTTGTGAGAGGTACTTTTAAAAAAAAGTAAATGATATTGGAATTTATTGAATTATTTTCATTACTTATTAAGATTATCTTGATGAATAACATTAATTGATTTTTTTTTAACTGAGACACTAATTTTGCATTCCTTGGATGTATCCAACTCTGTCACAATGTATTATTGTTTCTATACTTTAAAATACTTGTTTTGCTAACATTTCACTTATAAGCTTTATGTCCTTGTTTATGACTGAGATAGGCCTCTAATTTTCTGATGTTTTAGTGTGTTTTTCTGATTTGGGGACTCAGGTTATTCTACATCATAAAATAATTTGAGGGGTATTTTCATTTTTCTTTCCCCAGAAATTTTTGTATATGATTAGATTTATCTCTTCCTTGAATGTTGTCCTTGGTTAACATTGAGGATTTTTTTTTTTTTTTTGGCTAGGTTTATTGTGATGTAATGTATGTATTCTAAACTAGACCCATTGTAGGATATAATTTGATGACTTCAAACAAACATATACGGCAGTGGTAACTACAACCACAATCAAAATATAGAATAATTTTACCACAACCAAGCTGCTATTCGTCAGTTGTCTATTATCCCACCATTAGCCCCTGGCAACCAATGATCTGGTTTCTGTTCTTATAGTTTTGCCTCTTTTAGAATATCCAGAATTATACCTTAAATATAAGAAACATCCTCTCCTCTTACTCCATCCATCTCTTGTCTAAGATTAAAGAAATTTTCTTCAGTGTTTCTAAGTATTTACCCAAAAATCTATGCTTCTATAGTTGGTAGCCTCTAACATGGCCCCCAGTGATCCCACCTCCCGCTATGATGTCCTTTTGCAATATGCTCCCCTTGAATATAGGCTGGACTCACTGACCCACTTCTAATATGTGATGGGATTTCACTTTCAAGATTAAGTTAGAATAAGATTGTGGCTTCCAGTTAGTTATTTTCTCTAGCTCTCTCTGATTGCCTTCTGGGGAAGCCAACTGCCATGGAATGATGTATCTGTGTGGAAGGTGCTGCATGAGTGAGCTTAGAAGCAGATCTGAGATCTGCCAAGATTCATAGGAGTGAGCTTGGAGAGGGATCTTCCCTAGTTGAGACTTGAGATGATTAAGACACCTAGATCACAGATGTGTAAGGGACATTGAGCCAGAAAAATCCAGCTGAGCCACTCCTGAATTCCTGACATAGAGAAACAATGATAAAATAAATGTTCTTAGCTGCTGAGTTTTAGAGTGTATTAATTTCCTATGGCTGCTATAACAAATAACAACTTAGTAGTTTAAAACAATAGAAATGTAGGGGCGCCTGGGTAGCGCAGTCGTTAGGCGGCTGCCTTCGGCTTAGGGTGTGATCCTGGTGTTCCAGGATTGAGTCCCACATCGGGCTTCTCCGCTGGGAGCCTGTTTCTTCCTCTCCCACTCCCCCTGCTTGTGTTCCCTCTCTCGCTGGCTGTCTCTCTCTGTCAAAATAAATAAATAAAATCTTTAAAAAAAAAAAATAGAAATGTAATTTTTGTGGAGTCGTGGAGTCTTAGAAATCTGAGAACAATTGTACTGGGTCAAAATCAAGGTGTCATCCAAGCCACATTTCCTCTGGAGATTCTAAGGGAGAATCTGTTTCTTGTCTCTTCTAGCTTTTGTTGGTTGCCACATTCACTGGTTTGTAACTGCATCACTCCAATCTCTGCCTCTGTCTTCATATGGCCTTACTCCTTTGTCTCTAATTTCTCTGTGCCTCTCTCTTATAAGGACACTTGTGATGGTACTTAGGACCTACCTGGTAATCCAGATAATTTTCTTATCTCAAAATCCTTAACTGAATCACATCTGAAAAAAAAAATCACATAAAGTAACATTCATGGGTTCCATAGATAAAGATTTGATGTCTACCCAAGGTAATTTACTATGTAATAATGGATAATGAATACACTGATCTTTACAGATTTGAATCTTCATAGGTTTAGACTTAGCTCTTACTGCTTGAGGTCTAGCAACAATTGACTTTTCCAATATTTCTCTGCCAGTTCTTTTTAATGTTTTTTTAATTTTGGTGAAAAAATGAAAAATGCTTATTGAAGTCATCTCTATCCTGTGATACCTCACCAAAATCAGAATCTGGTATACACTATTATACTGATTCTTTCCAACCCTTTTACTTAGAGCATCTGACTCAAGAGATATACAGTCTGCCTCCCAAATTATCATAGGTCACATATCTCCAAGTGTTTTGCTAGCCATTCCATAGCTCCCCATCTCTTTGGTCTTCAATAAGAAATTCACCACCACTGAATGCTGAATTACTAAGATAAATAATAAATATATATATTAGGTTTTTTCTACTATAGTGTACCATTTCTGATACCAATTTCTGTATTAGAATAACATTAGTTTTTATAAGAGATAAGTTCTAAAATCTCAGTGAGTTAACAAAATATAAATTAATTTCTCTTTTATGTGAAACTTCCAACATACACATTCTGGCTTACAAAGAGGCTCTTCTCTAAGCAGTGGTTCAAGATTCCATTCATATCATGGTTATTGTATCTTTGCAAAGGGCTTCCATATCTCTGTGCACATCATTATGAAGGTAGTATGGGAATGAACATGTAGAATTATTTGTGAGAGGTGTTTATAGTACTAGCTTGGAAGAAACATACATCATTTCTGTTCACATTTCAGTGAATATAATGGCATCTGTGGCAATATACACTGCATGCACTTTTTTGCCTCAGTTGAAATTAGATCTGGGAAATGTAATCCAGCTGTTTTCTCAAAAGATGAAGATATAGGTTTGATGATCACCTAACAGTCTCTATAACACTATTGATACCCTTTTTTTGAAATTTGGTATAACTTGTTTGGTGGCTCCAACCATACTCAATTTCCATGAAAATTTATATGTATGCATGAAAAGATTATATCGATGACAGTATTTATGTATTTCTATGATCATTCTTGTTATTATGTTGTTTTAACTGCCATGTGTTTATTGAGTTTTTCCCTTATCAAATTTTGTGAGCAAAAGTGTGAAAATAAATCTAATGCCAGATTTGTGAATTTCTCCTAATAATATTTTCAAATTTATTATGTATTTGAAGCAATTTCATTATGTGCTTATAAGTTTAGGAATTTTAATTTCTATCCTCATGAATTAAACATTTTACTAACACAGAAAAGTCTATTTATAGTAAATTTTTGCCCTAAATCCTACTTTTTTCTAATATTAATATGCCTACAACAATTTTCTATTGGTTTATATTTGCCTGGTATAGATTTTTCTTTACTTTGTCTTATGATAATTTTATATTCTTATATACTTCCTGCATATAACTAGGTCTTTTTTTAACACAGTTGGGTAATCTTTATCTTTTAAGTAGAAAAAAAATATTTTTTACATTTAATATTATCACCAATAGATTTAGATTTATGGCTATTACTCATCTTATTTTGCCCCTTTTACTTTCTGCCTATTATATGGGTCTTTTTTCTCACTCATTGCCTTATTTTACGTTGATTGACTTTGTTGTCCCTTCCCCCATTCTTTTTCATGTATTTCCTAGTTTAGAAATTACGTATCTAGTGTTTTCCTCTTATTAGCCTTCCTAGAATTTGCTAGAACTATTTTAGCTTATCAAAGATCAATATTGCTTTAATCTCCTAAACAAGGACTTTAAAATATTCTAACTGTAATTATCTCTTTCCCAGATCATACTGCTCTCTATGATTACAGTTTTCTCTCCTTATTTTCTTCACAGCACAATAAGATACTTTAATTGTTTTATATATTTTAATATTTATATATAATTTTACTATCATTTTTGTACATAATTCCTTCTTAAATCATATTTTTATAACTGGCTATCTAATTCATAGCCATAGCCATATGTGACTGTTTAAATTTATGTTACTTAAAATTAAAATTTAAAATTCAGATTCTCAGTCACAGTAACCACATCTCAAGAATTCAAAATCAAATGTGGCTTGTGGTTACCATATTGGGCAGAACAGACGTAGAATATTTCCATCATTGAAGAAAGTTCTGTTGGATAGCACTGCTTTATAAATTCTCTTAGTGATATTTTTTTGATAGAGAATATAAACTTTCGTTATTTTGAAAAGGTTTTTACTTTGACCTCTTTCTTGAAAGATAATTTAATGGATAAACAATTCTAATTCAATGGATATTTTCTCTAATTATTATGAATATATTATCAACTGTATTTGTATTTCCATTACAATATTGAGAAGGCAGCTGTTGGACTAATTGTCATTTAGTTGTAGGTAATCCATCTTATCTCTAACTGCTTATAAAATTTTCACTTTCTCTTTGGTGTTCTGTCATTTTTCACATATTCCATCCTCAGGGACATTTCTTACTTGTTTTTCTTGTACTTTGTTTAGCTATGTAAATCTGTGGTTTTATCTTTGCTCAATTCTAGAAAACTGTTAGCCTATTTCCTTTTGATAATTGTCTCTTTCCAGTTTTCTTTTTTATAATGCTTCTAGAAATTTAATTTCCAGTTTGTTTTTCTCTGCTTACTCAATTTTTCTTTTATATTTATTTCTCTAGATCTTTTTATGCCGTATTTCATATAATTTCTTTATATATATATATTATTCACTTTATCAAATCCCTTTTATTTGAGCGTAATTTTTAGTTTTATCAGACCACTTTTTCCCCCAAATTTCAATTATTGGGTTTTTTTTTTACTTCTAAAAATTAAATTTGGTTGTTTCCCAAAATAAGCTTGGTCAATTTTTTTTTTCTATTTAAATGTTCCCTTTATTTTTAAACAATGTCTTTAAATATGTAAAAAACATTTATTTTATACTTTATACCTTACAATTTCAATATATGAGAACTTCAAGGACTTAATTTGCATGGATTTTTTTCTGCTGACATTTATGGTGGTGGATCTTTTTGTTTGTTGATTTTTTTTAAAAAAAATTGTAAGTGCTTGTTCCTCTGACTTCTATTTGTTTGAATTATTTGAGGATTATATTAAAGTGCCCTGTTCTAGAAACAATTTTTCTGCTTGCTTCAATCAGTTGCCTAAAAATTCGACCACTTACCATTTAACCTTATGACTTGGAGTTTTTGTACCCATAGTGGTAGAAATTCTGGCTTTAAAACTACAAGGGTTTAACAAATAGTTATCATTCTGAGACTCTTCTGATATCTGGTGAATTTTGCCTTTTGTTCTTGTTTTTCCTTACGCAACGATGTGTTAAATTATATCCAAGCTTTATGTGGGTGGAAGTTAGCCTCTTTCTCTTGGACTCCATGATTTGCTACCAATCTTCTTGCCAAAAGGCCTGTGAAATACCCTGGTGACACCAGGCTGCCAGGGTTGAGGAAATGTCCTTAGTGATAATGAATTTCTAGGGCTCACTAACTCATTGGGTACTCACTTTCCAGGATTTACTGGTAATAGGTTGTTTCCTTTCATCCATCACTAGCTCAGCTAGCTGGTCCCTATAAAGAAGTTAGTGTGCTGACATCCTTTTCCATTTTATAAGTTCCATACTTTTCATTTTCATAAACTAAAATTACTATAAACCAAAATGTTTGAAAAGCTTAACTTTTTAGCTATATCATTTTTGTTTTCCAGAATTATTCCATATTGAATTATATTTTCCAGATCAAACATAAAATAAATTTTAAAATTTCAAGGTAATATATGTTGCCTTAGTTTTATTCCTCAAGCGTATATAATGTAAACTATATATATATACCACAGTAATTAGCATTAATTAATTTTTCCCATAAGACACAAGTTTTTAAACTAGACCCTATAATTCTGTAGAGTTTAGAGGCAGTGAATCATGCCACAAAATGAGATAATAGGGACAGAAGTTTGAACATAAGCCCTCCCATTTTACCCTGCTCAATGACAGTACTCAACTTTTTCCTATTTTACATTCTGAAATTCCAATCAATATTTCATTTGAATAAAAGGCTGTATCAATTTAGGAATGGCTTGAATAGTTGAAAATCCTCATATTTTCTTCTAATGTTTTGGACACTGACTCAGTTTTAAAGGGGACCTTAATTATCTTGCTTGAGAATACTTTGATTTGTATGGTTAACTAGATTCTTTCTGAATAATATTTATCATTCACTCATCTTTTTTTAAAGATTTTATTTATTTATTTGATCGAGAGAGAGCACAAGCAGGGGGAGCAGTGGAGGGAAAGGGAGCAGCAGGCTCTACACTGAGCAGGGAGCCCAATAGGGTGCTCCATCTCAGGACCTGGGGATCATGACCTAAGCCAAAAGCAGACACTTAACCAACTGAGCCACCCAAGCATCCCTCATTCATTCATCTTGAGAGCAGGTAATTAGGTACTAATTCAAAGAGTCCATAATATAGTTTATTATGTAATATATAAATAATAACTATAAATGTATAGAAATATGTGATAACTATATTTATGCATTACAATATTTATTGGTGAGGAGTTTTGTTCATACATTTGCTTAAATTATAAGACTTGGACAGTCCTGAATGTAGCATTAAGATGTAGAAGTCTTTGAGAAACAGAAAAACATAAAAATTATTATTACCCAAACTGTATGATAATTTTGAGTCCCTGCTAGTTTGTATGCATATTGTACAATGCTTACATAGGCTTGAGAGTTGAACAGAGTGAGAAAACAGAGAGGCAGATGAAAAAAATGGTGAAATTTGAAATAGCATTGACTCCTTTGGATGTTAACTAAGTTGGTATAAGATAATAATGGAATTTAAAACAGAAATCACAGTTTGAAATATGGTTATTAAATAACTCTTGGGTGATTTATAACTATATTAAATGACTAATTCCTGACACCATCTTCGATATCTCTGGGAAGGAAAGCAGTAATATCCTTGGAAAAGGGACAACATCCTGACAGAGATCAAGGGGAAGGAGCATTTATTAAAAATACATAAAATTTCTATCATAAAGACAAAAATATTTTTTTCTGCAAATATTTACTTTGACCACTGAAATGACCAGAATTTCACAAACTATCCATGTTTCCCACATACTGCAGATGGCAAAAACTGTTTGGTTGCCAAAGGTATAATCTCTTGAGAGGGCTGAAAAATAAATGATTTATTCTAAAATGACAGAGACATGTTTTCTTACCAGCTGTCCAGTTTAGATATGGACTTCTAAGAAGAATTCCCACAAGCAATTTTGTATCTGTTACAAGTTTATTAGATAGGGGCATGCTATGTCTTAGTGGTCATTTCCAAGAAGAGTGGTAACAATACTTACCTTTGTGAGAATCTGATTGATGAAAAATTAAATGCTTGCTTCTCTGTACGAAGAGTTAGCTGACTAAAGACTTGCATCTATCTTAAAGAAAGATGCACTTTTAGATATAAGTATATTAGATGCATATAGGAGAGGTAATTTCTATCATTCTATAGGTATAACAAATCTAGGTCTATAATTAGATCATAATTTATATCACCAAACTTGGGAATCTTAGGCAATTGAGATAATATTTTACACTTCCTTTAATTCTGCCTAAAAATATTATTTGGCAGAATTAGAATCTATTTGCTCTCTAATGGAAAAGTACAGATTATAGCAGATCTCATTTGCCACTGACAAATGGGAGGATAGAAAGCAGATTACCTGTTAGAAAACATACCAATGAAAAATTATTGTTCAGAATCAGTTATTTGATTAAATATGTTTTCAGTAAAGTATTCTACTTTTAAAAAGCACATTCTGGATTGTTTGTCATGGAATCAGTAAGAGTTTCCTTTTATAGGGCCGCCTGGGTGGCTCAGGGCGTGATCCCAGGGTTCTGGGATCGAACCTCGCCTCAGGCTCCACTGGGAACCTGCTTCTTCCCCTCCCACTTCCCCTACTTGTGGTTCCCTCTCTTGCTGGCTGTCTCTCTCTCTCTCTGTCAAATAGATAAATAAAATCTTAAAAAAAAAAAGTTTCCTTTTATATTAACCTTTTTGCTCTTCAAATCATTTCATTAGATATTTCTAACTCCTGAGGGTAAAGCAAGAACATCTCTCAATCCTAAATCATTATGGAAATTACATAAAGATGGTGTTACTTACAATTATAAAAGTATTTCAACTATAGCAGTATTAGAGTATAAGAAAGATTGCCATAGGAAATTTTGCATGATTCTAGCAATACTGATAGCAGATAAATGTTAGGGGAGACTCAGAGCAAAGGAAATAATGGCCTGAGTCTTTGGAGGTTAAGTGAGGCTTTTCTCAAGGAAGCTCAGAGAACTTTTAAGTCAAGAGTCAACAAAGCAGAATGTGAAAAGTAGCAGAGAAGGGAAGCATCAGATTAATTCATTGAAGAACTGTACTAAAATAACTTGGCTTTTGTTTTACTCTCTGTAAATACAGCAGTAAGTCTTGCCCATGGCCCAAACCTTGGGACTATTGTTCAATGACTTGATAGATAAGTAGACAGATGGGAAATGAGGAAGGTGTGTGTCCTAAGAGAGCAGTGTACACAGTAAGGTACCAACTGAAACGCTTCAACAGAGAAGGAGGAAAAAACACGTGGGAAAATAGGGGAGACAATTTTGCAGAGCAATAGAATAAACTGAATCGTTTCATCTTTGTAGAGTAAAGCTTCATTTAGTTGGCAGTCAGATACTATGTTCACTGTGCTTGTTTTCTCCCATATTCCGGTTTGTGAATACTGCCCGTTGAAATATCAGCTCCAGTTACAAACAAGTAGTTCACACTTCATCCAAGAGAGATGTTCGCTTGGAAAGCACTCCTGTAACCTGTCTAATATTAACCTTTGTCAGCTACCTATTTTAACAGAATCCTTGGTTAATAAATGCAACTGAATAACCAAGGACACAGCCTTTTAAGTAAACCACTAGCATAAAAGCAAAGCACCAATATGAGCAAAGGATGGACTGTAGGGAAAAAGGTAATGTAACTATAAACATAAAAACAAATTCCAATTAATGTCCCCCAGTACATTCAATAGGTCTTTACTGCATAAAAGTAAAACTGTTTAATATGGAAAGTGGTGTGAGAGACACATGAAGGAAAGTTGAGAACTTCCTTATCTTTGCTGTCATCCCAGCTATTCTAGTCAAAGGACATTAGATGAGACAAAGTCTCGCCAACTCTCAGACACATAGAACATACCAGAGGACTCAGACAAGAACAAAACAGCCTCCTCAACTTGCAACTGATTGCAGACAGGTGAGTGAGGTTAGCCAAGGCTGGAAGACTGGCTCATCTAAACTATATTTTCATAAGCAGTATTAAATAATCATTGTTTTAGGCTTTTGGGTTTGGAGGTGGTCTGTTATATAGCATTTTTGGAGCAACTGATATCCTAAAATGATTACATAATTTTAACAACAAATTATTAAAATTGATCAAAATGACTTTTGTTTGACCAGCTACATTTATTAAATGACTTTAATTTGATCAGCTAAGTTTAAAAAACATTATTTTATCAGGCAAAATTATATGGTGTATTTAAACAATGACATACACTGTAGCTCTTAGAGAAATTCATGTTATGTTATGAAACAATTTTTAAGATGTATGATTAGAAAAAGGCAAGGTATAGAAAGTTGGATATAGTTATTTGGGTTTTGTAAAAGACTGTTCATATTCATAATTATCTATATCTACACATATAGGGATGGTTTGCTCCCTTACCTATTGAAATGGGAAAATATATTGACTGATTTTAGAATGTTGGACCAGCCCTGCATTTCTGGGATTTACCCATTTGATCATGATATATTTATCTTTTTCTGTATTGCTGGATTAGATCTGCTAATATTTTATTGAGGACTTTAGCACGTTTGTTCAAGAGGGATTTTGGACTGTAGTTTTCTTGCAGCGTTTGTTTTTGGTTGATATCAAAACAATTTTTGCCTCACTACAGGAGTTAGGACATGTTACCACTTAAAAACTGGAAGAGTTTGTATAGAATTGGTATACTTTCTTCTTTTTAAGTATTTGTTAGGATTTGCCAGGGAAGCATATGCGCCTAGAGTTTTGGTGTTGTTGTAAGGTTTTTAACTCTAAATTTGGTATCTTCAGATGTATAGAACTGTTAAGGTTACATACACGCACACACACACAGTTTTTGGGCACAGTATTTACCTTTTTAAGATTCTCTGAGCTTCTTAGATCTGTGGTGTGATATTTTCCATTGCTTTTGGAATTTTTTTTTCTGAAATATTTCTTCTTTCCCATTCTCTCTTTCTGTACTATGGGATCCCAGTTACACGTGTGTGAGCTCTTTTGATATTGTCCCACATGTCTTGAATATTCTGTTCCTTTTTAACTCATTTTATCCTTTTTTTCAGTTTGGATAATCTCTACTAATCTTTAGTGACCCTTTTCTTGATGGCGTTGAGTCTACTGATGAGCCAGTTTAAAAGTCTCTCTCTCTCTCTCGTTACTTCTTATAGTTTCCTCCTTTTTGCTAAAATTCCCCATTTGTTCATGTGTGTTGCCCATTTTCTCTGCTACAGCCTTTACCATGTTAATTATAGTTGTTTTTAAATCCCTGACTGGTAGTCCCAATATCTGGCTTGTATCTGAATGTCTGCAGCTCTCAGGGGCTCTATACTCTCAATTTTTTGTTTTTGTTTTTGTGTGTAGTTATCTTTATAATTTAAAAAAATTATAAAGTTCATTGAGACTTTATAAAGCTATGAAAGATGAGAGACGAAAACCACTATGTGCTTACTCTATTTCTGCTCCTTCCTCCAAAATAATGATAGTTACTTTTAAATTTGAAAGATTTTTAATAATTATACTCAATTTGTCCATATTTTTTCTAAAAATAGTCCCTAACTATGTGATCTAATAAATCCAATGTATAATAGAAATTTGTTAATACTACTGAGCCAATAAGTAATAATGTGCCTCATGTGTGCATACTTAATAGTACACACAATAAGAAAGATGGGCACAGAGACTATTTTTTAAGCTACCAAGTTGAAATGTCATCTGAGTGTCTACTTTCACATATCCTTGTCAGTCTAAATTGCAATTATGGGAAAAGCTACCCGTTTGTATATAAAACACTAAACATTTAAAGAGTACTCAAGAATTTGAATTGTACAACCCCTATATCTTTTCTCTGTGTAGACAACTATTGCCAAAAATAACTACTAATTGATGTAACTCAATTACTCCTATTTTTTGGAAATATATATAAATCAAACAGTTCTAGTTGCAGGAATAACAATACATATACAGCATTAGTTTCCTATGTCTCGAGGAGCCTGGAACCTTATGTTTATAGACTATTTCCTTTTGGGTTGTGATTTATTTTAAATAAATTTATTTTAAATCAGTTTTATCATTTATATGAATCTAGTTTAAGTTCTTATGGCTATCTGAACATAACATAAAGATTCACAATTCCCCAGACACTGTCTCTACATTCACTCGTTGTAGACTTGATTGCAAATGTTTTGTAAGAGACCCAATCTATAGCTTTAAAATTCTTAGAAACAAATGGTATCTTCTATATCTAAAATTCAAAGTCCAAAAGAAATTGCAATACCTAAACTGACATTGAAAATTGAGTGGTCTTGGTGAAATAGAGATTGCTATCAGCTTCATAACTAGTGAGTAGATACACATTTTGGGGGAGTTAATAATTTGCCAAATTGGTCATGCAGCAAATTGGTCTTATGATGAATGGCTATTGGTGAATGGATTTTCTGCAAATTGATCTACAGGCATTTAGTTCACCTCCCCAAAATGATGACCCAAAAGGGCATCCTCACCATTTTGACAAACTACTGAAAGTGTGTGCAAGGATATATAGAGATACTTGCAGAGATGGTCCGGAGAACACCATGTCACACCTGTAGGCTTGCACTGCTGTCGTGAAGAGGGTTTCTAAAATTTTAACAATGGATATAGATTGCTTTTGAAATTATATCAAATAAATGAATGGACAAACATGTAAATTATTAACTTATTTATATTGAAACTGGTATCAAATAATTTCTCCATAGGTCACTTTTAGTCTAGTCATTTTTTAAATTTCTGTTTGAATATGTCCCAATTCATATGTCTTATACAGGTGCACAAAAAAAAACCTATTCTAAGAAATTTTCACTTTAACATTCATTTAGGGTGATATATAGGTTGGGAAAACATGCTAGTGATAGTTATGAATATACTCATTCTAACAAATTCACATTGTGGGATAAATTTAATTCAAGCAATTGTTGTAAAATGCCATTTTCCCTTTTTTATGCTTGTGTTTCTCTTTACTAACCATTCTGAAGAACTCCAAAATTAGTTCCTTCCTTTATAGTATTTTCTTTCATATGAATTTTTCTTGTACTGACATTTTATTTTTTCCCTTTCTTAGAGCACCATAAACTGTGTGCCTTCTCTGTGGTTATGTTGCTTAGGTTACATGATCCTACTTCGAGAACTACTTGACCTGTAAGTGTGTGACTTCGTGTAGTTTTCTGACTGTTCTTTTTCACCTGCAGCTCTCCAAATGTGGCTGTTTTCTATTACCCGATTTCTGAGTTATGTTTCTTATTCTGTGTCAGAAACTCGGCTTCGATCTCTGGTTGACCCCCATTTCATTTTCTTTGGCTTATCTTCCCTTTGTTTGTATTAATGTCTTCTTTCTCCATTCCCCTTTCCCCTCATAGTTAGACTTCACACAAAGTTGAGCGCTCAAAATTAAACATGCTCCAGCTCACTTACTCGGCAAGAGCTGTCTTCTTCCTGCCGCACCTCTAGTTTGCGCTCAGCGGCTTTACATGGTGTCTCTTATCTTTTCGCATCACAACATGAAAGCCATCTTCTTGATTTTTCACATCTGTTTTTAAAACCTCTCTTATTTCCTTTATCTTCTAGAGCCCCCAAAGACTTCCCTGCAGATGATAGGAACTGAGAAATTTACTGTGTGTTTTTTTCCTTGAGCCAGGGAAACTAGCCACCCTTGGCCCACCCAGCTTTATTAAGAGAGATTCTGGGGTAAGGTGAATAGCTATATTTTTTTAATCACAAAAGTTACAGACATTTCCAATTTGAGAGGAAGAACTGAGATTCAGTTTAAATGAGTATTAAGAGCACCGGCTTTGGATTCAAACTTCATTTGTAATCCACGTTTTCCCACTTACAGAGTTGGGGTCTCAAGGAAATTCATTTATCCTTTCTCAGCTTGTGTTTTTTCATTTGTAATGTTATTAGTACATATGACAACTTGTGTATGTGCGAGTGTGAATGCAATGATATTTGTAACACTTTGCTGAATGTCTGACACATTATTAACACTTAGTAAATAAATGCTCTCATTAGTAATTATTATTTTTCATATGTAATTATTTTTTATCCCAATTTGCCTAAACTAGTTCACAACCTTTCCTGTGTCCACTGTCTCATTACAAAAAAGAAACATTTTTTTATTTTGATTTACTAAGTTGAATCTTAATAGTGAGCTAGTCCTTTTTTCGATCATAAAATTTTTATTTGATTTTTTTGTTTCCTAATATGAATCTTTCATTAACCCCTTAAGCAATTGAATAGTGTTAGTAGAAGCAGTTTCAGATTCATTAAAATTGAATATTTGTGACACAGTACATTGTTTCTTCCTGGGAAATTGCTAAGATTTATAAAAATGGCACTGACAATGTCTTCCTGCACAGGAGTATCTCTGCTCTCCTCTTCCATCAGGGTTCTGTGCAGTTTACTTTCCTCTGTTCCCCTTGGCAAATCTCATCTGCATGGTCTTTTAAGGAAGAAACCTGGCAAATAGCACCTTTTTTCTTTCTTTTTCCTTCTTACTTTATAATGTTTTGTCCCCCTCCCCCCCAGTCTACTTATCATCCTTCTTCCATTCTCCATTATTTTTATTTCTTTCCTTTTTTCAATTGTAGATAGTTAGTGATCCTTTCCTTACCCTTTATTCAGGTAACCAGAGAAGTTTTAGACTCCACACATCTTGTCTACCATTGCTCTCATCCTGATGGTCTTCTGGGAGCTACTTTCTAACAGGTTTTTATCATGGCATATACCTACATCATGATTTAATTGCTACTGTTCCCTGTACTGCCCCCCACATTACCCTCCTCATCACCCTGTGTTCTTCTTGGCTTTTCTCAGGATCTACAGTCTCTGATAGGAAATGTTACTTCAGATTCACATTTTTTTAAAATAATCTGACTGTGTGAAAGGTTGTCCCACTCCCCCAAGTGACATTCATAGAAGCTGTCTCGTACAGAAAATTCATAACATGATATATACTTTAATATAGTTATACTTTCCAGCTTTGTACTTTAACTCTTTCAAAAAAATATATGGAGGGGCATCTGGGTGGCTCAGTAGGTTGGGCTTCCCACTCTATCTCAGCTAGGTCTTGATCTCAGGGTCGTAAGTTCAAGCTCTATGTTGGGCTCCATGCTGGGCTTCAGTGGAAGGGTTTAAGTGGAACCTACTTAAAATATGCATATTTGTGTGTGTATATATATATATATATATATATATATATATAGCATGGCCTGGACATTCATGCATTTGGTGCAAGGGGTTGTAAAATCATGCAGGTATTGGATTTGCTAAATGAGCTTTAGTCAGCTGATTATTCAGCACTTCCTTTCAAGTTAAGAAAAATATTGAAGTCCTTTTCAGGTATGAGCAGGTTTAATGCTGAGATTATGCCTCCACCAAGGGTAGTTCAAAGAAATAGTGAACTATACATTATTTTTATATATTATATATTATATTTTATTTTGTATAATAATTTTACAATAATTAGTATATGATAAAAATTTTATATCTATATAATATATAAATATGAAATATATTATATATTACATAAATTTAATATATGTCATGTATAAACATTCATATATATTATATATTACTGTTAAATACGAACAGATACCAGAAAATAAGTGGCTGGTTTTCTTGACTGAGGTTATGAGAATATATAAGAGGAACAATCTTAGAGTTTCTTTCCTTAATAAACCATCACAAGTTTTATAGTTTAAACCAATGCTAAAAAATCTTTCAAATCAGTAACCCAGATTTCATAAAATTCTTATGCCTATTTGTTTCACACAAAGCTAGCATTGTACGAAAGAAAATCTCCATAGCCCTTCTTTTCTTTGACTTAAAGATTGATCCTATTCCTCCATGAGACCATCTCTAAACACACTGCACAAAATCCCTGAAGATGTGACTTGTAACAAGGTTTTTGTAGTGCATGGTGTGAAATCAGCACACATGTACAAGGCTGATAGTTGAGAACCCATTCACAGAACAGCATGGGAAAGCACAAGCCTTTCAAGAAGTCACAATGTACTTTTGCAATGTGGCAAATTGCAATCCACAGGAGATGATGGCAGCCAAACGAGAACGTCTCCTTTGCAAAATTTAGGAGGGAAAGCCAAGGGCTTTATGACACAGAATCATTTTTTTCCTTCACACTAAAGAAACCCTATAATGAGTGTTTCCACAGTCATTGCTGAGACATGGTTGAAAGAACTAAATTGGCAGGTTCAAAATCCTGGTAAGATATTCTTCCCTGAGTTTTTACCTCACTGCTTTTCCTAGATGCCAGTTGTGGAGATTATGTGGTGACAACCAGATGATACGCGTGGTATGTCCATGAGAGAAAAGGCGTTTGTTTAATCCATGTGTAGGTGAGCATTAAACACTTTAACAGTAACTCCTGGAAGACAGCAGACAGATAAGGTGAAGTCCCAGCCACTGTTTTGGTGGAATGAAGTTGGAATTTCCCTAACCAGAAAGGGAAAAGAGGATGAGAAACATAGGTGATTGTTGCAAGCAACATTTAACATCTAAGATATATTTTCCCACAAAGAAGGAAGGAAACAAACTCATTCCCACCACAGATGAAACAGACAATTTACAGACAGTGCTTTGTGGAAGACATTCTGTTGAAAAGGTCTTCTGAAAATATATTGACAGATTTTCTTTCCCTACCTTTGCCATTTCACAGGTGTAAGAAATATAAATTGTAATAAATATAGCTTGAAGAAGAGAAATGATTGATGAAATCTATGTAATCAACTATTTCTTCTACTTTGTTTTTTTTTTTAAAGATTTTATTTATTCATTTGAGAGAGAGAGAGAGAGAGACAGCCAGCGAGAGAGGGAACACAAGCAGGGGGAGTGGGAGAGGAAGAAGCAGGCTCCCAGTGGAAGAGCCTGACGTGGGGCTCGATCCCAGAACGCCGGGATCACGCCCTGAGCCGAAGGCAGACGCTTAACCGCTGTGCCACCCAGGCGCCCCTCTAGTATTTTTAAATGTTATTTCCTTCTTATTTCCATTTTTTGTTCATTGTGGTGTTCAGAATGTTTACATCTTTGTAATTTTTAAATTTATTCTTTTTTTTTTTTTAAAGATTTATTTATTTATTAGACAGAGAGAGACAGCCAGCGAGAGAGGAAACACAAGCAGGGGGAGTGGGAGAGGAAGAAGCAGGCTCATAGCAGAGGAGCCTGATGTGGGGCTCGATCCCAGAACGCCGGGATCACACCCTGAGCCAAAGGCAGACGCTTAACGACTGAGCAACCCAGGTGCCCCTATTTCTTCTACTTTGAACTTCAGTTTCAGACAGAAGAAAGATAATTTTTTAAATTAATATACTGGCTCTGAATAAAGAAAGCAAGAGGTCTGCTATCATCCAACATGAATCAATGTATATAAAAGCAAATGAAACACAATCACGATAATAAAGGAAGACCATCTTGGCAAGGTAGGGACAAAGGACTTTCTCAGACACTCATGACAAATGGTTCCCACCAAAGCCCAGGGAAAAGTGATTTGTAGTTAGCATGAGAATCACACTGTAGTGATGTTTCTATTTTTTTTCTACATATTTAGGCTTATGTTCAATGTTTATAGAACACTGCTCATTCCTCAGTGTGCTTGGTTATTTAGAACTAAACTTATGATTATGTTTATAAAGTTTTGAATTAAAAATAATGTTTAGACTATAAGAGTTAGCTGAACAAGAAGAATCTAACTAACAATTTTATTCAATGTATGTTTGGGACAGATCATGTAAAAATTAGAGAATAATCTCACTTCCACTTTTGGCATGTTGTCTGAAAAGGTCTAATTTTCCTTTGGACAGTCCTATGAATATGCAATATATTTCCAGAAACTTTGTGTTCAAAAGTTGGGCCAATTTTTGATTGGAATATATATATATATATATATTTTTTTTTTTTTTTTAATGCCAGGAACCGCAATTACCTGGCATCCAATGTATAGTTTAGATAATCTGGGCCTTTCTATTATTTTTTTCTATGAATTAACATTTGTTAAAATAGTTATTTTTTATTATACATTTTCCAAATGTTTCCATTTTAAATTTTGTTAACCAGAAATTGGTTTTATGGCAAGTTATAAAAACTCTTTCCCTGGCTAAGACATCTCCAATAAGTTTAATTTCTATTACTTTTCCAGCTATGCATAGAGCTGGACTTTAACTGCAACTGTGCTTTGCAGAGAAGAGGCACCCCATTAAATATATGACCATTAGTATGTGAGTAAAAGTGTATTTGTCATTTCCAGACCGGGGCCCTACAACCTCTTAACACAAACCTCCCTGGTCTCTCTTTTTCCTTACCTCCTGCTAGATGCTGAGACTCTGGTTGAGGCTACCAAGGCTCTGGAGCTGTGGTTGGCAATTTTTTTTTTTTTT
>NW_024426552.1:49779599-49842738 GCF_017311325.1 Ursus maritimus | reverse complement strand
TTTTTTTTTTTTTTCCTGAAGAGGCCAGATTGTAAATTTTGTGCTTGTCATATTCTTTTTTTATATCCATTAAAAATGCAAAAACCACTCTTTGCTCATGTGCCATATGAAAACAGGTTTGACACCAAAATTAGTCCAGGGGTCCTAGTTTTCTTACTACCACTCAAGAAGATGATGGATGAACCACATGGTAGAAGCTTGAATTCCCGAATGGCTTCCTGCAAAGGCACCCTTCCCAGCCCTCCATTCAACCCCGCAGGGAACTATGATGCAGGCTAGAAAGCATTAAGCCCCTGAGATTGGAAAGTTGTTTGTTATATCAGTTTCTCTACCCTGACATATCCTCTTTTATCTAATTCTTAACCCTGTTATGATCTAACCTAAAATCCAGCTGGAATATTCTTCCCAATTACCTCTTAAATTTGCTGTTTAATAAACTTCAGATACAAAGTGTGCTTTTAATCCCGTTCCCTATTTTAGTTAGCCAATCTGTTAACATTTAACACTTTAACCTTACCTCATATCCAAGTACTTTATCCCTGACACTCCTGATTTTCCTGCTATCCAACAACATCCCTCTAAGACTCATGTTCCCAACCTCTTTGTGGTAGTAGAGAGTTTGCAGAAAGTTATTATCAAGTGACAAATCCTGCCATGTGTGAGCACTAAACACTTTAATGCTTCTGGTAAGTAGCCCTATCACTCTAACCAGCAAAAGTGTTGGTTTCCTCTTTCAAAATGAGCAACAAAGCTCTGCCTGAGATAAGCTATTAGTAAACGCCATCGGGCAGCTCTTACGTTAGATTCTAGCCTTTTCGGGCACAGGGGGAGAGAATTCAGTTATTTAGATTAGAAAGCTGATAAGACTTTTAGTTCATTTTATGGGTGATGGCATAACACTCGCAAATATAAAAGAGATTGCAATCTAAACAATAATGACCAAAACTCCAAATAAAAAAAGCAGTTTGTCATGAGAGCTATTACGTTTTCTGTTTCTGCTGTAACAAATTATCACACACTTACTCATTTCAACAAGATAAACTCATTATCTCACAGATTCCATGGCTCAGAAGTCTGGGTGCTAATTAGCTGGTTCCTCTGATCACATCTCACAGGCTGAAATCAGGCTTTGGCTGGGGCTGCCATTCTCATATGAGACCTGGGGGTCTCTTCCAGCTCCCTGGTTGTTGGCAGACTTCATTTCCTTGTGGTTTTAGGGCTAAGGCCCCTGTGTTCTTGGAGACTGCCAACTCAGGGTCAAACTCAGCTTCTAGAGGCTGTCCTTCTCCATCAGCAGTTCACAAAGTAGCCATTTGGTTTTTTCTTCAAGTCAGTCCAGAGTGAGTGTTTTTGGCTTTTTTTGTTGCATCTTTTCTGCCTCTGGCTAGACAAACTTTTTGCTGTTTTTAAGTGCTTGTATGATTAGATTGGGCCCACCTGGATGATCTCAGGCAATTTCCCTATTTTATGGCCTATTAACCTCAATCACGTCTACAAACTCCCCACTAAGCCCCCCCCTTTTTTTGCCAAATAAGGTAACAAAGTAAGGTAGCAGCTTCCAGAAATTAGGGTGAGGACCGTTGTTTGGTTGGTTGGTTGGTTGTTTTTGGTGGGAGGACGGGTTTATTGGGGGTGGAGTGTTACACCTACTGGATTGGAGCATCAGGAAAAACATGTAATTCTAAATAAATGTTACCAAAAGGTATAATTTTTGTAAATTTCTGATCTATTTCTTCAAAAACACTTAGAAAATTTTCTAAAAGTGAAAAATGCAGAATGTATTACAAAGCAGAGATCATGATTTCGATTACAGAATTTCCATCGATTGCCCTTGTAATGCTAAAAAAAATAATTTGAAATTCCTTGGTTTCCTAATTTTTTTATCCTGGCAGGAAAAATCTTGCAAGATTCGAAATGGGGGGAAAAACTCAATGTGTGTTCTCTCTGGTTCGCCTATATGTGTATCACTATCATTGGCCATTGAGCATGTAAATTATAGAACACTGATCATAATGCAAATTATTCTTGTGCATAGAAACGCAAATTAGTTGTGTCCAGTAAAATGCAAGTGACTGTTACCCTATGGGTAGACCCTTGCTGCATCTTTTTGTAAATTAATTTCAGAATTTGTTGTTCTCTTTTTATATATGTGGTTCTTAAAATACTCCTTTGAATTGGTTGCAGCATCTTACTGGCTCCCACATTATATTGAGTTAGACAAAATCTTTGACATGTGTTCATTCTGTATTTGTTAAGGATCATGATTTAATCCTTTTTAAAAAATTGATCTCTTAACAATTTTCAGAATAGAGACAATCATTCTTCCTTTGTTTTCTACCTCCTTACCTTCTACCTCAAGGATATCTTTCGAGTTGAAGGCTATTCAAAGTGATCTGGCATTTGGAGATGCCCCCATTTGGTGCAAAATAGCCTTCAGCTTATTCTAGGAAAGGTCTAGGTCAGTGCTCCCCATTGGAAAAGTAATAGAAGTCACAAATGAGAGCCACTTATGTAATTTAAGTTTTCTAGTAGCAGCATTTAAAAAAAGTAAAAGGAAACAAGGGACGTTAATTTTGATACTCTAATTTATTTAAACCAATATAATAAAAAATATCTTCATTTCAGTAGATAATCATAATGATTATTAATAAGTTACTTTATATTTTTTATATTAATTCTTCTAAATCAGGTTTGTATTTTATATTTATAACACATCTCTATTCAAACTGTCCACATATTAAGTGTTCAATACCTACATATGACTATTAGCTTCCATACTGGACTGTTGGAGCACTAGAATTACCCTAGATTCTACTGATTTTCAAGACAGTTCTCTTAGGTTCTAATAAATTTTTCAGATCCCAATAAACTACAATAAATTCCTTTTAAAAAAATTGTGGTAGACCTAATATTTTTGTTGCTTGCAATAACATCTGATTGGTATTCAATGACAGAATATTACATAGTGGTTTTGATTTACAAAGTACATTCATGTCTTATTACTTTACTAAATCTTAACCACATTAGGAAAAATAAGGAATTCCAATTAGGAATTGTTTTATCCTCATTCCTTAAAGTGAAAGAGCAGACATCTCAAAGTCAGAGATCTCAAAAGTACTCTTAGAGCTAGACATTTTTACTGTTGTATATATATATATATATTGATATATATATATATGTATATACATATATATATATATATCATTTTTACTGTTGTGTATATATATATATATATATATCAAGATAAATTACCTATGCTATGGGGGGCATATATATATATATATATCATTTTTACTGTTGTATATATATATCAAGATAAATTACCTATGCTATGGGGGGCCTGGGTGGCTCAGTTATTAAACATCTGCCTTTGGCTCAGGGCATAATCCCAGGGTCCTGGGATCGAGCCCCACATTGGGCTCCCTGCTCCGCTGGGAGCCTGCTTCTTCCTCTCCCACTCCCCCTGCTTGTGTTCCCTCTCTCACTGGCTGTGTCTCTCTCTGTCAAATAAATAAATAAAATCTTTTTTTAAAAATTACCTATGCTATGCTGCAGTAATAACCAAACTCCAAAATCCCAATGACTGCACACATCAAATTTTTGTTTTTCACCCATTTTACAAATCAGTGAGTCATGTGCTTCTGATCAGGCTCTCCTTCAAAGTTAGAGTCAGAGATCCAGTCTACTTCCCTCTTGCAACAACACCATGGACGTATCCTTTGTTGCTAGTCATGGGAATGAGAGCAGGGGCAGAAATCACCTGCTCTGACCTGTAACATTTTTGCTGACATTCCACTGGTAAGAATTAGTCACATAGCCCAACCAGGATGAATGCCACTGGAGAATTTAAATCAAGAAAGGGATATTTGGTTTACAGTAATAATATCAGCCACATTAAGCAATGGTCAACTCAGTGATTTAGAAAAAAATATTTTATTCTTGAATATACAGATAGTGTCTCTTTTCAACTGTGAATTGTTCAAAAATGAAATTTGCCTTCTTCTCTTCCCTATTTTCTACTTTGTCCATTTTGTACTTGGCTTCATATGCATTTTACTGCCAAATGCTGCATAATTTGACAATGTAATTTTTTCACCTTGTACTTTTTTTTCCCATTTCTGTAATTAGTATCTTATTTCAAACCTCATAATTTATCTGAATCATTTAATAGGCTCTGATTAATTTTTTCTCTGAAATTAATGTCTCCTCATTCTTTACTTAAATCCTAGCTTTACTAGTGAAGAAACTTGAATGACCTTGGGCAAGTTGCTCTGTTTCTCAGTTTCTTCATATGTAAAACTTCAAAAATAGAAAAATTTTAATAGAGCGAATAGGAGGATTAAGAGTTAAAACAAAAGTGCTTAGAGGACTGCTTGGTGTTGGGGCACCTGGGCAGCTCAGTCAGTTGAACAGCTGCCTTCAGCTCGGGTCATGATCTCAGGGTCCTGGGATCAAGTCCCATATCAGGCTCCATGCTCAGCAGAGCCCTCTTCTCTCTGCCTGTGGCTCCCCCTGCTTATGTTCTCTCTCTGACAAATAAATAAAACCTTAAAAAAAAAAAAAAACACTTAGTGTATAGTACATATGCAAATATTAGCTCTTATTACTACTAGTCCAGCAATGTTTCTTATATTGACATTTTCACTGTAATCCAGCATTGCAGATTTCAGATTGGCATTCCACAGTAATATCCCAAACTATTATCATAGGACTCTGTAGCACTCATTGTTTTTTGAACACTAAATATCAGAGGATGTTCCCCTCTACTCATGATCTTCTACTTGGAGCAGATTTCTCCCACATTTCTGTCAAAAATCTCTGTTTATTACTACTATAGGAATGAAGCATTTCCTGATCCTGAAAAGGGTGGAGGGAAGCTGTAGAGAAGTGGCAAGAAAGGAGACCATAGAACTAAGTAAACAATTTTAGCCATTCTAGGGAAAATATTTCATCTTCCTGCAGAATCCCAGTGGCTAGCCTTGTGTTAATCAGGACTCTCCAGAGAAACAGAACCAAAAGGATTGGCTAATTGATTTAAAGGAGTTGGTCACATGATTTTGGAAGCTGACAAGTCCCAAGATTTGCAGTCTGCAAGCTAGCAAACAGCAGAGATTTTACAATTTGAGTTTGAAGACAAATAGCAGAGATTTTACAATTTGAGTTTGAAGACCTAAGCACCAGGAGATCTGATATTGTTAAGTTCCAGTTTGAAAGTCATCAGGCTCCATACCCATAAGGAGCTGATGGTTTTAGCTGGGAGTCTGAAGGCTAGAAAAGACCAATGTCTCAGCTCAAGCAATCAGGCAGGAGGAGTTCCTTCTTACTCAGCCTTTTTGTTCTATTAAGGTCTTCAATTGTTTGGATGAAGCCCACCCACATTAAAGAATGCTGTCTGCTCTACTTGTTCTATGGATCCAAAAGTTAATCTCATCATGAAATGCTCTCATGGACACACCCAGAATAATGTTTCACCACATGTCTGAGTATCCCATTGCCCAGTCAAATTGACACATAAAATTAACCATTATACCTCTCCTTTATTATTGTTGCTTTTAAAGTTTTCTAAAGTAATATATCTTTCAATATTAATTCTGTCTCATCTTCCTGTCTGCAAATTCTTGAAAGAAAAGATCATGTCTCATTTTTAATTTTTTTCCCTTTAAGATTTGTACAATGATGTGCAGCCTAGACTTTTTCAATAAATCCCTGACCAACAGAACTTGAACTTGATCATATGACTCAGAAAGAGGTAGAACTTAACAATTATTGAATGACAAAGCTGCCTAGCAGCAGCTAATTTTAATCTTCATAAATAGCACCCAGTGGCCTAAATCAAATAGTCAATGAGATAGTACATGTTGCCAAATTCTGTTGTGGCACATAAACCAGGATTCCATATAGTAATCAAATGTTGCAAGTTTAAAGTCAGGAAACAAACAGATAACCTAATGTTTACATTAAAACCTGTATTTTCAGGGCTCTCAGTCAGTTAAGCATCTGCCTACAGCTTAGGTCATGATCCTGGGCTCAGGAGGGAGTCTGTTTGAGACTCTTTCACTCCATCTCCCTCTGCTGCTCCCCCCATTCATGTTCTCTCTCAAATAAATAAAATAAAAACTTTAAAAAACCTATATTTGTAGTATCTGTGAAAAGCCTACAAGTTCTTCCCCATACGCATCCTTTAAAATAAACAAGAGTATTTTACTTCCTATTTTCTAGAATATTTTTGAAGTCAAATTTTGTTTATATTCTTAATTTTCTTGACATAAATTTGTTAAACTACATATCTCCTGTGACTTCTTACAAATTAAAATCAGTGGAAATGTTTAAATGACCTTTTATAACTAATAAATATGTAATTTTTGCTTATTTTAAGAAATCTGAAGATATGAATTTATATTTAATTACTGATTAAATCATTTTTATTTCTATTTATTGAAACTGCTGAAGTTTTCCCAAATACAATGCTTCCTCAAACACAGATATACACAGACACACACCTTTTGTATTTTCAATTATTTTAATAATATTTGATAAGGATTATCTATCATTTTATTAATTGCTGTTATATTGAATATTAATATTATAATTAATATTGTTAATATTAGTTAATAAAAATGTTAATATTGAACAAACAAATAAATTACCTCAGATATTATGTTACTATCTATGACAAATCATGAATCAATCTGTAAATATTGTAACTGGGATGCTGGAATCAAGAGGACCTGGTTCTCCTGGTCCCAAAGAGACCAGGCTCCGCCACTAGCCACTGACAAAATGCAGAGGCAGGTAAATGAATGGTGATGGTGAAACAAGAAAGGAATTTATCTCAGAGAGGCCAGTAAGGGGAAGACAGTGGACTAAGGTCTCAAAGACTATCTCCAAAGTGCTGAAATACTTACAGGTTTAAAAAAGGAAAATGTGGGGCAAATGTCGGTGGGTACATGCAGGTTACAACAGTAAAGATCAGGTCACTCACTAGCTTGGGGTCAATCACATGGGGTCTTGCTGGCTCAAGGCAGTTGTTATTGCTTGGGGAGAGAAGTTTAGGTTTCCATCATGGGCACTTTGCCCACCATGTCTTTTGCCTGATTCAAAAGATAAGATGGAAAGAAGATTTTAATCAATCAGAAAGTACAGACTGAGGTCAAAATGGAGGTAGTTGAAGTCCTCTTTCAATATTATGGTACTGATGTGGTTTTGGAATAGAGGTGAGGTTCAGTGGGGTAGAGTCCGGGGCCGACAACCAAGAAAGAATTCTTGAGACATGTTTGGTGCAAAATGGTGGTCTATGAAACACGGGGACAGGACCCATGGGCAGAAAGAGCTGCTACACTGGAGTTATGAGGGGTGGCTTATTATATACTATGGGGTTGGGGGAGGTAAGGAAAAAGGGTTATTATATACTATGGGGTTGGGGGAGGTAAGGAAAAAAGGGTTATTATATACTATGGGGTTGGGGGAGGTAAGGAAAAAGGGAGGTTGAGAAAACATTAGATGTTTTAAATTACACAAGGTGTAACTTCGTATGTTAAAGAAGACTCACAGGATACTGGAGGCCTTGCCATTGCCAAGTTAAGGTTGTTTTTCCCTCTAGCAAGGCATTAGCATTAAGATGGTTGGGGGCTTCCTGGAAGAATGTCACACAAGTTCCACCCAAGAGTGGGGGGTGGGGAGAGGTCACAGGGTGTTAGTTAATGCTTTGTGTTCAACCAGGCTTCTGCTCCTTCATCATTTCTCCCCTGAACAATTTTGACCCTTAAATCGTTAAGGTTGTTGAAGGTGGAAGGTCTCATCTTCTGCAACATCTTCCTGCTGGATAGGGGCGTAGAGATGTCCCTGCCTATGGGTCAGTATTGGTCAGTTGGGGCACATAGAGCAGAGTTATGAAAGGGGAGGCGGCTGAATCCAACATGGACAACATAGATGAACCTCCTTGAGTAGAAGGGATTATCTGTTAGCTGGAAGTTAGGGCAGTGAAGGAGTTTTGGCACTAGGCAAGGAAACATCAGAAATGACAAAACAAGTTTAATACTGTAACGAGAAAGAGAAGTCTGAGTAAAAGACCTTTGATAGTTGGCATTTGATAATTTTCCTCCAGCCCAGGAGTTTAAAGCAATCACTAAAGGAAAGTGATCATTTAAAGTGCCAGTTTGAGTATGTCAGTTAGAAATCCAGAAATATTTTGTGGTAATCTAGACTGTATACACAGCATTGTTTTTATGCTAGCACAAGTTTCACCTTGTGTAATTTAAAACATCTAATGCCATTCTGTTTTCTAAAACTGCTTCACACATTTGTATTACTTCAGCGTTTAACAGAGAAATGTTACTCCAGGTGTCATTTAGGGCTTTGACCATATACTTAAGTTTCCATGTGCCAAACAACATTTGCCAGTCTCAAAGAGGTAACAAATATAGATGCTAGGTGGTCATACCACTGAGACACAGAACATGTCCACCATGTTTTTAAATTTGGAAGGTTGGCTGAGTTGGTGATGGTTTTAATAATGGGTCCACACATCCAGGCAAAACCCCAGAGTAAGGGGCCTATCCAGCCTGGGGGAAGCCATGGCCACAGGTTAGAGCTGCATAGCCACTGGGTCCCAGCCAGGAGCCAGTCATATAATACTGGGCCTCCTTGAACTGCGGTCAGGATTTCAAGGGCTACTTGGTTTTGGAGGGCCGTACATGCAATGATTTCAGGCTCATATTTAACAGGGGAGTTGTGGCTTGATAATAATCCACTTTTCTTGCAAATTGCACCATGATCATGGAGGACCAGGAAAATATATTTGGTCAGCAAATATTTTTAAGGCTTTTGCCAATTGCAAAGTACAGGTGGGCACTATTAATTCTGTTTTGGGGGCAGACATATTTGCTGACAGGGCTTTGCCCTCAACAGTCCTGAGTCAAACTTGACTATAGCATACCCAGTTTTTCTTATGCCTCTTTTCCATGAAACTATTACCATTGGTGAACCAATTGTCCTCTGTATTTTCAATAGGGACATTTTAAACCTGGTCGACTAGAATAAACGAGATCAATAACCTCTGAACGGTTATGCTCTATAGAAGTACAATGGTCAGGTCCAGGCTTAAGGGTAGCTGGGTTTAAAGTCTGACAAATTTTATTATTTCAGGCTGTTGTATGCTTGGCTAAAGCCTCTCCTTCTAATTGTATATCCATAAAGGTGGCTTCTAGGATAAATATAACTATGTGGGATGAAACCATTAAGAAACCCTCTTTGTTTGAAGTCTAGCTTTAATATCTTAATTAACAAGGAATCAGTGGCAACTTGGGGAAGACTTGTCAAGAGATAAGGGCACCCCCATTTCATCATCCAGTCCAATCATAAGGAAAGTGGGGTCATCCATTATCTCCACAAGCCCATAGTTAACCCTATGGAGTCAGGTATGCTTTGACTTTTAAGGAGCGATTTCATCACCCCAGCCACACAGAATTGGTCAAGGTGATAGCTGAATTATACAATCATTGGGGAATCAATCCCATTTCCTCATTGTTCAAATAATTAATTTTATGTCCATGGGGTCCTGTTATTAGCCCCACAAAATAAAAAGCATGAAGATTATCTATACATGAGCTATTGTATAGAAATAGAGAAAAGCTATTTCTCTGAAGTTTACCTCAAGTCGTCTAGCTTAAGCAAACATTTAAGGACAATCAGATCTAGAATTTAACATCCACAAAGGTGAGTTATTTAAACATAACTTTCCTCTCTAAAATAACCCTCATTTCCAGAGATAGCCAAATCAGTACTAATTTGTTTGCAAAACAAGTCCAATTTTAGCAAACTTGGCATAATTATCTATATAAGCTCAGCAAGAATAGTGACTGATCATATAGATCTTTTAGAATCTGTTTTGCTGAACTTTTATAAGGAATCTCCAGGTTGAACTTTTAGCAGCCTCTACACGCCAGCCAAGCCAAGTACTTGCCATCAGATGTGCCTGTGATACATGTAGATTTGGGCGGATTCCTCTTCATGAGGTCCCCAAAGTAGCCTGAGGTTCCTGCACCTACCAGGAAGTGACATTCTTTACTCACCTGGTGAGGCTGCTGGCAACTCTGTAAGCAAGGTATCAGACCAACATTTCCAAGGGGCTTTATGGCCCCAGGTTTCATAAAGTCAACCTTAGTTCTTAAAGCTGTTAGGTCATATCTGAGTCTATGCATGTCTCTCAAATATGACCTTCCACTCAAAGCCTTGGTAAAATAACCAGTGTTCCCAATGGTGTCCTATTACTATGAGAACAATACTTATTGAACTTATGCAAATGATTATGATTGCCATGGAGGAAAGAATAGTTACTGAGACCTTTTTAATTTCAGAGGGTTCAGGTAGAGAGAGAAGTTAGATGTTTTAATTTGCTTTATTATTATTTCTGTACATCACTGATGTCTTAATCTGGAAGAGCAAACACTAGAGAACCAGCAATGTTTTAAACAAGAGTCATAACACTATAATCTTTTAGTTTATTTAGTCCCATGTTACTAATTCTTGTTTAGTTTGAATGCAACTTTAGTTAGTTCTGGAAATTCTTACCCATTTCAGTTTTAGGATTCTATAAAGCTGTCGAATACCTGTATCTGTCCTAAAAGTCCTTTATTTGAATCTCTTTGAAGATAAAACTCATTTTAGAAGACAATAAGAACAATTACAAATAAAAAAAAACACAGAATGGACATGGTTAGAGGTCTGATGAGATGAGAATTCACAATATAGCTGGCAAGGAAATCAGGTTATTTCTGTGACACATAACAGTTCAATAGCCAGAATAGAGTGAAGATGACCTTATATTAAAACATTAAAACTTTAGGAATTGTATATCATCTCTAGAATAATTTAGCATTTACCTAAATGTAACTTAAGTCTTACCATTTGTTTAACAGTGCTTCCGGAATAAGTTAACATACCAAATAAAAAGGTCTAATGAGTTAAAGAGACTTCATTTACAATTTAAATCTTGGTAAAGTTTGTTAAAACCTTAAAGTTATAGCACATCCCTGAATAGGATTACAGATCATTACAAAACTCTATTTTTATCTAACCAAGGTGACAATAAGAGATTTGAAAGGCAAATATTCAGGGTTCTATAGCTTAGCAAAACTTAGCTCCTTTAATACTAAGAAGTTAACTAAGTGACCGAAGACCTGATAATGACAAAACATAGAAACTTTGTTTCCTGGGCAAAGAGAAAACTGTTTACATTTTTTTATCCAGAGCAGATGAACAATTCGAAACCTTTGTCTTTTTGAACAGAGAGAAAGCAGATTTATATAACTTATACCACTGTACTTTAAAAATCCATTCATTTCAATCTTAGTCCATCCTGACCACACCTAAAATTCCTTTCTAAGATTTCCCTTCACAAACCTTCTACAACTTTCTTTTGCATTCAGATTTTATCCCAAGCCATCTTTCCAAACAACCATCTTATTTAGGACAAAATTGCCTTCTTTTACCTTCAATAAAAAATGCATTCCCATTCCTTATCCTTCTTACATATCTCCTACTTTTCTACATACAGAGTTGCTTCCTTATTTCCATCAGTCTTCATTACATTTAGTAGAATTTTGCATTCTTTAGAAACCTTAGTCTCCAGTGAAAGCTAAGTAGTAACCAACTGAACTGTTACACCAGAATTCTTTAGATGGCAAATTTATGAATTAATTAAACACAAAACATGTTTACCAACAGACTGAAATATCCTTAGTTTCTTTGCAGAAAGTCAAAAGCACAAACCTACATCCAGTACTCAATGCTTTAGCACTTTATCCTATTTGGAAAAATGTCCAATAAATTGAATTCCATTTATTATCCAAGCAAATCCTTAAAGTTTCAGGCTACCAAATATTCTGAAAGCTATTTTAACAATTACCCATGAAAACTTGTTGATGAGACAATTAACCACCATTTTAGTCTTTTTACTAATAACTCACAACAGAGATAACACAAGTTTGTTTGACCTTCAGTAAACCTTGATAGAATAAAAGTTTTACATTTAATGCTGATAACTTAAAAGACATGTCTATCTTAATTAAACCAACAAACTTAACTTAGTTTAAATACTGAATTATGTTCCACCTGGATCCTCCCCATTGTCAATTTTTACCCGAGACACTGGTGGAGAAATCTGAAGTGGTTGGTGTTAAGTCCGGGGGGTGCTCTTCTTGCTCCTTGATGGTGAGGGTAGGACGAGGAGCCATGGTGCAAGAGGCACTGATGGTACAGAAGCCAGTTATGCAGGCTGCACCCAAGGTGGTACAGAACCAGGAGGAGGCAGAAAGGGAAGTGCTGCCAGAAGGCAGAGAAAGGGTTCCCAGTTCTAGAGCTCATCAGCTCCAACAGAGGAGCAGACACCATGTTTTGTCACCAACAATGGGGAATAGGCAGTCCATGTTGGGCCAGAGAAGACAGGGAATTTCCCTGAAACAAAGGGAGTTTCGGCAGCTGCTTGGGAATATTCCTTAAAGTCCCTGTCCCAAGGGAGACTAACCCCAGTTTGCTCCAGTTATAGCCATCAACCCGGGAAATGAGTGAGGGAGACACCCCCACATCTGTTAGAAGGAACAGTGAGAGAGAAGAGAGTCAAGAGTCCCCTTTGCTTAGGGATGGCCTGTGTTTCCTCCAGCAACCTGGGTTTACTCGGAGGAGGCCTATTTAGATAATTATCATCCAACATGTCAGGAGAGAGTTTACTAGCTGACCCATTTAGGCAAACACATTCTGTAAGAGGCCCTTAGGTCGGGGTCCTGGTGTAGAGCAATGAAGGCCTAGGTATGAGCAATGAAGGTACCCTAGGTCCGTTTGCCCTGTTCCTTACAGAAGAGATCTAACTGATAGATCCCACTGAGGCCATGTAGTGTTACAGATCAGTACTTTCCTAAATTTTGCAATCCGAATTGTTTCCAATGGGTTAAAAGGCACCTCAAGAGAGAATCCTTGGGTACCAAAGGAGAAGCCTACTGAGGCCATGCTTCCAGAAGTGTAAAGAATGTCCATTACCAAATCCCCCCCGACTCTCAGGTGGCATCCCACACAGGGTATGTCAGAGGTTCCCGTGTGTCAAAAGTGACTGGAGGCATCCCTCAAACAAGACGTCACTATTGATCACAATCCTGTCTTCCCATGAAGGTATTCCTGCCGTGAAAGGCCTGTAGGAGGGATGCCGGCATCCCTCCCCTACCCCATCGCATCCTAGCCTGCCGATGGGTGCCTGGCGAATGGACTGAAATACCCGTGCCATGCCATCCTATGTCCTCAAGGTTGTGTACTGCCCTGCCGTTTTAACCCATGGGAAATACTAGAAAAGTTTTACAAGGGGAAATTATTGAATTCTGTAGTCTAAGTAGTTAGTGGAGGGCATTGATGGAAAGCAGTAAAGATGGAAATCCATCACGGTCTAAGTGACATTCCAACACATGTGGTACTTACAGCCAGCTTCCTTAGGAAACGTTCCCCGGTTGGGTTGTAATTCCATTGGGTAGTGGTTTCAGCCAGCTCCGAGTGGAGATCCCATGGCCAGAAGTGGCTAGACCAGGGATGTGGAGGGGATCACATCAGATCAACAGAAGGAAACTTCACACGGGAGTCTTAAGTTTGGCAGCCATGCTAGTCACTTAGGTGGCTGTCCCATGCCCAAGACAGATGACTTTGTATAAGGCCAGCAGTAAAGAGAGGGCATCAAGTTTCTGGGTCTTATTAACATCCCGCTGGGGTACTAACTTCCAGCCAAAAGGCAGGCTTTCTCCTCCCCATAGAGTAGCCACGAGCTAGAGGATTGCTCCTGAGCAATCAGCATGGAAGTGTTCCAATACGGCCATATTCCTTGAAGAGCCCCTGAAAGGAGAGTAAAGGGAGAGGAGAGAAACTACTCATCAATTTTGCAAGGAAGCTCATAGTCCAGATGTAAAGACTCAAAGCCCCATGTTCAGGTACCATGTGATGTGGTTTTGAAATATAGGTGAGGTTCAGTGGGGTAGAGTCTGGAGCCAACAACCAAGAAAGAATTCTTGAGATGTCTTTGGTGCAAAATGGTGGTTTATTAAAGCATGAAGACAGGACCCGTGGGCAGAAAGAGCTGCTGCACTGGGGTTGTGAGGGGTGGCTTATTATACACTATGGGGTTGGGGGAGGTAAGGAAAAAGGGAGGTTGAGAAAATACTTTCATATGTTAAAGAAGACTCACAGGATACTGGAGGCCTTGCCATTGCCAAGTTAAGGTTGTTTTTCCCTCTAGCAAGGCATTAGCATTAGGATGGTCGGGGGCTTCCTGGAAGAATGTCACACAAGTTCCACCCAAGAGTGGGGGGTGAGGGGAGGTCGCAGGGTGTCAGTTTATGCTTTATCTTCAGCCAGTCTTCTGCTCCCTCATCAGTATATATATGTATTTGTATGTATATGTGTATATATATATAGATAAAATACCGTATGTATGTATTTACTATGGTATTTATATTATATATTATTAATATTATGGTATATATATTTATATGTAGCTGTATATATATATTCCATATGTATATGAATTTATATGTAAAATATATGTACATGTATTTTAGAGGGTTTGCCAAAGCATATGACAAAGCAGTTAGGACTCCCTTCTTATGAGTAGGTTAGGGATTACAGTCTCCTCACAAGGAACAAAATGGCAGACACTGTGAAGTTAGTATAGATTTTTCTTTTTTAATAGGAATCAAGCTAAATACATCTTGACCTTAGCCAGCTTTTAAGTTCTATCCCCATAAGAAATAAAATACAATTAATCATTGAAACAAAACATGGAAAGTATAAACTAAATGATGGTTAACCAATGTATTTTATACATTGGAAACTCAGCTGGGTATAATGATCAATCTGTTTAGATTACATAAAAGACACATATACAAATGTTTAAATTATCTAAATGACTTTAATTTTTCCATGTTAGAATGATTAGTACATTTTCTAACAGAGAGCTAAAAATGCAAAACAAAGAAAACGAAATATGGCATAAATTTCTACTTCAAAATACCCTTTTATTTTCCATCCAGGAGTCTGTATTTTTTTCTTGATACCCTACTATCCAAATCATCTTTGCCATATAGATGCTGTTGTTATATTGAATTTCCATATTCATGTATTTTAATCATTTAGTCTTAGGTTGGCAATAAAACTAAAAGAAGTCTTTATGTTTAGTTGTAACTCTTTGTTATGATACAACATTGGCCTTACAATTTCATGTTCTAATGTACTCTATAGTCTAAAATATATTTTATTTGCATTCTCAGTTTTATCCCTATTGAAGTTTTTCATAATTCCAGCAGAATTCTGGTCTGAAACTGCTAAGGCAATAAGTATGCAAAGGGTGTGAATTATTTATTTATACAGATGACTTTTAAGTTGAGGCCAACATTAATTTGACTAGGTCACTGGCTATGGAAAGCTGAAAGCCACGTAAATAGCTGGGGAGCCAATGTCATTTAATTAGTATACTAATGTCTACAGTTTCTGAATAATATATACTCACTTCAAAAAATTGTTGTTTAATTGATGAAAATGATCTTTGTTATATATCTTTATTAATCAGATTCTATCTTACTTAATAACATGACTTCATATAATTTTCTGAGCAGTTATTGCCAAGTGCCCAAACTATTTATACACTAAATTATGCTAAAAGTGTAGATACTGCTAGTTCATCTTTTGCTGCTTTATAGATGAAAATGAGGCTCTGCAAGAATTAGAAGCAGTTCCAACTATCCTTCCTCATCATCTTTATATACAGTTAGCAAATCTGAGCTTATTTCATAAACTATGGATGGATTTTTTAAATTGATTTTTCAAGATCCACATTCTTAAAATAAGGCTCCTTGTGTGCAACTAAGTTATGGATTCAAGTTTTATGCTATCTGACGTCTCTGCGTAAGGACTCTCCGATATAGCCAATTTCAGGGTGCTGCTCTGAGTTCACTTCATCTTGCAAGATGGATTTAACTATGGAATTAGATGTAATGCCTTTTGTTAAATAACACACTGATCTCTTTGTTAAAACAGCTCACCGGCTTTGGCTATTTAAATTCTCTTCTTTTTCTGCAGGTAAATGTACTCATTTGTAAGTCTCTTTTTATTTTTCTTCCTCATTCTGGCATTTTTATGCTATGAGTGTGGTTCTCTCTCTAAACTACAGCTTGTTTTTTGTTGTTGCTAGTTTTGGTTTTGTTTTGTTTTGTTTTTTTTCTCTTTTCCTGCAATTAATGGAACATATGCATTATGTAGGAGTCCCTGTTTTCGTCTGGCCTGGAAAACGTTTTAGGCAACAACATGATTTGTTTCAACTTTATTAGTGGAAAAAAGCCAACACATTCCTCACAAACTTGTAGACTTGCTTGGCATTTTATGCAGCATTCAGTTTAAGCAAACAGGTCTTTGAATATGCTTTAAAAACATTGAATCTTGCTAGTTTAGTTAGAAGCCAAAATTCAGGACTTAAACTCTGGGAAGATGCTCAATTTCCCTAATCATTCCTTCTGAAAAGCAGGGGTTTGATTCCAGACAACAGGCAGTTAAACTAATTAATCGTGGTAATTTACTTTATATTTTCTTTGCTTATCCACACTGATACATAGTTCTAAATTTGATCCTACTGTCACAGTCTGTGTATATATATGTATACATAACATGTATATATTACATGTATATATATGTATATATGTATATACATATATATACACGTATACATATATATACATGTATACATGTATTTATTTGTCCATGCATCTCTTTTATTGGCAATAGGTTTGGAATCTCCTTTTGACTAACTCAGGGAACCTGAGATTTCCAAAATGGAGCATCAAGCCTAAGAGAGGCTCTTTTTAAAATAGGGTAGGGAGAAGGAATTTATACACTTCATCAGATGAGAAACCATGAACTTTTAAAAAGGCCTTTTAGCCAGCTGCAAGCCCTCAGCCTGGATTTAACTTCCTTACCAAGACCCCTAATCATCTGCATTCTTCACTTCCAAAGGAGCCAATGCAATTTAAAATGTTTCAATCCCTCATTTGTATATTAACTCAACCAATCCCAGTTAACCTAGTTTCAATCCTTTTTTGCATAGAGGACCTGAATGAGAACAACACTATATGCCTTTTGTTTATATAGCAGCCCCCTCTTTACCTTCCCTGAAACATACTTCAAGTTTCTACCTGAATCTGTGTCTCCTGAGTTGCAATTCTAATTGCCTAAATGAATGCCTGTTCGCTTAATTTCCAGTGAATTCTTTCTTGTTGACACGGATGGCCCTGTATCTGATGAACTATTCTAACTGTGCCATCTGTAAAAGTCTGTACTTATCTGACAAGTCAAAATAACCTTCAGTAAACTTTTCACTATTTGTGACAATAAATAACTCTTTGGGTCAGAGAAAGCCAAGTGATTTACAAATTCAAGACATCCTTCACACCGCATACTCCTCCAGTATAGGAATTATTAAACTTGTATATAAATAAAGTTATCAACCTCTTTTTTTATTTTTCTTATTTCTAGAACTATAAATAGACACAGTAGATTCAGGTCTATCCCATGATGAGTACTGCTATTGGGTGAACACAATTATAATGAAAGTACACTAGATTATTATGCAGATATAGGCATATATTGATGTGTTTGCCTTTCATTTTCAGATTGAAATCAATTCTACTTTAGTGTCAGTACACTCAGGGTAGAAGGGATATCCTACTGTGATTTCAGCATAATAATGGCTGATTGAAGTGTCAATGATTCAGTTGTGTTTTATATTACAAAGTTAAACACGATCTTTTCATTTAAACAAAACGGATCAGAATAGATGGGGGTGTCAGGACAAGAGGTCACAGTGGAACAATTTAAGCACCTGAATACTCCATTGAAAAACAAAAAGGAATTTATTAACTTGACCCTGACCATGAGTGGAACTGTACCTCAACCTCTCACACTTCAAAAAGCAGTTCAACTTTCTAAACACACATTACTTTTTATTTTCTTGGATGTTATTGCAGATGATGTGATACCATTTAAATGAATTGTTTAAAACTCTGAGAAAAGAAGATGCTAAATTTATAAAAAAGCCCATAGATTTTATTATTCATGTATTTTGAATAATGATTATTTTTTGGGAAGATGGAGGCAGGTGAAAGCATAGGTTATAGATATACTGAAGGCATAGCTCTTGAAAATGAACTGGGAAATCTTTGCAAAACGTAAATAGCTTCATTGATTTAAAAATTACCGTAATAAAATAATTTGGAAATTAAGAGTATGAATTTAGATCATACCCTTCTTTTAAGAATATTACATATATATGTGGATATAAATTGGCAGTGCATATAATTCAAAATTGAGAATATAAAAGTGAGGGTGTAAGCTGACCAGTGGTCCATCTGATAAGGGAGCAGGAGGCAAGCTGAGGACAAAGCACAAGCTGACACCCTGCAACCCCCACCCCCACTCACAGGTGGGATGCATATGATATTCCTCAGACATTCCTGGCTGCCCTAAAGCTAAAGAAGGATAAACAGATGGTTAAATTATAGAGATTACAGTCTTACAAGACAGGAGTCTCCCTCAGTTTACAAATGTGTTAGTGATTTACAGGGGGAAAAAAGGCATTCCTATCAATAACCCAACTTCCAGAAGGAAATGTAGATAAAATCAAATGTCTTTATAATCTGCATTGACAATTCTTGAGGTAGGTAGAGTATAATATTCCTCCAAGAAGCTCCCAACTGTCTTAATATTAACGCCTTACTAGAGGGAAAAACAACATTACCATGACAGCGGCAAGGCCTCCAGTATCTTGTAGGTCCTCTTTAGCATATGAAAGTTCTTCAACCGCCCTTTTCCTTACCTCCCAGAACTCCCAAGTATATAATCAGCCCTCACAAACCCAGTGCAGCAGCTCATTCTGCCCAGGGTGCCTTAATAAAATCACCTTTCTTGCATCAAGGACATCTCAAGAATTCTTTCTTGGTCCTTGGCTGTGGACCTCACCCCACCAAACCTCACCTACACTCAAAAACTATATCAAACCTTAGTTAAATTCTTAAACCTGTCTGGCATACTGAAATCATCTGTTAAAATAGTTCGGCCAGGACATCTCTAGTCCTCTACTTAATGTTACTACTTCTTCAAGTGTAATTATTGTAGGTGATTGCTATTTTGTCTTTATATTTTTCTATATAATTCAGAATTTTAATATTATTTATTAATGTTATAAGATCATACATTTACTTATTAATGAAAAAACAACATCTAGGTTCATGGAAGAAGTACTGATTTGTCCTCTGATTTAAACATAAAGTTGGCAGAATTCACTAGAATAGACCAGGTTATTTCCTTTCCTTTAATAAATGTTATTTATCAGACTGTGCACTAAGTAGAGCTAGACTATAGTTAAAATTCAATGGCAAAAATTTGTTTTCATTGTGAAATATATCCACTAGAAAATGGATAAGGAAATATAGTGCATTTTGATCTTTATTCTGCAAAAGTTTGACAAAATTTACTGGCACCTTTCTTGCCATAAGCATGGCTGTATGCAAGCAACCCCAAGAAGGGTCAGCACCACGGTGAGGTGAATCCTGCCCTGGAGATAAGGGACTATTAACCATGCACACCAGTTCCACTGCAGCCCTAGCAGTGGCTGGGGGCAGACATTATGTCTGACTGCAGAACCAATCTACCACTGAAAGTTTCTTAGGAGACAACACAGGGAAATCACCCTGTAATTCAGCACTATTGCAGCTCTGGTAAATGCCTTGATGGACTCAACTCAACCCCAAGGTGGCTCCAGACTGGCCCACTAAAAACACAGAAACCAAACCCTGCCCTTCATAGGCAAAACAGCAATTGCGGATGACTGGACTGAAGGCAAATGTGGTTCAGCCACCATAGTAGAGCACATGCAACACATATAAGAGACACCCCTGTTGTGTCAGACTATAGTGAACAGGGAACACTGCACTGTAGGGCACCACATGACCTTTTCTTCATAAGGCCACTGCTTTTAAGAGCAGGAGATATAGCTGACTTTCCTAACACATAAAAACAGACACAGAGAGTTAGATAAAATGAAGAGATAGAAGAATATGTACCAAAATTAAAGAATAGGACAAAATCACAATAAGAGGTCTAAATGAAACAGAGATAAGTAATATTCCTGATAGAGAATTTAAAGTAATGGTCATTAAGATACTCATTGGACTGGAGAAAAAAATTGAAGGACCTCAGTGAGATCCTTAATGAAGAGATAGAAAACATAAAAAGAACCAACCAGAGATAAAGAAATCAATAACTGAAATTAAAAAGACACTAGATGGAATAAATAGTAGACCAGAGGAAGCAGAAGAATGGGTCAGCACATTGGAGTAATGGAAAGTAATCAGGCTGAACAGAAGAGAGAAAAAAATGAAAATAGATTTAGGGAACTCAGCAATACCATCAAGCACAATAATATTCACATTATAAGGATACCAGAAGGAGAAGAGAGAGAAAAGAGGCCAGAAAATATATTTAAAGAAATAATAGCTGAAAACTTCCCAAATCCAGGAAAGGAAACAGAAATCTAGACCAGGAGGAACAGAGAGTCCCCAACAAAATCGACCCAAGGAGATCCGTAAGACACAAAGTAATTAAAATGGCAAAAGTAATGACAAAGAGAGAATTTTAAAAGCAGGAAGAGAAAAGAAAACAGTTACATATAATGGAAATCCCATTGGTTTATCAGCTGATTTTTCAGCAGATGCTTTGCAGGCCAGAAAAGAGTGGCATAATATATTCAAAGTTCTGCAAGAAAGAAACCTGCAGCCAAGAATACTCTATCCAGGGGTGCCTGGGTGACACAGCGGTTAAGCGTCTGCCTTCGGCTCAGGGCGTGATCCCGGCGTTGTGGGATCAAGCCCCACTTCAGGCTCCTCCGCTATGAGTCTGCTTCTTCCTCTCCAACTCCCCCTGCTTGTGTTCCCTCTCTCGCTGGCTGTCTCTCTCTCTGTCGAATAAATAAATAAAAAAATCTTAAAAAAAAAAAAAAAAGAATACTCTATCCAGCAAGGTTATCATTCAGAATAAGAGGAAAGATAAAGAGTTTCGCAGACAAACAAAAGTTAAAGGAATTCATGACCACAAAATCAGGCCTACAAGAAATGTTAAGGAGGAGTGGAAAGGAAAGGAAAGGAAAGACCATAAGTAGGGGTAGGAAAAGTAGTAAGCACAAAAGCAGTAAAGATAAGTATATGTATAAGAATCAGTCAAGGGATTCACAAAATAGAAAGACTTAACTATGACACTATATACCTAAAATATGAGGGAGAGAGGAGTAAAGAATGGGGTCAAACTTAAGGGATGATCAACTTAATATAGAATGCTATATGCAGAAGAGGTTATATACAAACCTAATGGTAACCACAATTCAAAAACCAGTAATAGATGTGCAAAATTTGAGGAAAAAGAATCCAAATATATCACTAAAAAAAACCAACAGTGAGAGGAGAGAACAAGAGAAACAAAGAAAATAGAAGAACTACATAAAACAACCGTAAAACAAGTAACACAATGGGAATAAGTACATACCTATCAATAATTACACTGCATGTAAATGGACTAAACGCTCCAATCATAGGACATGTGGTAATAAAATGGATAAAGAAGCAAGACCCATCTATGTGCTGTCTACAAGAGACTCATTTCAGACCTAAAGACACATACAGATTGAAAGTGAAGGAATGGAAAAGCATTTATGATGCAAATGGAAATGAAATGAAAGCTGAGGTAGCAATAAATATATTGAACAACATAGACTTTAAACCAAAGACTATGACAAGAAATGAAGAAGGGCACTATATCATAGTAAAGAGGTCTATCCAACAAGAAGACCTGACAATTGTAAATATTTATGCCCCCTATTTGGAAGCACCTATTTAGGAGCACCCCTACAATAATAGTAGGGACTGTAACACCCACTTACATCAATGGACAGATCATCTAAGCTGAAACTCAACAAGGAAACATGGGCTTTGAATGACACATTAGACCAGATGGACTTAATGGATATATTCAAAACATTCCATCCTAAAGCAGCAGAGTGCATATCCTTTTTGAGTGCATATGGACATTCTCCAGAACAGATCACATACTAGGTCACAAATGAGGCCTAAACAAAGTACAGAATGACTGAGATCATACCATGCATATTTTCTGACCACAATACTATGAAACCTGAAGTCAACCACAAGAAAAAACTTGGAAAGACCACAAATACATGGAGGTTAAAGAATATCCTACTAAAGAATGAATGGGGTCAACCAGGAAAATAAAGAAAAAAATTAAAAAGTACATGGAAACAAATGAAAATGAAAACACAATGATCCAAAACCTTTGGGATGCAGCAAAAGCAGGCATTAAGAGAGAAGTACATAGCAATACAGACCTACCTCAAGAAGCAAGAAAAATCTCAAATATACAACCGAATCCGACGTGCAAAGGAGCTAGAAAAAGAACAATAAATGAAGCCTAAAGCCAGCAGAAGAAGGGAAATAATAAAGATTAGAGCAGAAATAAATGATACAGAAACAAACAAAATAGTAGAACAGCTCAATGAAACAAGGAGATGGTTCTTTGATAGAATGAACAAAATTGATAAACCCCTAGCCAGACTTAGCAAAAAGAGAAGAGACAATGGACCCAAATAAATAAAATTACAAATGAGAGAGAAGAAATAACAACCAACACTGGAGAAATACAAACGATTATAAGAATATTATGAAAAATTGTATGCCAACAAATTGGGCCATCTGGAAGAATGGATAAATCTCTAGAAACATATAACCTGCCAAAACTGAATCAGAAAGAAACAGAAAATTTGAACAGATCAATTACCAGGAAAGAAATGAATCCATAAAAAAAAAAAAAAAAAAAAACACTCCCAACATACGAAGTCCAGGGCCAGATGGCTTTTCAGGTGAATTCTACCAGACATCTAAAGAAGAGTTAACACCTATTCTTCTCCAGCTATTCCAACAAATAGAAGAGGAAGGAAAGTTTCCAAATTCATTCTGAGGCTAGCATTACCCTGATATCAAAATCAGATAAAGACACCAAAAAAAAAAAAAAATCCTAAACAAAATATTAGCAAACTAAATCTAAATACACATTAAAAAGTCATTCACCACAATCAGGTGGGATTTACTCCTGGGATGCAAGGGTGGTTCAATATTTACAAATCAATTAATGTAATACATCACATCAACAGGAGAAGGTATAAAAACTGTATAATCATTTCAACAGATGAAAACAAAACATCTGACAAAGTACATTTATTCATGATAAAAACCCTCAACAAAGTAGGTTTAGAGGGAACATCCCTCAACATAATAAAGGCCGTATAAGAAAAACCACAGCTGGGGCGCCTGGGTGGCTCAGTCGTTAAGTATCTGCCTTTGGCTCAGGGCATGATCCCTGCATTCTGGGATCGAGCCCCGTATCAGGCTCCTCCCCTGGGAGCCTGCTTCTTCCTCTCCCAGTCCCCCTGCTTGTGTTCCCTCTCTTGCTGGCTGTCTCTCTCTCTCTCAAATAAATAAATAAAATCTTAAAAAAAAAAAAGAAAGAAAAAGAAAAAGAAAAACCACAGCTGACCTCATACTCAATGGCAAAAACAGAACTTTTTCCCTAATACTAGAAATAAGACAAAAATGTCCACTTTTACCACTTTCATTCAACATAGTATTGTAAGTCCTACCCATAGAAATCAGACAAGAAAAAAAAAAGGCATCCAAATTAGTAAGGAAGAAGTAAAATTTTCACTCTTTGCAAGATGACATGATATTCTATATAGAAAACCCTAAAGACTCTATCAAAACACCACTAAAGCTGATACATGAATTCAGTACAGTACAGGATACAAAATCAATCTACATAAATCTGTTGCACTTCTATACACTAATAATAAAGCAGCAGGAAGAGAAATTAAGAAACCAATCCCGTTTACAATTGCACCAAGAATAATAAAAACACCTAAGAATAAACTTAACCAAGGAGGTGAAAAGCCTGTACTCTGAAAACTATAAAATATTGACAAAAGAAATTGAAAACAATACAATCAAATGGCATTGGCACAAAAAGACATATGGATCAATAGAACAGACTAGAGAGCCCAGAAATAAACCCATAATCAATTAATCTTCAACAGAGGAGGCAAGAATATACAATGGGAAAAAGACTATTCCACAAATGGTGTTGGGAAAACAGCACAGCTACATGCAAAAGAGTGAAGCTGGACCATTTCTTACACCATACACAAAGATAAACTCAAAATGGATTAAGGACCTAAATGTGAGACGTGAAACCATGCTAATTCTAGAAGAGAGCACAGGCAGAAATTCCTTTGACATTGGCCGAGCGACTTCTTTCTCTGGATGTGGCTCCCGAGACAAAGGAAACAAAAGCAACAATCAACAATTGGGACAACATAAAAATAGTTTCTGCACAGCAAAGGAAACAATCAACAAAACTAAAAGACAACTTATTGTATGGGAGAAGATATTTGCAAATGACATCTGATAAAGGGTTAGTATCCAAAATATATAAAGAACTTATAAAAACTCACCACCTAAAAAACCCAAATAATCCAATTAAAAAATGGGTAGAAGAGAGAAGTAGACATTTTTCCAAAGAAGACCTCCAGATGAACAATAGACTCATGAACAGATGCTCAACATCACTCATCATCAGAGAAATGCAGATCGAAATCACAATGAGATACCACCTCACACTGTCAGAATGGCTAAAATTAAAAAATATAAAAACAAAAACACAAGAAACAAGAGAGAATGTGGAGAAAAAAGAACCCTCTTGCACTGTTGATGGGAATGCAAACTTGTGCAGCTGCTGTGGAAAACAGTATTAAGTTTTCTCAAAACCTTAAAAATAGAACTATCATGGGATCCATTAATTCCACTACTGGGTATTTACACAAGGAATATGAAAACAAGAATGTGAAAAGATATATGCACTCTTATATTTATTGCAGCATTAGCTACAATAGCAAAATTGTGGAAGCAGCCCAGGTGTCCATCAGCAGGCGAGGGATAAAGAAGAAGTAGTGTGTATATACAATGGAATATCACTCAAGCATAAAAAAGAATGAAATATTGCCATTTGCGATAACATGGATGCTTCTAGGGTGTATAATGATAAGTGAAATAAATCATAGAAAGAATATGATTTCACTCATATGTGGAATTTAAGAAACAAATGTACAAAGAAAAAAGGGACAAAGCAAACTGTATGTATGGAAGTTCACAGAAAATTGTGGCTCAAAGAGTTGGTTAGAATTTGGGGCTATAGTCACATATTAGGGTATAAGAAAGGAGAAAAAGGGCACTTCTGGGAAAATGAATGACTTCTTACATGGGAAGGGGTGAGGAAAACAAATGACTTTTAGGAAAGGCAAATGGGCCCTTAAGAGAACAGGGGGGAAAAAGGGTAGGTTTGAGACAGTATCTGTTTACATGTAGTGCTGACTTCTCCTCTCTAGTAGTAAGAGTCAATCTCCCTGCTTGTGCAACTCCAGGGAATGGGGATTTATGACAACTGAGTTCTTTGAGGGAGTCTCTGCTTTTAGGAAGATAAAGGAGTTCAGGAAAAAATCTATTCTCAAATGTTTTCAGCTCAAAATACTTTTTATGCTACAGTGGCCTATTTTGAACCTCTTCAGCCACTATACTATATTCATGATCTGGGACAAGTTGTTAAAATGTTGGATACTCCCTCTGAATAAAGAGCTTACTGACATCAATATTTTCTCACCTTAATAAGCAGCATTTCTTTTAAAAGAAATGGATATCACAGTTTAGAGATTCTGGAAAGTTGGTGTTATCAGATAAGCAGTGTGAGAGAGAACCTGCTCATTGCTGAGTCATTTTTTCTGGAACCTCCTATTAAAATGGAATCACTACCCAGTGTTTCATAGAGATCACCTCACAGACAGTATCTGTGTGATCCTGCATTCACAGATGGAAACAGTGGCTATTTATTTCACATTCGAAGAAGTTGAGATTTTTCAACTCTGCTTCTCACTTTGTATTGTTCAGATCAACTTTAATTAGTGTGCATCTAATAGATATGTATTCTGTTAATACATTAACATTGTTATATCTGTAACTCATTTGAAATCTTAGATGACTCAGTGCCACATTAGCATTTTCTTTTCACCAAATGTGCTATCAAGAACAGGCTTAAGAACAATTTATTTTACATGTTCATTGTATAAAATAAAATAGATAATACATATGAACAAGAAGAAAAAGGAAAAATCTCATATAAATCTATGAACAAGAGGTAAGATTGTTAGTTTTTATTTATGTTCTTCCAGACATATATTACGTAATACAGATGTATATAATTATTCTTATGAAATGGGGGATCTACTGTACATTATACTTTGTAACCTGATTTTCCCCTGAGAAATATGTCATAAATATTTTTTGGTGTTAATAAGATAACTTTATCTTAAGTTGTCTTTGTCCCCTTTTATGACTGAAACATACTTTTAAAAACAATACCTTATAATTTGATATTCAGATTGTGTCAATATTTCAGTAGTAAAAATACTTTGCTTTAAACATCCTCTTCATATATATTTATACATCTGTCCCATTGTATCCTCAGGATACATTCTTAGAAATATAATGATGCAAAATTTATACACTTTTAAGTAACCATAATTTTACCAATTACAATATTAATTTTGTTATAAATAAACTATTTCTTTCTTAATAACCCCCCTCTGCCCTCTGCCCCTTCGTCCCCATGTTACTCCCATTTTCTTGCTTCACTGATTTGAATTTCTTGGTATTTCCCTTTTCCCTCTATTTAGTATTTTTATTGTATGTTTCTTACTGTCTATTGGATTGGCAAATAACATATCAAAGATGAAAAATAAAATAAGGAGCAGTCCAATATTACTTAAACGCAAATGTGTAATGTTGCATTTCAACTTAAAACTACAAAACTTGCATCAATGATGTATGAAAAATAAACTTGAATTAAAAAAAGGAAAAACAGGTCTAAGGAACTGTAAAGAGAGACAGCCTTTTAAGATAATAAGTAAATTCTCTATTTTTAGTCCTCCACTTTCTTAATCTCACATCAGTTTACAAAAATTAGCCTCAGTCCTACATTCAATTGTCTGAGAAGTATTATTAACATCTACTGTTTCCAAGGGATTTATACAAAAAAGACTTTTAAAACTTTATAAACAGTGAATAAATTAAGAATGTTTTTCACTATTTAGAAAATAAACATACACAAGTGACTCATCAATCTGTTTGAAATTAGTTCACATTATGCTAATAGTTTATAGAATGAAAGCTATTCCTAAGAATAAATAAAATAGAGGTACAGATTTGTGAAACTTCTAATAGATTAAATAAAAGACCCATGTTTCAGAGCTCAGGTGGGCGGTTTTAACAAAATGATCTGACATGTGTCACTCTTCAATAGAGCTGTTGAGAAGCTTACAGAGACATTATGTAATCAAAAGCATAGTTCTCTTAAAATGAGTAACACTGTTTAATAGACAGAGATTATTAAACTTTTTTTTATCTCTTATTTGAAAATCCTTCTTTTGTTTCCCAAGGTCCAAATATATGTTAAATAAAACAGAAATATACCTGATTCCTGGACACCACCAGGATTTTTTTTTTTTTTTTTTTTTGCATTATACTTAGTTTATTCCTCTGCTAAAGCCCTTTGACATATTGGAATGCTATTATTTGCTTTAAATACATTTCTTCTCTTCTAACTTTTGAATAGCATATCCTTTATTCATTCTGTGTCCTTATTCCATAGATAATTGATTAGTAATTGAAAAATGTCCAGATTAGGACCTGATTTGTTACCCTAAAAGCTTATGTAAGTAGCTTCTATTGGCTTCAACTAGGTAACTTCTAGACTTTACATACCACCCAGAAGAAGCCAAACTTAAAATTGTACGGGCAAGGCTTTAGGCCGACTGGGAAAGACTTTTTTGTTGTAAATTCATTAATGGAGTATAGGGGTAGTCCTGATAATTTAAAAAATTGTAGCTTTCCCTTTGCAGTAGATATATTCTTATTAAAACAAAGGTTTTATTAAAAAAAAAAAAACCACCAAAAAACCTTGCTTATAACACTAGATGATGTTCAAAAGCCAGAATTGGATTTGGATTTCTCCACATCATACTTGCTTTTTGTATTTTGTACACTACAAATGTTTTTGTTGATGTAATCATGAGATAACTCCAGATGGGCTTTGGTAGATACATATTTTGAGCCTCTTATTATTATTTGTTAATAATCATCACTTAGTAGTAATGAATAATCGCCTGACATGTACAGATTTGTTTTCTGGCCTCTGTTACATTACCCTTCCCATGTTATAATGGTTCCTGCATAGTTGCAGTCGCTAATATTAGCTGTCTTATTGTAGATATTTGTGCCTGGATAGAGGTAATTACTAACTGTAGTCTTCCCATGGCATTTCTAATTTTCACTGGTTATTTTTATTGAAAGGAATGTTATTCCTTATTGAGAATGTTAATCTTATTGAGAGAAAAAAAAGATAATAAACATTGATTAACTTTAATTTTTATATTTCTAAAGATTTGAAAATATTATTTTTACTTGGAGGTTTCATCTTTTCTATCAATAATGATTAGGATATATCCTTTTCTTTTATTTGAATTTTAAATGTGTTTTTCTAACATGAATCATTATTACTATACCTGTAAGTCTTGATGGAGGTCAGACCAATTGCTGAAACTACATTCTAAAAAGATATTTTGATATTTTAAATGATAATTGCTGAAGTTAATTTAGCTAAAAAATGGATAAATCAGGTGACAATCTAATATACTCACAGCTTTTGTTCTGTCATTCTCTCAGCATGTGACCTGCACTTGATTATAATTTAGAGGTAAGTTTTCTGCTGTCACATAGGCTGAACTAGGATGACATTTCATTTCCTTAAGATATGCACACCCTGGAGATGGTTGTTTAATTATAATGAGAAAGCTGAAGCAAGAGGTGAAATCATGTGACACATGAAAATCAAACACTATTATGTGTCCATAATTTCAAAAGGCTCATTTATCTTTCTGGAAAACCATGGGGAAGCTTGGTAAAGATAAGAATATAGAAGTCTGGTCTAGAGAGATGATCACCCAGAGAAACTGCATTTTGTCAGCTTTCCAAGACTATCTTTCCAAAATCCATGGAAAACGGTTTTAACAAAGTGGTTGTTTCGGAGAAAGGGATGGGAATACAAAGATGTGAACTGAATCCATTACTATTTTACTCCTTTAAAAATGGCAAAATAATAAAAATTTTAAAAATCTCAGTGGTGATTAAATATTATGAACATTGATCTCTGTTCTGTATATACTTGAATTTATAAAAAATAAATTAAATTTAAAAATGTGTTAACTGGAGAAGTTCAAAAGTAATTTTTCAATTATAACATCCTGAAATTTCAAGAAGGCAAAAATCTTTCAGATGAATAAAGTATCAGGAAAATAAGGGTAAATGAAATTAGTATTAATTTACTACAGTAGACTAAACCAAATTTTTTACCAAATTTTGTGTGCATATTCAAGTGGCAGATGACTTCTTGTATGGGGAAGCAGTGAATGAGAAAATAATCTGTATTATAATTATCAACTCCAAGCTATCACTTAAGACCTCAGTCTTAAAAGCTTAAAATTTGACTTGATCAAGAACACAACTAAAATATCAAGCATTAGCATATGTCATATTAAATAGAACATATAAGATATTATCTCAAACTTTGAAACTATTTTGATGCTTTGCCATCTGGAAAAAATGTTTACAGCTTTAATTGTCACAGTGTGAGATAGCTAAAATTGAAATAGAAAAGTCCAAGGAAAGGTTGCAAAAACAATGTAGCAAAAGAGAATATGGAGATAAATTGTATGAATATTCCTCAGTTGTGAAAGGTAAACTCTGGAAGAAGGCGTATAGTTAATATCAAGAAAAATGTGGACACATAGGGCACATTTCCAAGCCTAGGATAGCATTTAATAGACATCTCTTAATACTTCTGAGAGTCGATCTTTCATAAAACTGTTAACACCTGCTGAGAGCAGGATGAGATAAAACTACAAATGGATTGAAAGAAGTTCAACAAAAATCATTGGTTATTAATCTATAACGGGAAATATGGCTGTTTAGGGGAAGAAAACCATTATTTCTCTGCTATCTTCCCTACCATGTGAAGAAGAATCTCCTTGACCAAACTTTAAGCAGGCTCACCTGAGTGCCCTTTTCTACTAGGCTTCATCTTTGGGCCCTGCCATTGAAACACCTTTGCAAGTAGACCTGATAAAGTTTCCCTTACTGTTTTAATAAGTGTCAGAATAAACGTCTGATCTTTCTTCTCCTAAAGACAGAATACTGAGGTCAAACCCAGCATAGGAATTCTCATGTTCTTTTAAACACGTTATAGATACGTTAACATATGTATATGTTAACGTTAGTAAATAAATACCTTTACATTAGTAAATAAATACTAATTATTTATTTATTTACTAATTATTTATTTACATTAGTAAATAAATACTCCAGAGTGGCTTACATATGAAAGGTCCTGTCTGTGCTAATCACTCACACATATACACACAGAGAGAATGAAAGCACAAGGAAGAGATCAGATTGAATTGATGTAGGAGAAAGATGATAGGGTTCAAAGCTGATGGTCAAGAAAGGATTCTTGAGACGTCTTGGTGCAAAAAGGTGATTTTATTAAAGCATGGGGACAGGACCCATGGGCAGAAAGAGCTGCAAGGGGGTTATGAGGAGTGGCCCATTATATATTTTCAAGTTGGGAGGGGGTTAGGGATAGTGTAAGTCTTTATGGAATTTTGGAAGTAAGGTTTCCAGGACCTTGAGAGGGCTAGCTATTGTTGGGAAAAGGTCATTTATTACTGTCTAATAAAACCTTAGTCACGAGACCTTTCAGGTGTATATCAGTGGGCCATATGCTTGGGATATGATTGCCAACATAGCATCTCAATGGGGGGAGCAGTTAGAGATAAAGGAAATTTCTAAAGGAATTTTTATATGCTAAAGTAAACTTACAGGATCCCAGAGGTGGGGGTCAGGCTAGGATTGGCTTTTGCCCTTAGCAAAGTATTAACATTGAGGCAGTTGAGTCCCTAGAGGAATGTCACTCTGCCTGTTTCAAGGACTTGTCAATGGGCTGTAGGTAGTAAGGAAATTTAATAATTTTTCTTCTGCCTTTGTTTCCACATCAGAATCAATATCTACATTTCATGAAAAACTGGAGGAATGTATAAGATAACAAAAGGGAGAGATGGAGGAAATTTTAGAAAGAAATTACATTATAGTGACTCAAAATGAGAGGTTTAAGTAGTAGAACTTTATTGAAGGGTGTGGTCGTGTTCTTCTAATGGAAACCATTGAATGGCAAAATGAGAAGAGTTTCTCTGTCTCAGAAAAAAGTAGTTTTGAGTACAATAAGTATGATGTAAATCTCTGTCACTTATTACCAAATAAGCCTATCACAAAATTCCAACTCTGTATATCTGTTTCCTCAATCATAATAAAAACTAAAATATTTTACAAGCCTACTCCTGTAACAAAAAAAATATGATAATGGATGCAAAGTGCTTTGTTAATTATAAGACATTATTATGCAACTGTAAAGGATGATTACTTAATTCTCAATGCACTGGGGAACACTTGAAAAATTTTGAGAAGCTAAAAAGTATCATAAACTCATTTTAGAAATATTTATTGGGCAAACTTGGAGGGAGATAACATGAAAGCAACAAGTTTACTGCAGTGGTTCAAATGAGAGATAAGGAGAAATAAAACACAGCTTTATACAGTTAAGGGATAGATTGGATTGAATTTTAGCAAAGGATTGGAAATGAAACAAAAAAGGGAGAAGACAAAAATGACTCCAGGGTTTCAACTTTGATGAGGATGGTGTCATTAATAATGAAAGCCATGAATGAAGAGTTTAGAAGAAAGAATGAATTTGATTTTGAAATGCAGATTTAAGGATGCCGGTGAGACATTCAGGCAAAAAATGCACAGCAAAGATGGAAAATAAAGCATGATGGAGGATCTGGGAAAGAGATAAAGATTTGGGAATCATTTATTAATTATTTATTGGTTTCAGTTGATATGGTAGAAATGAATGTAGACAGTGTTAAAAAAAATGAAGGTGCATGAATAGGGCCAAGGTGATGTTGATAAAGTTCTAACTGATAGCATATACATTTGAGATTAGAAAATAAAGTCATCTGTTGAGAGTGAGAGTTTATGAATAATACTGAGACCTGCAGATTATCTACTAAGTATGCCAGATGATGTCAGTCAACCAAAGAGAGGTAATAATATTATAAATAGCCATGTGAGTCTGACTCAGTTTCTTCTCGAAATCCCTGTCTTCCTTTAAGAATGTGCTTTATTCCATCCTAGTCAGTCGAGTCTTCTCTAAAACTACCACAGGCTGGATAGTTTAAACAACAAAGGACAGCAAAAAAGAGCCCTAGTCCCTTTCTCTTCTTGCAAGGACACTCTAATCTCATCATAGAGGCTCTATCCTCTTGACCTTATCTAAACCTAATTACCTCTCAAAGGCCTATTCACTAATACCATCTCATTGAAGGTTAGACTTTCAACATGTGAATTTGGGGGAGACACAAACATATCCCCATTTGTGAGACTGCCATTCAAAGCATATTGCTGTTCCAACAAGAGGGGTAAGATTTCTAGGTTTGTTCATTGTGGTAGGCAGAAAAATTGTCCTCAAAAGATGTCCATGTTCTAATTTCTGGAGCCTTATGAATATGCTTCTTTGTATAACAAAAAGGACATTTATTTCATGTGTAATTAAATTAAGGATCTTGAAATAAAATTTGAGTTTCTTTTAATAAAATTTGAGTTGACTTTATGTCCTTTGTAACTGAAAAATCCTAGTCCAATACATAGGACAAAAGATACAAGATGTCTCAAAAGGAAAATAGTGGAACTGGAATTAAGAGGTGTGAAGCATGTTAAGAAAATGTAAAGTTAGCAAGCAGGTTGAAGTTTCTGAAATTGATATTATGGGATAGGAGAAAGAAAAATTAGAAAACAAGTGTTAAATAATTAAATTAGGTAGCAGTAGATTAAAGATTGGTAGATGGTTGAGAAAAGTAAAAAAAAATATTAGAGGGGCACTTAGGTGGCTCAGTCAGATAAGTGTCTGCCTTCAGCTCAGGTCATGATCCCAGGATGCTAGGATCTGGGATCTAGTCCTGCATCAGGCTCCCTGCTCAGCAGGGAGTCTACTTCTTCTTCTCCCTCTACCCCAATGCCCACTTGTGCTCTCTCTCTCTCTCTCTCTCTCTCTCAAATAAATAAATATTTTTTTAGAAAAGAGAATATTAGAAATAATCAGCATGACATCTAAAGGGAATTGTACAATGAAGAAATTACAAGAGTCATCTAGAATAGATATTATGGGCAGACAAAAGTGTGACTCCCTTAGCTAATAGGAATCTAAGAGGAAGGTAGTGGGAATAGCTCTGCATTGAGAGTCAGATTTGCTCAATAAGAGAACGAGGGGAAAAAAGTAATAAAATTATAAAATTTAAACAACCCATGTATTTCAAAATTTCAAGTTTGTGATTTTTAAAATTTTGTTATTTCTTTAGTCAAAATTTAAAACCTAATTGGTAAAAGTTCACGTGAATAGATCCTATGGTACTCAGTTGGGCCAGATTTTTCTAATGTATTGGAAATTAATTCTTTTTCTAATTATTCATCTATAATGGAAGAGGAGGAGCAAGAGGAGGAGAGGAGAGATAGGGAAGGGAAAAAAGGAGAAAGAGTGAGAGGAGAAGGAAAGCCTCTAGCAAGAGGATCTAAAGTACAGGTAATTACAGTGGGCAAGTGTGCCTCCTATTACCACTGCCTTCACTCTATGTCCAACCACTCAGCTCTTTTTCAAGCAGAAACAATATTTTCACAGAATGTAGAATCCCTACAACAATGCTCAGTATAATGGCATTTGCTTACAGAACACTCAGAAAACATTTGTTGAAGAAAATAGTGTTTGCCTTCCAAATGTTGTCATCATTCTAATAAGCAGTGAAATTACTAAAGGTGAGAAAAACAGGGTTCTAGATTGCTCCTTTGGGGATACCCAGGAGTTGAATAGAAAGTAGAGCAAAATATTGATTTACCTCTTCTCTTTCTTGCTCTGTAGTGGACATGGACGCCAGAGGATGCAGTAAATTGTATTAGCCAAGCATAACCCAATTCCTTCTTAAGCCTAATTCCAGAGTATGAAGTAATACTTCCCTGAACATGATTTCTCTTAAGAAGTAGAAATGTGTTAGAGCAGGACCTCATCCAAGATAATCCTCTATTAAGCTTTTTAAAATGGCTCTGAAAAGCAGTGGGTAACCATGCTACTTGTGTGTAAAATGTTTAAAATACTTAAGAGTGTTGTTGGGGCTGCAAATTTGGAATTTAGCAGAGTCTTTGTGTTCAGTTCTGATCTATTTTGGGGTTTCCTCAGACTTGAGAAAGGTAGGAAATGTCACCACTATTATCTGGGTTAAAGTCGAGGAAATCTACTTATAGGCTGCAGTTCCAGTTTTATAAGGTCTTTTAAAACAGTTATCTGCACAAAAATTTCTCCCTATATTGTTAAAAAAATAAAACCTTAACATTTCATCTTAATGTTTTCTACTTTTCTGTCTAATGAGAATTTTGGGTTTCTAAAACAGTTTTATCTAACTGCTTCTAGCTGACTTTGCCATTTATAAAAAGGAATGCTTAGTGAGTCAGCAGTGGAGGGAAAGGGCTAAGATTTTTGAGTCTGTTGACCAATCTAAGTATACAGGGAAAGTGGAAAGCTTGAAAGTACTTTTTCAATAGGGAAGTTGTTTGCATTTTAATAAATGTACAACTAAATGGTTGTCATGTTTTGCTATAAAACTTTTAATGCTTCATTGTTAAGGACACAACTTTAAATCCACTTCCCCCACTTTTCTGTTACTTTTTTTCTGATGCAAAGTTTTTGGACATAAGCCAACATAATTTTAATTGTTCGTTAATGTGGGCAGATAATTGTAAACCGTTAGACAAATCACAAAGTGAGGAAAATTGTGTCACTTTTTCCAGTGGCAATTAAATATGTTGTCCAATGATAGAGGATGAGGCTCAGTGTGTCATGTTTTTCTGATCTGTTCCCAGGATAGCTGGGGCTCGCAGACTCCTCCAAGGCCATCAGTATGCAGAACTAGGAGTCCTTCACCTTCTTCATGCACAGGCTTTTTGAGCTTCTTCCACTGGGCTGCATGCTAATGAAGAAGGTTTGCAGTTTCACCAGCCAGAGGCAAATCCCAGGATGTATCTACCAACATCCAGAATGGGAGGGTTAAGTTGAATTCAGTTAGGGGCCTCTAATTAGAACACAACTAAAATCGTATCAAAATATAATCCTTTGAGTTAAAACAAGTAAATTGTGATGCCTTGAAATTTATGTGTAATTTTCTGGGGTCAATTACTGGTTTGCTTTGCATTTGACCATCAGTCATTTATTACTTATATAAAAAAGATCAATACCATTATCACAGAATCATTTATCCTATTACTTTAATTATAAGAATAATAATTATATGTAAAGTCAGTAGTGTTATACTACAAAAATATATTTATTAAAATATTTCTCAGAATTATTTCTAACTGCAAAAGAATGATATTTATTTTGATTTTCCCAGAAACATACTTCAAATAAATTTTGCTTTTGATGTGATAGTGTTTATAGGACGTATTTTGAGAATTTTTTAAAAAGATTTTATTTATTTGTTAGAGAGAAAGAGCACAAGCAGGGAGAGCAGCAGAGGGAAAGAGAGAAGCAGACTCCCTGCTGAGAAGGGAGCCTGATGTAGGACTTGATCCCAGGACCCTAGGATCATGACCTGAGCAGAAAGCAGACGCTTAACTTACTGAGCCACCCAAGCATCCTGAGAATTTTATTAAATTACAAATCTGCTCATTTAAGGCATCAAACCTACATATTTCATATGTAAATTTATTCCATGTCCTTATAAGTAGCTATGCATCTCTGCTACTCCTCCCAGCCCCTTCCCCATAAAAAAGTCTGAAAATTCCTGGTAATGGAAATTAAAAATAAAATCTATAGCTTTTTCCATTTTTTTCTCTGATATTTCTGATATAAGCACTCTTCTACTTTTGATTCTTTCTTTGATAGCAAATTTCAGGATAACTTTTGTATAGGTATTTTAGTTTTAGCTTTATTTAAGGCATAATAAAACACATAAGCAGAATCTAGCTTAGAAATGGGACATAGCTTTGACAACAGTAAGACCTATACTTTTTTGATCCAAGTATTGCAGTTTTTTTTTAACATGATTTTCACAAAGTCAGTATAACCTGTAAAATATTAGATAGTCATTGAGCACCTAATATATGTTAGGCAATGTATAGAAAATGAACTTAAAACAGACCTTGTTCCCTTTTAGCAAAACATTTTTTTTCTAAACTTTGAGATATCTGAAAAGCACAATGTGCTTATTAAAATAAAGGATATTATTTAAGAAAAATTGCTCGGAATAGGGAAGATCATAATGTACCAGCAAAAGGTTGATATGCCTGAAGTTATTGATGGTGTAGCAGCTAACAAAAGAGAAAATGAAAATCATTGGAAAAGATTAGTTCAATCATCAAAATCAAATTGAGTATGGATGGCTCAAAAGGAAAAACTTAATAAAGGATCCATTTAAATTCCCATATGATTATACCCTATATGATTTACAGATGAACCAAAGGGGGAATATCAGCTGTAGTTACACAAAGAATGAAAAAGAGACTAGATTGGAAAGTCTATCCAGCCTAACATCAGGCTTGATATAGATGAGTCTATTTGAGGGAGGGAGGAGTAATTAAAGAAATTCAGGAGTGATTTTAAATGATAAAATCAAGACCAATCTGACAGTATTCCAGAATATGCACTGGAAACTGTAGCATGTTTTGTATCAGTTAGCTGGTTGGTGAACTTATTACTGCTTTCAGATGCTCAAAGTTAAGGTCCATGTCTGTGCTCACAAAACGTTCCTATGCACATAAAAAAGGTAATTTTACACCTAAATGGAAAATTCTGCCTGCATTTTGCATATAGAATATCATTTACATAAACCAATTCATGTTTTGAGGAAACATACTTTGTGAGTTCAACTTAGATATCAATGGATGAAAATGTCCTGAATATCTGGTCTGGTTGAAGGACTTGAACCAACAATTTGCTAGATAGCCAACCTCCCTCTCCCAGTTTGTTAAATGACATCAATTCATTTCTAGGCTTTATGAATCTCCTTGAATTCTTCCATGAATTGTTCAATTAATACAGTGCATCATTGCCTTTTATAAAGTGACACTAAACTGCAAACAAATTTAAAACAAAGAAGTAATGCTGTTGTGATATTATTAACTGAAGAATATAAACTTCAAGTAAAAATCTTGACCCAAAGGAAGGGAATCCCCACTTTAAAGGAAAGATAGAGTGTGTTTAGTAAGTTGTTATAATATAAATTTAAAGGAATGAATAAGAATATTAGATCTGTAAGAAGCTTTAGTCTTTGTCTAGTCCTTTGGCTTTGCAAAACAGTGGTTGATGCCTAGACCAGAACATTTCCAGTACATTTTCCTTCATCATGTCATCTCCATGAAAGACAGATACATCATCTGTAGGGGAGGAAAAGTTTTCCTCCTTTCTTTTAGGGTCTCTGGTTGGATCTAAAAATTAAACTCACAAAGACAGATTAACAGGAAAAAGGCATACACATTTGTTTGATATCAGTTTTATGTGACAAGAGAGCCTTTGTAAGGAAATGAAGATCCAAAGAAACAATCCTGAGTATCTCGTGCTAGGATTCACAAAGAACATAGAATCATGGAGGAGTGAGATAGGTTAAAAGAGTATGAGGCAACTGATTTGTTAGGATTCCTCTCAGTGTCCCTTCCTCTACAGAGATAAGGATGTTTCTGTACAGGGAGAGCACTTCTCACTTGAGAGTTTTATGGCCTGTTTCAGGGAAGAAGGGTAGGTGGGGTGGGTCAGAGTGACCTTCCAGGTTTTGCCATTTTCTCAAACCCCTTCAGCTTAAGGTATTCAATATGCCAAAGTGCCATATTTTGGAATAGCATGCCCTGAACCCCATCACATCAAGGGGAAGATTCTGTTATAAAGAGAAAATCTGTTCATCATATTACTAAATGTGACAGGTGGATTAAAGAGACAAGTGGGTGATAACAGACAACAGAAGGAGGGCACTTCTCAGGATGAAGAGCCCTGAAATGATTGTTCTTTCTTGTGGTATCACAGTTCGTTAAGTTTCTGTGACAAGATCAAATCCCATCTTAAAGGTATTGTATAGGTGAGTTCAATTATCGCAATAATAAGAACTGAGGTTTTCCACCTTCTTCTTTTTTTTTTTTTTTAAGGTTTATGGTGTCCAGGATGATTGCATTAGGTAAGTTGCAGATAATGAACCTAAGACAAGAAACAGATGAGATTTTAGGGGTGTGTGTGCGTGTGTGTGTGTGTGTGTGTGTGTGTGTGCATACATCATCTACATATAATACTACTATAGTGATATCACTAGATTCTTTAAACTCTGGAATATTTCCAAAATTTTTTCTGGATTGAAATTCAGATTTAGTTGATATATAGCGATATATATGTAGGTATGTATACGAGTTCTTATATTTTTTTTAAAAAGGCCATGGTGGGCTGCATTTGCTCATGAGCATTGTTTGCTTTCAAATTTTGTCTTTTCAATCAGGTCCTTAATATTTGGCAATTCTTTTTCTACATTACACAGTATCAGACTTGGAAAAAATACAATTTTCCAAATCTTTTTTTTACTCATTTATTATGGAAAATTTCAAAATATACAAAGTATAGGACATCCATCTACTTATCACCCAGTTTCAATAATTATCAACTTATGGCCATTCTAAGTGATCTGTACCCTCCACTTGACCTCCCCCAATCTCTGACATCATAGGATTTCACGGAGGCCTGATTTCTTTAAGTTTTTATTTAAAATCCAGTTAGTTAACATACCAGTGTAATATTAGTTTCAGGTGTACAATATAATGCTTCAACACTTCCGTGCATTGCCTGGAATGCTCATCACAACAAGTGCACTCCTTAATCTCAACACCTAGTTAACACCTCACCCACCGACCTCCCCTCTGGTAAGCATCAGTTTGTTCTCTATAGTTAAAGAATTTGTTGTTTATAGTTAAGAATGGTTTGCCTCTCTCTCTTTTATTTTTCCTTTGCTTGTTTGTTTTGTTTCTTAAATTCCACATATGAGTGAAATCATATGGTATTTGTCTTTCTCTGACTGACTTCTTTTGCTTAGCATAATATTCTCTAGCTCCATTCACCTCTTTGCAAATAGCAGGACTTCATTCTGTTTTATGGCTGAATAATATTTCATTATATATATGCCACTTCTTTATCCATTCATCAATCAATGGGCACTTGGGCTGTTTCCATAATTTGGTACTGTAAATAATGCTGCTATAAACATCGGGGTGCGTGTATTCTTTTGAATTAGTATTTTTATATTCTTAGGGTAAATACCTACTAGTGCAATTACCGGATCATTGAGTAGTTCTACTTTTAACTTTTTGAGGAACCTCCAAACTCTATTCCACAGTGGTTGCACCAGTTTGTATTCCCACCAACAGTACAAGAAGGTTCTCTTTCATTCACATCCTCGCCAACACTTTTTATTTCTTATGTTTTTGAAAATAACCATTCTAACAGATGTGAGGTGATGTAGTTTTGATTTGCATTTCCCTGAAGATCAGTGATATTGAGCATCTTTTCATGTGTCTGTTGGCCATCTGTAGGTCTTCTTTGGACAATTGTCTATTCATGTCATCTGTCCATCTTTTAATTGGATTGTTCATTTTTTGAGTGTTGAGTTGTGTAAGTTCTTTATATATTTTGGATACAAACCTTTTACCAGATATGTCATTTGCAAATATCTTCTCCCATTCCATAGGTTTGTTTACTGTTTCCTTTGTTGTGCAGATGTGTGACATAGTTCCAACAGTTTCTTTTTTTTTAAAGATTTATTTATTTATTTTAGAGGAAGAGAGAGAGAAACAGTGAGAGGGGCAGTAAAGTGATCTGGTCCTGGACTTTTGTTGAGAGATTTTTTGATTACTGATTCAATTTCTTTGCTGACTATTAGTTTGTTCAAATTTTCTATTTCTTCCTGTTTCAGTTTTGGTAATGTATGTTTGTAAAACTTACCCATTTCTTCCAGGTTGTTTGATTTGTTTCTTAGTTTTTCATAATATTCTCTTATAAGTGTATTTCTGTGGTGTTGGTTGCTTTTTCTTCTCTTTCATTTGTGATTTTACTTATTTGGGCCCTTTCTCTTTTTTCATAAATCTGGTTAGAGGTTTGTCAATTTTATTAATTTTTCAAAGATTCAGCTTCTGGTTTCATTAATCTCTCCCTCTTTTTTTAGTTTCTGTATCAGTTTTTTCTGTTTTAATCTTTATTATTTCCATCCTTCTGTTGGCTTTAGGCTTCATTTGTTGTTCTTTTTCTAGCTCTTTAAGTATAAGATTAGTTTGTATATTTTATATTTTTCTTGCTTCTTGAGGCAAGCCTGTATTGCTATATACCTCTCTCTTTTGACCACTTTTGCTTCATCCCAAAGATTTTGGATCATTGTGTTTTCATTTTCATTTGTTTCCATTTACTTTTTAATTTTCTCTTTTATTTCCTGGTGGACATATTCATTGTTTTGTAGCTTGTTATTTAACCTCCATGTAGTTGCGGTCTTTCCAGATCTTTCCTCTGGTTGATTTCTAGTTTCATAGCTTTGTGGTCAGAAAAGATACATGGTATGACTTTGATCTTTTATAATTTGTTGAGACTCATTTTGTTGCCTAATATGTGACTATACTGGAGAATGTTCCATATGCACTTGAAAAGAACATGCATTCAGCTGTTTAGGGATGAAATGTTCTGAATACATCTGTTAAGTCCATCTGGTCCAGTATGTCATTCAAAGCCATTGTTTCCTGGTTGATTTTCTGTTTATATGATCTATCCATTGATGTAAGTGGAGTGTTAATGTCCCCTACTCTTATTCTATTATTATTGATTAGTTTCTTTATGTTTGTTATTAATTGTTTTATGTATTTGGTCGCTCCCATGTTGGATGCATAAATATTTATAATTGTTAGATCTTCTTGTTGGAATGTCTCCCTTATTATTATATAGTGCCCTTCTTTGTCTCTTGTTACAGTTTTTATTTTGTCTTTAGGTCTAAAATGACTCTCTTCTAGGCAGCATGTAGATGAGTCTTATTTTTTATCCATTCTGACACCCTATGTCTTTTGATTGGGACATTTAGTCCATCTACAGTCAAAGTAATTATTGATAGATACGTACTTATTGCCATTGTGTTACTTGTTTTATAATTGTTTCTGGAGATTTGTCCTGATCCTTTCTTGTCTTTCTCTCTTTTATATTTTGCTGATTTTTTAGTGATACACTTGGATTTCTTTCTCTTCATTCTTTGTATGTTTATTAGTGATTTTTGATATATTTTTACCATTAGGTTTGCATATAAGCTCTTCTGCATATAGCAGTCTATATTCAGTTGATGGTCACTTAAGTTTGAATCCATTCTTTACACTTGTTCTCCCCACATTTTAGGTATATGTTGTTATATTTTACATCCCTTTATTTTTGTAAGTTCATCGACTGATTTTTTATGGAAATATTCATTTTTCCTACTTTTGTGTTTCCTATCTTTAAACTATCACTTTTGGTCTTTCTTTTTCACTCAGAGTCCCCTCTAATATTTCTTGCAGGGCTGAGTTAGTTGTCTAGGAGTAGAACTCCTTTAGTTTTTGTTTGTCTATAAAACTTTTTATTTCTCTTTCTATTTTGAATGTTAGCTTTGCTGGACAGAACATTGTTGGCTGCAGATTTTTTCCCACCTAGCACTTTGAATGTATCGCCACTCCCTTCTGATTGGAGAGTGTCTGCTGAAAAATCTGCTGATAACCTTATGGGTTTTCCCCCTTGTAACTAACTGTCTTCTTTTGTCTTGCTGATCTTAAGATTTTTTCCTTATCACTAGATTTTGTCAGTTTAATTACAATATGTCTTGGTGTGGGTCTGTTTTGTTCATTTTGATGGGAGTTCTCTGTGCCTCCTGGATCTGAATATCTGTTTCCTTCCCCAGATTAAGGAAGTTTTCAGCTATTAATGTTTCAAATAAATTTCCTGTCCCCCTTTCTCTCTCTTCTTTTTCTAGGATTCCTATAATATCATTTTTATTACACTGAGGGAGTCATTGAGTTCCCTAAGTCTATTCTCGTGTTGCATAATTCTTCTTTTTCTTTTTTGTTCAGCTTCATTGTTTTCCATTACTTCGTCTTCCAGGTCATTAATTCATTCCTCTCCTTCTGGGAGCCTGCTCTTCATTGCATCAATTGTGTTTCTAATTTTTTTTTATTGCACTCTTCATCTCTGGTTGATTCTTTTTTAATTCTTTTATCTCTGTTGGTAAGGATTCCATTGATGTTTTCCATTCTTTTCTCAAGCCCAGTGAGTATCTTTATGATCATCGCTTTAAATTCTCCATCAGGCATATAACCTATATCTGATTCACTTAGATCGTTGGCCATTGCCACATCTTTTTCTTTCATTTGGGAGAAATTTTCTGTCTTCTCATTTTGTCTAAGCCTCTGCCAGGTTCTCTGTGTTATAAAAGCCAGTTATGTCTCTTGTTCCTGAATGTAATGGTTTTATGAGGAAGAGGTCAAGTAATGCTCAGGGCCTGACACTTCAGGGAGTTTCTACAGTGCGTGCTCTGTGTGCTCTGCTGTTATATTGTGGCTGCTCTATCTTTCAGGCCAGTCATCTGCAGATAGTCTCCTTGCCTGCTGTGGGCAGTGTTTGGTCCCTGGCCTGAATGTGGTGAATTTTAACTAGGTGTGCTCTAGTCTGCTTGTGAAATGAAACCTGTCACCACCTCTACTGAAACCAAAGCCCTGCAAAATTCTCTGTTCAGAAGACATGGTGTGGACAGGGGCAAGACTCATACTCTTAATTCAAAAGATTTGAAAATATCCACATGTCCCCAATGCCTTAAAAAACCTTCAAAATTCATAAAATAAAATTACCATTTATACTTCTTTTTGTCAGATTACTACCTGTGCCAAGCAGATCTTCTCCAAGAAGGTGACATGTTTGCATGTTTATGTCCCAGCAAATTCCTGTCCTCCATTTGGCATCACACTATCTTTAATAGTCACATGAAGTGAGTAAAGGAATTTTATTTTCATGTCAACAGTGGTTTTCATATTTGTGTAAAAGGATTTCATTAACAATATTACTAGCTCAGAGAACTTCAAGATGTATTAGTTACTTCTCATTCCTAAAGTATAGATACAGTAATTTTTAAAAATCTTTTTCTCAGGCATATGGATTTCCTGGAAGTGTTATGAAAGTCTCTATCTAAATGGAACGTTAGACAGAAACCAGACACTTGGGCATGCCTCCTACAAAACAGTGGACTAAAAGAATCTGGCTGATGAACAAGTAAAGCTAGTTTTTTTGTGTTCTAGGCAGTGGGTGGTACTTAAGCCGTAGGCTAGCCTGTGGGTGCAGGCTCAGCTCTCTCTTGGTTCCAAAGCACATCAGCAATGACCCTTATGAGATCCATTGCTACTTTGATGCAAAGCTCAGGTTATGTGAATCGAGACTCAATAAGCCTCTTTTTCCTCAGTGAGTGTTGATTGGAGAAGCAAGATATACTTCCTACTTCTTCTCTCTTCTCCTTTTGACGTGCACAGACTGGTTGATGCCTAGCCCAGAACATTTTCAAATAGATGTCCCTTCATCATGTCTTTTCCTTGGAATTCAGATGCATCGAAGTAAAAATTCTCTTATAATGAAAGTTGTTTATAAATTTTCCAAACGTGATGAAGAAACTAAAGCACCTGAAACCAGTTGGTGACCAGAGTTGGGAAAGAGAGCGCTTTTCAGGACTAAGAGTCCTGAAACAATTGCTCAATCTTATGGACCCACAGTTCAATAAAGTTGTGCATCGAGATGAAATTGCATCTTGAAGATCTTATGTAGCTGAGTTCAGTAATTGCAATAACAAGAACAATGGCGTCCCAATAATCCCCTTCTTTTTTCTTTTCTTTTTTAAAGATTCATAGTGTTTAGGAAGATTCCATTAGATAAGATAATCATTAGTTGCAGATAATCTCTATATTTCCACTCTACTCCCCTTATCTTTCCTCTCCTTACTTCTTGTCTTCTTTCTTCTCCTTTGATCACATTCCAGCTATTTCTTTTGGATCTTGGAGAACAATCTTCTTTTTGAGCACTAAGTCTTCTAAGCCCATATATTCCCTTCCCTTTACTTCTTCTGTAAAACCCTCATTACTCTTTTTATGTCTTTACAAAATATTTGATGGCTAATTAGATCCAGGCTCTAAACAACCAAATAATATTATCCTTTTAGGAATTTCATATTCTTTTCCTACATGATAAAAAGAGCTTATGTTTCAAATACTTAAAATATAGCAAAGGACAGGAAGAGGAAAACATCCCATTCAAGAAATCTGAAGGTTTACACTCTTTTGCACTCAGAGAACAGGTCTTTTACTCTCTGAATGTAAATGTATGCCATCTCTTCAAGAATTTTCTTCTATTTAAAAACTAGAATGTTCCTCTGATCTCCCACTAGTAAATGGCACATTATCTTTCCAGACTCTACTCTCTTCGTTCCTATTTATGAGGTTTCATTGACTGAAGAGATAACTTGTGTTCCCCTTGCTACTACTCCTGTTACAATAAAGATGATCTTTTTTTTTTTGGGTGGAAGACTGAATGACCCAGCCTTTACATCACATTTCCTCAGCAGTCATAGTTAAACTATTGCCTTTCTGATGTAGGAAACTACTACTTCTTTCACTACTGACCAAGGAGAGAAAGCTTGTCACGGTTGTTTTCATGGTGCTCTATTACTGTATGATTAGGCAAACCTGGCATTTGTTTTATGCTTACCTAACTATTTCACTGTATTCTTTTTGAAGTATAATTTACAAAGTATGCTGCTTCCAATTCCAGGGAAATTCCTTTCCTTCCTCCCCTACCCCCCACAGGCACAGACTCACAGACACACATATGTTCTGTCCATACTAATCTCAATTCCATAAACAAAGAGACAGCCTTCATCTGGTAACAAAACAAAAGAAAAGCCTTTGAGGCTTGAGTTTGCAAGGCTAACCTGAAAAGGTGGTATTAATGTTATCAAAAGAAAGATACTTTCTTATAGAAGAATAAGAGTGTAAAATATATCCAAGCGAAATTGGACATTTGCAGGCTCTTCATAGCTCATAATTATTGATTGGAATGGCCAACAGAGTAATTTGTAGGTAACTAGCTTGTGACACATTGTAATGAAGGAACCATATGTGAAAGTATGTGAAATTAGCAGGAACACTGTTACTCCTTCGGCATTTTAGATGAAAAGCACATGCAGTTTTGAAACTTTAGATTTGCTATTTCAAAGACCCTAAGAGCATCTGTTAGGTATTGCATGATCTAATCTCTAACACAGTGTACGCAGTCAGCTTTTCAGGATGTCACACCATTACTGAGTAAGGAGCCAGAAAATGAGCAGGCAGGTCACTTTTCACCTCATTAGCACAGCAGGAGGGGGCTCTGGAAAACAAGATGCCAGCTGAAGCCTTGGAGCTTGCCCTGTCTTTTTTGAATAACGGAGAAAGGACCCAGCTGTGTACTCCTTTGAACTCTGCACGCCCCTTCTTTCCCATGCAACCCATTCCTTGTTTTCTGAACTTTCATCTGTATGACCCTTGTAATATTCATAAACTACCACAAATTTCTACCTGTGGAATATGTAATTTATCCTTATTTTTCCTCATGGTAGATCTTGATTTTAATACAAATATATTCAATATAGTTTGGTTACACAGTCTTTAATGTCCTTGACAAGATTGAAAATCAGGGTCTTTTGGGCACAAACATGGAGAAGGCAATTGGAAAGCAGCTATCATTTCATTCTCTGAGCTGCTTCTTACATAGATAAAATTATTAAATAAAAGTTTACATTCTGTCCTTCTGAAATATGTTTCATATTTTTTCATCTTTTCTTTTTTTAAAATTAATCTTATCATCACAATGCTGACTCCTCATCAGCCTTGATTTGTGGGTGACCACAATGATCAGATCCCTCCTGCCAAAACACAATGGACTATATGCATACATATATTTCTTTCTTAAGCATTAAAATTTAGGATTATTTGTTATACAGCACAATGTAGCTGATCCTGAGTAATCAAAGAATTAAGACCTACTGGGAAGGAACATTGTACCAAGCAATGTGCTAAATACTATATTACTATCTTGATTAATACTCAAAACAATGGTGCATGGAGACACTATTCTCATTCCCATTTCAAAGTGAGAAAACAGCAACTTATAGGTTCTTAATGTTTTCACACCTCTCCTGCATCATTCTAAAATTTTATTGCTTCATCTTTTCTTCTAGCCACCGCTGCAGCAATAGCAACCAATTCCAAAAAGATGTCAGTGGGCTTCACAAAGATGAAGTCACCCCATGTCTTGGACTAAGTGTACTTCTCACTTCTTGCCTCTAGGTTTTTTCTACATCACAGTATGGGGCAACTGCAGCTCTGCCTTTGTAGAAGCACAACCCAGACCCATGTTACCAAGATAGGGACCAATGAAGTCTGATGATATTACATACTTGTGCATCAATTCCTGACCCATGGGGTCAGGAGACAATGGGAAATGTGTCCGCTCTCCCACTTCTTTACCCTGTTGCAGACAGTTCTGAAACATATTTCATAAGATTACACAGAAGGTCCTAAAATCAATGTTCAATTTGATAAGACATTTTTGAACAGGCTTTCTTTTCTTCCCTTTTGCTCCCGTTGTGCTGGATGCCTTTCTCTCTCAGATCAAGTAACTAGGCAAACTACTGCCTTTGTCATGCAAGCCTTTGTCTCAGACTCTATTTTGAGTAGAACCAAGAATAAGACACTAAGTAGCTAGTGCAAGAACACAAGACTTATGTGCAAATCTAGGATCAATGAAGGCTAAAGGCAGAAACTACGTCCCCCTATCCACTACTAGCACTGCCTTAGTATGCGTTGTTAAAATTTTCATGTTTTTGGTATCATGACAAGTTTATTAATTAATTGGCTCCAAAGAGTATTTTCTCATATAACAATGATTGTTTTTCTGTGTTCTATATAATATGTACCATTCTTTCTTTTTTTCTTTGAGTGAATACTTTTTAATTTTTTTACAAAAAATTCCATGTTACAACTATTTAAAAAAATTTATTAGTCTACATTATAGGCTTTTAATTTTCATTTTAAAGTTATTTATATAGTAGTATATTACATACATACTTCGTTAAAACCTCATATCTATGGACTTTTACACAAACTTTTATAACAGTATCTATAAAGACTAACATATTATAGTACACAGAAAACAAGAGTGAGAATTTGCACCATCCACATACTTTAAAACATGAGAGGCTTATATGTAATTTAATATTTTCTTGGTGTCACATTAAAAGAAGTAAAATGAAACAGTAACAATTAATTTTATGATGGTTATTTAATTCAACATATACAGCATATCAAAACTATTATGTCAACAAATAATCAATGTAAAAATTATTAATGAGATATTTTACCTTTTTTTTCATTTTTAGTGTGTGAAATCAGGTGTGGACCTTACACATACAAAATTATAGAATGACAAAAAGTAATAACTCATGATTTTCTATCTTTTCCCATTTCCCTGTAAAGAAAAACATTTTTAACATTCTGATCACAGTTTAATTTTTATTTCAATATATTATCATTTGCTTGTCAAATCTGAATATATTGGGGTAATTTCAACTACTTACTTACCCTTGGCACATTTGTCAGAGAATGCTTACATTCTGGCGACTTTTCAGGAAAAGGTTCATGGCTGTTAATAGGGTTGATGTTATAATGGAACTTATCTGGTTAGATCAATAGACCACGTGTGATTTTTATGTGTTCATAAATATCAGTGTGTCTTTTAAGGTGGTAGTGAATGGAGGGCAACCAGAGGAGCGTAAGTGCTGTCTGTATGAACTATGGATGAGCAACACTCACAAGGAAAGCAGCAACTTTTCTTAAAAGGCAGTAAAAACCTAGACCTTGACATATTGTTTGATAGAACAGTTCAGCAATTGGTTGCCCTACACTTTTTTACTATTTCCAATTGCATAGTTGGTGGGTAGGATAAAAGTTGGCAAGCTGGGAAAATGGAGCTTTTACAGTTTGTAGGAAAGAGGATTTAATGCCACTGCAAGTAAATGGATTCATATGCAGTTTAGGTACCACAAAAAAAGCAATCATGCTGACACTGGGTGGAAGATAGCTTAAACTGGGAAATTACTCATAACATCCATTATTCAATACTCTTTGGCAATGCATTCTTTTGTCCAAACCAATCATTACTCTTGTAATTATTTCAAGTGCTGTGCAGACTTCCCTTAAAATCCACCCGCTGTGAAACATCATGTTGAATGGATAAGACAAGTAGAATGCCCTGAGTTTGGAGAATTCTCCAAGGGTGCAGTGGCTCCCTACCAAGAGTTTTAAGCTAAAAGGGTCTGAAGTAGAACTTTCCCTCTGTTAAGATTTCTCCTGGGGTAATACTTTGAGCACTCTTTTATGCCCCTCACCCCATTTACCCCCCTAGCTCCAGCTGCATGACAATATTCACTTTTATCTAGCTCTGAATAGGAAGCATTAGGTTCCAGTGAATATACCCTGAGCTGAAATGGTAGAAAGTCCAGCACTTAAAGAAGACTAAATCGAGCAAACCTCACTTCCTTCAAGTCAGCTGCCAAGACTCTAAATATCATCTATGAATAAAAGTAATATAAAAAATGAACAAATATGTTTCTTTTCTAATTTTAGAAAGCATATTGACTCCCTAATATATGGTGTCATTATTGAGCTTATAGGTCTGAACGGCTTGTTGAAAGACAAACTTCTTCTTTTGCCTACCACTTCACAGTCAAGAAAGAGTCAAGAAAGAATATTTTTATTAGAAAAAGAGGCCTAATTATTGCTATTGACTGAAAATCTCTTGACAGACTGTCTCACGAGAGAATCTACAAGTTAAAAATTAATCACGTAGCCTGCATATCAGCATGTTTACTGGTTTATAATCAATTGATTCCTGCAACAATGCTAGGTAGTAATAGGCGTTGTTTTTCTACAGAGGATCCAGATGTAAATAGGGCACCAGAAGTGTGCTGTCAGGTCGAACCAGATGTACTAAAGAAAATCATTTGCAGATCCATGAGTATACTGATGCCCCAGGGCCTGACTCCAACTCACTTTTTTCCCTAGGAATCTTTACTTAGAATGTTTTTATTTCACAAAATCACCCCACATTTCTTTTTGTGAGCTAAAACTAATAGAATAGAGCATCAAATTGTGGTATGTAATGGAGCATGAGTCAACAGACCAAAAAAGGAATAGAAAGAAAAGAATAAAGAAACTAAGCAAATAGAAACAAAGCATTTGTCAACTGCCAGGACAAACAAAATCATCTTACATTATGCACCAGAGATAGTCACTCTTGAACTATAGCACATCCCCAAAGGAAGATCAAAAAAATGAAGTTAATAGTCAATGAAGAAATTGAAATATCTTATCATCGCCATCATCTGAAAGAAAGAGGCATTTAGGGAGTCTCACAAATGATTCAGATCGCCTTTGCAAAACTACAATGTGACAGACTATGGATTCGATTACCTTTTTATTTGTTTATTGTTTATTTGGTTGATTTTGTTTTAGTATGCTTAGGATTTGGTCTTTTTTTGTTATTGGTTTCAAAATGATGGGTTCAGAATCTCAGAAATCCTATGAAAAATTCCTCACATTACGTAGGATCTCTGAAAGAGCCCTGGGAAGATTTCTGAATACCTGCGGACAAGTCAGTGCCCATTATGAGAAAGAACTGATGGCTCCTAACAAGTTTCAGGATTCTGGAAGTCCAGTAGAATTTTCTTGGTTCCTACAGCTTTGAACCAGTCTAAAAAGTTTGTAGGGATTAGAATCTGATCCTTTAACCAATGGCATATTGACCTTCCCTAGAAGGAATATGGTGAGCTTTTCCCAATCATGTATAAAGATAAGTCTTAGTTCTGTATTAATGAATGAGAAACTACCAGTAAAAAATATGTTATCTATATTTCGCCATATGTAAATTTTTAGGAAGGAATTGACTTACATTTATCTGTAAATATTGCATTTCTGTATGGTGAAGCTCCTATATTCCTCCATTTTTCTTTCAGATCTCTTAGGTTAGATGTGTTCTGAAAAATACTCTTGTTCAGTACATCACACTGTAAAAGCCATATTTTTAACAAGCTGATACATCATATACCGTATTCGCAGAAAGTGAAATATTCTATATAGTGATGGAAAGTAAGTGAATATAATTGAAATTCTCAGAATATAATCCTGAATTTGAGACTGTCCAGGGTAAGCTATTATAGATTAGAAATCAGTTGAGTGTTGGTAGTACATCACTTTTATATTCTCTCCTAAAACCATCTTAGCAGCTAGCATGTAATTAGGAATGTATACGTGGTTGTTTACTTACACTAATAAGATCAAAAATAAAATGTTCCTTGTGGTGCCCGAATGTCAGACCAAGGGTCAATGAACAGGATTGAGTGATATGGGGCAGACAATAGTTAAAAATATGAATCTGGGAAGTCTCTAGGCTGCTAGGGAGTATCTGCCTCTGGGTTAAGATTTAGGAGCCAGAATTCAGTCTGTAGTAGAGTTGGGTTCGCTAACAAGAACAAAACAATTTATGTGCTAAAAGTTAGTCTGGTTAACAAAATGGAGAGATGAAGTGATGTATAGTTACCACCATCAGAGAACAAGATACCCTGAATTCCTGGCAAAGCTGTTGAAGGTGAACCTCACAGCACTGAGCTAGAGAGCTCTTTATTGTTCTCTGCCATGGTTTAGCCTCCACAACAGGATGGAGGGGAGAACCGCAGAACTTGGGAGAAGACTGGCAATATTTCTTTTTCTGTCTTTAATGATGTGGAACTCTCCCACAATCTAGATAATGTTGCCAAATGTATAGATAATACTTATGTCTCTTTTACAGATTATGAATTCTAAATCAGTTTAAAACTCTGATAAATGCCAGTTACTGCATTAATTTCCAATATCTCAGAATTAAAAATATAAAGGTATAAAATCAGTTGCCAAAATGGCATGGAAATCAGGCATCCATTTTCAGAGACATTTCGATGTATGTTTATGTCTGGACTCACTAGACTAATAAACTTCGTTTTCTTCATCCGTAAAATGAAGAACATAACTGTACATACTTCACAGTGTTGCTGTGAAAATTCAGTGTTATACTATAAACAAATCACACTCTCAAGTGTTGGCTATAAAATAAGCACTCGGTAAATGCTCACTATGAATAATCCCAAGGTAGTATACATTATAAATTACCTATAATATTACATGTTATAATTCATAACATATTGGTAATATATAAAGTGAGAGTTATGCTTAATTTGGGCTATTTGAGAGGGTGAATTTCCCCTGCCCTTCAAGGTATTTTTAGTAGGACCAAGAATCAAATTGGCATGAAACAAGTTAACAAGAGAAAATCAAATTTAATTTTGTACTTATGGGAAATCCACACAGAAATGGAAGTTCCAAAGATAGGGCAGGCAAAATGAGATATGTATGTCATTCTGAACTAAGGAGAAGAGGTTAGGGGTCTGGGACTTCAAAGGGAAGGAAAGCAATTTATAGGAAGATGAAAAAGTAAATGTTTGGTAAACAGATGTTTGCTGGGCCACTCAGAAACAATGGGACTTGGAGGACTTCTATTAAATAGGCCTTGCTAGGTTCCCCCTTGTCTACCATACCTAGGTCAGATCATAATGTAGGGTATCTATGGTGATAGCTCCCTTCCTGGAGCAGGTCCTCTATGTAAATTCTTTTAGGCAGTTGTGAGGGGTGATAAAGTGCTTTTACTGAATTTGTTGGGTTTTTTTTTTTTTTACTGCTTTTAACTCAAAAATAATCTTCATGCCAAATATTGGCCATTGGCACCAATAGGGGATTATTCTCATTGTAACACATGATATTCCAGTGATGATTTGAGAGGAAGAAGGCCAAATTACCAGAAAATCAGTTCATTGAATGACTAGTTTGTAGACCTAGAGAGAATTATTTTGAAGCTTTAAGGGCTGAGACTGCCATGAAGCTGTTTTGCCAGAGCCACAGGAGAGTAGCCGGTTTTAATGTCTCAAGAGTCTTCTCTTCCTGGAATTCCCACTTACCAATGGTGGGCTTCTGCCACAGTGCCTCCCCTGTTTTGTTTTGTTTTGTTGTTTTGTTTTGCAGAACTATTCAGCCCATCCCAGTTTCCTTGCCCCTGACCCTGCCAGTATCACCACTTGTTTCCGCCCCCATTTTTGCCTCTGCCACTTACATTGAATCTCTCTACTGTTGTTCCTGCCTTTTCAGCCCACCCTTTCCCCAGTCCACCTGTGCCTTTGCCCAAGGTGGATATTCAGCTGCAGTAGATTGTCCTAGATGCTGTTAAAATATTTGTTGAATAGTTTTTCAGGAATTAACTATTGTGCACATTAAGCTTTTGGTGAACTGACTTTCATGAACTGGCAAACTGAAAGACACCTTGAAAACTTCAGTACTGTGTGGTCTCCCAGTTGGGTGGGGGCCAGTGGCGCAGGCGGTGAAAGAATTCACCCAAGGCAGAAGAAAGGAGATAGAAGTTTATTGAATATACAGCAAGAAAGCAGTGGCCAGGACAGCACAGGAGAGACTATCTGCCATGAGGTGCTGAGTGGTGGGTGAGGGGGTCACAGTTATATGGCCGAGTGAAGGAGTATGGCGATGTATGGAATTTTCCCTTTTTTGGTAATCTTTGGAACTGTCCCTGGTTGTAAGTAGCCCATTGGTCAGTTAGAGCCTATGGCTATTTCAATGGGGGTCACTTAATGAGCCTGTTTGTATTCAGCTAGTGGTCGCTGTGGGCCCTTTGCCTTGCTCTGGTTTGCATTGCTCAAGCCTGTTGCCTAAAAGCAGCCTCCACAAAAACTAAAAAATCATATTCTTCCTGTGTTCTTGAGAGTATATATACTGGACCCAGTTTTTCAACAGCTTTCCTATTCAGTTCCTTGAGGAATAATTTTTCTGAGCCAAGTAACAAACATGATTAGAGAGTCTATGTCCTTCTTAGGATTTTTTTTTTTTCGGTATTGAGGGCATTGATTCTCTCTTAGCAAAGTTTGTTCTTCCCTTCATAATTTAAAGATCACTTTTATTGACAGAAAAATGCAGTAAGTGGTTCTTGTTTTCTATCTTTCCCTTTTCCTTTTCTTCTTTGTCTGTTCTTTCTCTCTCACCCTGCTCTAAACAAAAAGCGCCATCCCTTTTAACTGTCATTATGTTGCATTAGTCTAAACTCATGCACCCTTGATCCTCTACCACTGCACTTAGTACTACCTAGTGACACTTTTGGAAATGCTCCTTTATTGCATTTGAATCAAGTCTTTGTGATCTGACTTAATTTTAGAGCTCTCTTTGTAACACTCTCAACCTATGTTATAAGCTTCTCTTTTTTCAAGGTATTTTTCAAATAGACAATGTATTAGTTTTTGGAAAATCATTATAAATTTAAAATACATAAAGGAACAAGAAAAAGTCACTTACATTCTTACAAAGATAGCTACACATAATACATTAAGTTTCTCTCCATCTGTTTATATGCATATACATATATCACATATACACATTTTCTTTTTTCTTTTTTTTTTTAGTTTTTAAAATTTTAATTTCAATATAGTTAACATACAATATTTATTAATTTCAGAGGTATAATACAGAGTGATTCAACAATTCTATACATTACTCAGTGCTCATAATGATAATACTAATTTGAAAAGATACATGCATCCCTCCTTATTACAGCATTATTTGCAATAGCCAAATAACAGAAGTAGCCCAAGCGTCCAGCGATAGATGAATGGATAAAGAAGAGGTGGTATACATATACAATGGAATATTATTCAGCCATTAAAAAGAACAAAATCTTGCCATTTATGACTACAAGGATTGATCTAGAGAATATAATGCTAAGTGAAATAACTCAATCATAGAAAGATATATACCATATGATTTCACACATATGTGGAATTTAAGAAACAAAACAAATAAATAAAAAAGAGACAAAACAAAAAATAGACTCTTTAACTATAGAGAACAAACTGATGGTTACCAGGGGGGAAGTAGGTGGGGGGGATGGGTGCAAAAGGTGAAGGGAATAAGAGCATATTTTCTTTTTTTAAATAGAAAGGGACTGTACTAACTGATATAAACCCCTTTATTCTTCTTTCACATTGCAATTTTTTTTCATATCAATAAATACAGTTGTAATACATATCTTTTAATGGCCACATTATTTTCTATTGTGTGAAGGTACTACAATTTACTAACCAAGTCATTACTTTGGCCACTTAGGCTGTTTCTAATTTGTCATCATTATAAACTATGTTATCATGAATATCTTTGTGCTTACCTCTTAGAGGTATCCTTAATTGCTTGTGATTAATTCTTGAAAGGAAATTTCCACGTTCATGTATAAACTGGAAAAAAAAAAGTGTTTTGTTAAGGCTTTAGACAAGTATTTGCCAAGTTTTTTTCCAGAAAGATTTTATAGGAAAAACAATATCACTGAACCTCTTTCACTATAGCCATTATAATGACATTAACTGCTGGTTTCTTTTATTACTAATGAAGTTGAATTTTTTTATATTAAGTGAGAAATTATATTGCTCTTTACATTAAATTTTTATTCCTTTCTATAGGCTCTTTTTCTTTTGGGATGATTATCTTTTCAGACTGATTAATAAGGACCTTGAAATATATTTAATTACTTTTGATGATTTGTTTTTCATTTGTCTTTAAATTTTATGTGTGATGATTTCAATTTTAGTGTAGTAAATATATTAGTTATTCTTTTATGATTATACACTTTCTTTTTTCTTTTTCACTAGATTCATATGTGATTTTTCCAAATATTTTTTTACTACTCTCATAGTTTCAGAAAATTTTCAAATAATGGTGAAATGAGCATTTATATACCTTTTGCCTAGACTCATCCTTTTTAAATACTTTGCCTCTTTCTCTGTCTTCCCAACCTCTCTACACACACACACACACACACACATGTACATACACACAAAAAGAAATCTTAGTATTTTCAGCTGTAAATATTTCAGTACAAGTCTAACATGGATGTTCTTTTACGTAACATAATGCCATTATCACATCCAAAAATTTAGCACTGATAAAATAATATAATCAGACATTTACTTCATATCCCAATAATTTTATTTATCTTCTGAATTTCCTTTATAGATTAAAAAATTTTTTTTTCCTTTCCAGGAGGAAATCAAGATTCATACATTACATTGGGTTGTAATATCTTTGCATTTCTTTTTGTTCTTAGACTATAGCCTACTAATTGTGCAGTTCAGATTCTGTGCTCACCAGTTTTTGTTTACTTTTACTTTTAACATTTGCTTTTTTCCAGTATTTTTAATATAATTTTATTTTTAAATAAAAAATTTACATGTTTCAAAAATATAAAAAAAAACCCTCAAGTTGTTTTCTTAGCATACCCTATTTCATAGACCTATTCCTTCTTTCCCTTTTTACTTTTCCCACTTAAGTAATGTTTTCAGCAGTTTCTGGTTTATCTTTCCTTAATTTCTTTTGGCAAACTAAAGGGTGCGTACAAACACATACCACAAACACATATAAATTCACACACTCGCCTGAGCCTCACCCTAGACTAAAATAGGACCTCTGGGGAAGGCTTCTATGAATATACTAAAAGACATTCTCATATTAGTCTAATCTGCAGCCAAGGCTAAGGAAAATTATTTTAAAGATTTTCACATCTGCTTTCCATAAAGCTTGGTACCCATCATGATTCCCCTTCCTCACAAGATTTCCACCATTTCCACTTCAACAAATATTTTTCCTCCTTGGCAGAATTCCATTCGGGACAGCAGTTTTCTCATCACGTCTGAGCCTCACAATGAAGAAACTGTCAAGAAAAGTCAAGAATGTATTCAAGTCACTACTTTTAGATGATTAAGAAACTATCTGCATTGGTTGTGGTTTCCATCAGTCTGCATTTATTAAAGGAAAGAATGCTTCAATAAATGTGTGAATGCATACAAACACGAATTAATCAGTGAATAGACTTGTGGCATCCTTCTTTTATGTTTGTTTACCAATCATGCATTCCTTCCAACCCTCCAAGTAACTTATTGTAAACCACTGCAATTATGTCACTTCTGCTCTTTGATTCTGATACCCTCTTCCACAAGATCTTAAAGGACATTTTGCTATTAACTGTATGATATTGGAGAATATCACTGAATTTTAAGCTTCATCTTCTTTAAAGTGGGGCATAATAATTATGCCCTCACAGGACTCTTTGAATATGTGTGTAAAATGTATATACAGTCCTTTACAAACTTTAAGGTGATGTACACATAAATTAACTACTGTGATACCATAGAGCAGTGATAGCAGAAAGATTGCAGTTAAGTCTTTCTATTAAAACCATAGGGGGTGCCTGGGTGGTTCAGTTGGTTAAGCTTCTAACTCTTGGTTTCAGCTCAGGTCACTATCTCAGGGTCATGAGATCCAGCCCTGTGTCAGGCTCTGCGCTTGGAAATGATTATAATGTTGCAAGCTGAGCATTTTAACTTAAGATGGTAAACTGTTAATGGTATTATCTCTTTAAAATCTGTTTTTATGTAAAAGTCCCCACAATAAAAATAAAAGAGGAGAAAAATTGTAGAAAAATTAAGGCAGTGGCACACACAAAAAAGTATTTTAATAGTTCTGTCATTAGAATCAAAAGAATTAAGGCATCATATTAATAAATGGGGTTAGGCAATAAAAGCATTAGATCAATCGACAAAATGTTTTTGTGATATAAACAGAGACTGGATGAAAGGAGAATTTGTAGAACTTTAGATGCATCACTTGTTTTTCTTTTCTTTTTCTTTTTTTTTCTGGTAATTTTCTTGCCCCCAACCAATCAACCAGTAGTTTTCTTTCAGAGTGGAGATCAAGGGCTCATGTTCGTGTAGGAAATCTATGTTCTTTTTTTGTATTTCTCTTTCTAAAATATTCAGGGAAGCTTCTGAAAAGCCAGCAAAATTCACAACTTATAAAAAATAAGGATATTTTACTTTGCGATTTAAAGCCTGTCAAATACCTTTAAGAGTCTATGTTCAGGGGCGCCTGGGTGGCACAACGGTTAACCGTCTGCCTTCGGCTCAGGGCGTGATCCCGGCGATCCGGGATCGAGCCCCACATCAGGCTCCTCCGCTAGGAGTCTGCTTCTTCCTCTCCCACTCCCCCTGCTTGTGTTCCCTCTCTCGCTGGCTGTCTCTCTCTCTCTGTCAAATAAATAAATAAAATCTTTAAAAAAAAAAAAAAAGAGTCTATGTTCATATGCCAGGAAAACAAAAACAAAAACTTTTATTGCTAAAACACTAATGCAAGTACCACAGATGATCAGTTTAGATTCTGGGTAAAAAAGTCAAGGCCAGTTTTATGGTCATGTGACCTGGGCAGTCATATAGGGCCTTGTACTCAGAAGAAACTACTTTGCTTAATGCTCTGCTATGTGGAATTCCTAATAACTTTTAAAAAGGAACCCACATTCTCATTTTTCACTTGGCCCCTACAAATTATGTACCTGGTTCTGTCCAAAATCAATTATTCAGACACATTTTTAACCAAGGACTAAGTGAAGATAAAGGAAACAATGTTATGCAGGTACCAGCATAACAGTCAGCAGCAAGGGATAGACAATGTGCATAGCCCAAGTGGATGTAAAATATAGACGAAAACATTCAGTAATAATCATGTGGGACCATTCCTGGCCACAAATGATCAACTTATTCCGTGAACTCACAAAGTGGTATAAAGGAGTTGTTTCTTCTTCATCAACACCTAGAGGGAGAAAGAGAGTTGGCTAAAGAGACTCAAAACGAGAATTTCACATTAAAGAAAAATAGTTTTCAAGTAAGATTTAAGTGAGAGGAAGAGAATGAGAATGTACTCACGTCTCCCTGAATATTAATGATGACCATGGAGAAATTACATATTTATGTGACAAAAAATAAATACTCATTTTAAGGTAAAGTAACTGTAAGGCTTTGTTCCATGAGAATAGCAAAAATAGCTAATATGACATTTACTTTTTTCCTTGTGACAAGCATTATTTTAAGTGCCGTATGTGTATTAACCCATTTAATCCTCACAAAATCTTATTTATGATGTAGGTACTAGGTATGATCCCTTAGTTTAGAGAAAAAGGAAGACACAGAAACAGAAAACAACTTGGCAAAATCATTGTCAATGTTGGAAACAAGACTCTACCATGAGAATTGATGGCAGCCTGGGCTTTGACAAATATTCACTTTATTGTCTCTCTAGCAAAAGCAAACTTTGAACAGAAAATCATGAAACTTTTGTCCTATGACCCAAGAATCTAATTTGACATTTCCTAGTAATAAATATCAAGCCCTCAACTTCTGGCTATTGTGTCTTTACAAAGATTTTTCTGGGAGAAAATAGCAAATCTTGGAATTAATATGAAATTTGATTTATTGCATCATTCCCAGTCCAAAAAGCATACTTTAGGAGATGAGAATAATCATTGCTTAATGGTTCTCACAGACCTCTTTCTCCCAGCTCACTAGCCTCCAGATTGAGGAAAAACATGCATGGCAAAGGTGATAATATTAGCTCAGACTTTTAGGTTGCCTAGGCCTCTCTCCTCTGCCAGTAAACAGACTTCAGTCTCTGGGGCTGTCAGATGAGCAGCCTCACAGATGCTAAACTTCCTGCAAATTAAGCACATGTAGGGAGAAAAAAATTACAATTACAGCAAATGCCACCCTGCTAATTGTTTCAGTAGGGACATTAGTGAATTAAATGGGTATGAGAAACTAAATCTCTTAATTTTGCTTCTGTCAGTGTGGCAAATTATCCACATTTTATAATTTATTTAGTTTTTGTATGTACAGCAGAGGACTTTTCCTTTAAATCAGTTGACAATATTGTCTTTTGTTTTCTTCTTTAAAATGATAAACTGTTTGTGCTGCTGTCTGATTGGCTACTTGGAGCTGACCTCTGCTCCAGCCAACTCCTGCAATTAGTTAATGGATAATTCAGCATATTTTTATACCTGTCAAGCTGGCTTTATACCAACATCTTCCTTGACAATTTAGAGAGAGAGATCCGTGCATGTTTACTTGGGTTCATGTGAAAATGGAAAATTTAAGCAGTACAGGTTAATTGTCCAACTTAATGACCAGGTGTAATGGGCTTCGTTATCCACCCATCATCTGCCACTTTCTCCAGCTACTGGGTTTGATTTTATCCTCTTTGTTCCTTGTCAGTTGATACACAGCACCATCTCTAATTGTAGCAATTGATTCATCTGTAGCTGGTGAATGAGAATACCACATAACAATAGGCAAAATAATTGAAACGGGGTTTCTGAGGTGAAAACATGTGGCTCTGTTAGCTGTATTTGGTAAAGAGCCTAACTGAATATTTCTCGTTGTTTCTTGAAAGCCTTATACTACTATAAAAATTGTATTCATCGCCTGTGTTTCCAATCTTTGAAATAATTCTGAAAACTCCCTTGTAAGCAAAACACAATGATATTGGAAATCAATCTATTTCTCTTTTCCAGAATTCTTCTATAGCACCTTCTAGAAAGTTGCTTGAAAACAGTAGGTTCTCCATTGTAAGTTATAGCATTGAATTTTTTGTATGGTGTATGCAATTTCAGCTTTTTAACAGAATTGAAGATACGACACAGTGTGATGTAAGATATCTAAAGTCCCATATGATAAAATTTTACTTCTCCTGAACCTCATTAATACAATGCAGACACATTCACCATTTTTATTTTGTTTTCTGTGAGAAATTCAATTAGAAAACCTTTGTGGTTTTTTCCACTTGTAGGCTAACTGGTCAATGAAGCAGTGAGTACATATGAAGCTCAGAGAAGTGCTTGTGAAAAACGTAGATCCCACGTTACTCCTCCAGGTACTGTTTTAAAAGGTCTATGGAAGAGCCAAAATATCTACATTTTAATACATTTCCAGGAGTTATTAATTCAGGTGCTGGGCAAATCATACTTCAAGAAACATTGTCACAAAGTCGCTTGAGATGCTTATGACTTTTCCTGTCTTTTATCATCTTCTATCTTTTTATCTTCTTTTTCTGTCTTCTATCATCTTCTTCACCTCCTCATCATCGTCACAGTCAGCTACATTTTATAAAGCATCAAGAAACTTGAGAGCACTGCAGTTGACATTGGATATAGAAACATGCTTAATACTTGGCAATTGGGCAATTACAATTAGGTGATGGATGGATGGATGTTCACACAAAAACTGTGTAAGATGAAGTAGCAGAAATAAAGTGCTGAACAAATGGCACATAGAAAAGTGTCGCCAGAGTTTAGTGAGAGATTGGTCACTTAAGATTTCAGATGTTGTGGAAGTCTTCCTGGGAGAAGTGATACTTTATTTTATTCTTGAAGTGATAGAAAGAAGGGAAAATCAAACTTTATACCAACAAAAGGCATCCCCAAATGAATAGACAGGGAAATGTTTCCTTTTACGTGCCATAGAGGGGAAATTTAAACTAACATTGAAGAGAAGAGTGATTTCAAGAAAATGTAAAATCATTGGAAGGTTTCAAAACAATTGCCTCAGTGCCCTGTAAGTAGTAGTACACATTTGATAAATGTTTGCTAATTAAATTTAATTGAGCATTCTTTCCTATTGTTTCCTGCCTAAATATTTAGTTGCTACATACATTTCAGGGTACTTTTCTTGCCCATAGCCTTTGCTGTGAAACAGTCATATTCTGCACCATACTCCCTACCCCACCCACCACTCCAGCTGTGGAACCATCTGTGGAAATTTTTATTCAGAGTGCCCTCTCTGTATACTTTTCTCAAAAATCTAGTCACTAATCTTCTAAAAAGGAAGATATAGTAAACTCAGCCTAGATTGTAGTGATTGAAAGGGAGAAGGATAGGGGAGATAAGCAAGTTAGTTCGCTTAAAGAGGAGAAGAAACAAGCAATACTTTAGGCTGTGCAGACCCTTCCTAAAGTCTTTAAAATCATATCAAATGCAACTATTACTAAGATGGATTAATTTCTTTCTGAAAAACCATTTTTATAACTCTGAATATAAGAAAATATGTATTCTCTGATTGGCTTAACTTTGATTATTATTTTTGAGAGCAGTTTTAGTTATGACAAAATTGAGATGAAAGTAAAGAGATTTCCAGTATATACCATGCCCCCCCCCCCCGCCCACACACACATAGCCATCCTAATTTCAACATCGATCACAAGAGTGGTACATTTTTACAAAGGAAGAATCTACGCTGATGAATTGTAATCACACAAAGTCCATAATTTACAGTAGAATTCATTCTTGGTGTTGTATATTCTATGGGTTTGGGCAAATGTATAATGATATATATCCATCATTATAATATTGTACAGAGTATTTTCACTACTCTAAAGATCCTTCGTGTTCTGCCCATTCACCTTCCCCCACCCCCACCGCCAAGGATCTTTCCACTGTCTCCATAGTTTTGTCTTTTCCAGAAAGTCATATGGTTGAAACTATAAAGTATGTAGGTTTCTCAGATTGGCTTCTTTCACTTAGTAATGTGCATTTAAGTTTCACCCATGTTTTTCATAGCTCTTTTCTTCTTAGCACTGAATAATATTCTGTTATCTGGATGTACTACAATTTATATATTCATTCACCTACTGAAGCACATCTTGGTTGCTTCTAAGATTTTGGCTGTTATAAAGCTGCTATAAACACCCATGTGCAGATTTTTGTGTGGACATAAGTATTCAATTCTTTGGATAAATACAATAGAACACAATGTCTGGATTGTATGATAGGAGTATGTTTAGTTTTGTAAGAAACAACCAAACAACTGCCTTCTGAAGTGGCTGTACCATTTTGCATTCCCACAAATAATGTATGAGACAGTGTGTTGCTCCAAATACCCAACAGGATTTGATATTATCACTGCTCCAGATTTTAGCCATTCTAGTAGATGTGTAGCGTTATCTCCTTATTGTTAACTTGCTGATGGGCATTATGAATCTGCAAGAGGGGAGGTAGGGTGCAGTATTTATTAAAGTTACATAAGAGAAGTCTCTCATCACTCAAAAACCATCCAATAATATACATGACAGAGAATGCTCACTTATATCATCAACACTAGTGATTGCATGTTGTCTCATATACAAATGTACAGCAACTCATTCAGCCAACCCCTTATTGTAGAATATTTAGCTTATTTCCAAGATTTGGGTATTTTGAAAATGGCTGTGATAAACATTTTATACATTTATACATATATGTATGATATAGTCATACACTTTTTATGTTTGTGTGCATCTGTTTGTATCTTTCCTTACTTTTCTATAATTTCCTTAATGGAAATTCCTAAAATAGTGATTTCTGAGTCAAAGAAAATGCATTATTTTAATATATATTGCAAAACTGCTTTTAAGAAATACTTTTGCTGGGGTGCCTGGGTGGCTCGGTAGTTTAAACGTCTGCTTTGGGCTCAGGTCATGATCTCAGGGTCCTGGGGTGGAGCCCAGAGGAGACCTGCATTGGGCTCTCTGCTCAGCGGGGAGCCTGCTTCTCCGCCTCCCACTGCCTTTCTCTCTCTCACTGTCAACTAAATAATAAAATCTTAAAAAAAAAA